>NC_089505.1:155874700-156183346 GCF_036850995.1 Saccopteryx leptura | reverse complement strand
CTAATAATGAGTGTAGCTTTTAAACTAATAGCCAGGCTTCTATTTTTTAAATAGGCATTTATATTTGAAAATTCAGGATTCAAGGCATTTTCAACATTTTCTTGAGAGTTCACTGAAAAGATCCAATGAACAACATATTGGATAATTTAGATGTAACAGAAATAGAATTGATTTATATTTGTGTGTTTTGTATATACGATACATTCCAAGACACCCAGTGGATGCCTAAAACTGCAGAGTACTGAACCTTACATGTCCTATGTTTTTTCCTATACATATGTATCTATAATAAAGTTTAATTTATAAATAGGGTAAGACATTAACAATAATAATAAAATAGAACAATCACAATAACATATTGAAATAGAAGTTATGTGAATATGGTCTTTCTATCTAAAATATCTTATTGTATTGCACAGTGTAGATAAGCCAGACAGGTGATTCATGGCCAGGGTTGGGAGAACGAGGGAGCTGGACAAGCCAGATTTTATCACACTACTCAGAGCAGCACACACATTAAAAGTTATGAACTGTTTGTTTCTGAAATTTTCATTTAGTAATTTTAGACCACTACCAGCCATAGATAACAAAATTCTTCAGAAAGCAAAACTTCTAATAAGGGAGAACTGTTGTATTAATATTGTGGGTAAACTTAATGAGGGTACCATTAACCCAGTGTAGCCAAATGTACAAAAAGTGTTATTTTTACTAAAGCTTAAAATGCCCTGTTCTTCAGAACTCAGCTTACTAGTCAGATGTTTGAATAACTATTATTCCTCATGTAGTGGTAGTGACAGTATTAAAAAATGCAAACTCAGAATTTAAAAAGTCAAAAAAAAGAAAAAGTCAATTTTTTTTTTTGAGTGAGAGGAGATAGACTCCAACATGTGCCCTGACTGGGATCCGCCCCACAAGCCACATGTGGGGCCAATGCTTGTGCCAACAGAGCTATTCTCAGCTCTTGGGGTCAACACTCGAACCAACTGAGCCACTAGTTGTGAGAGGTAAAGAGAGAGAAGGGGGAGAGGGATGGGAAGAGACACAGATGGTTGCTTCTCATGTGTGCTCTGATCGGGAATCAAACCCGGGATATCTGCACACCAGGTTGTCGCTCTATCCACTGAGCCAACTGGCCAGGGCCTAAGAAATCAATTAAGAAAGTATTTTTTTTTTATTGAAGTATAATTAACTTATAATATCTCAGTTTCAGGTATATAATATAATGATTCAATATTTATATACATTATGAAGTGATCATTATAATAAGCTAGTTACCTTTGTTGCCATACAAAATTATCACTGTATTATTGACTATATAGTCTTCATACTTTTATCACATCCCCATGATTTGTTTATTTTGTAACTGGAAGTTTTTGCCCTTTAATCTCCTTCACTTATTTCACTCATCACTCCACCCCTGTCTCTCTGGCAAACTCCATTTTGTTCTCTGTATCTATGATTCTGATTCTGTTATTTTTTGCTTGTTTGTTTATTCTGTATTTTAGATTCTGCACATAAGCAAAATCCTATAGTATTTATCTTTCTCTGCCTGACTTATTTCACTAAGCATAATGCTCTTCTTGTTGATCCATGCTGTCACAAATGGCAAGATTTTATTCTTTTTTTATAACTAAGTAATATACCATTGGCTGGAATCTTATTCATTCATCTATCAGTGGGCACAAAGGTTGCTACCATATCTTGATTATGGTAAATAGTGCGGTAATGAACAACAGTGGTGCATATGTTGCTTTTTTGTTTTAGGTTAATGGTTTCATTTTCTTAAGATAAATATGCAACAGTGGACTTGCTGGGTTGTATGGTAGTTCTAGTTTTAATTTTTTGAGGAACTTTGATACTGTTTTCTGTAGTGGCTGCACCATTTTACTAAAAGCATACAAGTTTCCATTTTCTCCACATTCTTGTCAACACTTATTATTTTTTTCTCTTTTTTAACAAAAGCCGTTCTGGCAGGTATAAGATAGTATCTCATTGTAATTTTGATTTGCATTTTCTTTTTTTTTTCTTTTTTTTTTTTTTGCATTTTTCTGAAGCTGGAAACAGGGAGAGACAGTCAGACAGACTCCCGCATGCGCCCGACCGGGATCCACCCGGCACGCCCACCATGGGGCGGCGCTCTGCCCACCAGGGGGCGATGCTCTGCCCATCCTGGGTGTCGCCATGTTGCGACCCTCCTGGGCGTCGCCATGTTGCAACCAGAGCCACTCTAGCACCTGGGGCAGAGGCCACAGAGCCATCCCCAGCGCCCGGGCCATCTTTGCTCCAATGGAGCCTTGGCTGCGGGAGGGGAAGAGAGAGACAGAGAGGAAGGCGCGGCAGAGGGGTGGAGAAGCAAATGGGCGCTTCTCCTATGTGCCCTGGCCGGGAATCGAACCCGGGTCCTCCGCACGCTAGGCCGACGCTCAACCGCTGAGCCAACCGGTCAGGGCCTTGATTTGCATTTTCTTGATGATTAGTGATGCTGAGCATCTTTTCGTGTGCCTTCTGGAGAAAGAATATTCTTTAAACTGTAATTCAGGAGGAAAAATCTATGATATTCAAGAAAAAATAAGTTACAAGTAATATAAAAGCAATATTTTAATCAAGATAAAAAGGAAGGAAGTGTAATACTCAGTATATATTGAGGAAAGAGTATATAATTTAATAGGAGAAAAAGCTCAAGAATGAAAAGGAACCAGTTTAGAGAACAAGTACATTCAGAGACATCTCACCTAGAGAAAAATAAAATGAATTTAAGTACAGGCACATAACAGTATCATCTAATGTAATCTTTTACATCTACAAGAGAAGAAAAAAAATATTTTGATAAGTTTTGAGAAAACTTCACAGCCTTAATATTTTTGTTACTTAAAAATTCTCCTTTCTTTTCCCTGACTAGTATTCTCAGGCCTGAACTATGAGGATAAACTAAGTAACTGCACCTTCTAATTCAGAAGCCTATACAATTAATAAGGAAAGGTATTTCTGCTTTCCTGCATGTTATAGCCTGTGGAAGCTTTTGAAATCACAACTAATATTGTCTCTTTTCTAGTTAAAACAGCATCAACTCTGAATATTCTGAGTGGAATGGAGCTTTCACAGAGGTAAGTCTGGCCTCCAAACTGGAGCCTCATGTTACAGCACAGGAGCTCAGACAGTAGGCAATCAATTGGGAAGGGCTTATGATGTTTGAGCAGGGGAGTGAATTAACCAAAAAGTCAATTTGAGTACCTAAAGTGTGTGTATTATAGATCAGAACAGGACAGAAAATAGATTTATTCAATAATTAACCCCACAGGCCCTGGCCAATTGGCTCAGCAGTAGAGCCTCGGCCCAGTGAGTGGAAGTCCCGGGTTTGATTCCCAGCCAGGGCACACAGGAGAAGTGCCCATCTGCTTCTCCACCCTTCCCCCTTTCCTTCCTCTCTATCTCTCACTTCCCCTCCCTCAGCCAAGGCTCCATTGGAGCAAAGTTGGCCCAGGTGCTGAGGATGGCTCCATGGCCTCTGCCTCAGGTGCTAGAATGGCTCCAGCAACAATGGAGCAACGCCCCAAATGGGCAGAGCATCACCCCCTGGTGGGCATGCTGGGTGGATCCTGGTCGGGTGCATGCGGGAGTCTGTCTGACTACCTCCCCGCTTCTAATTTCAAAAAAATACACACAAAAAAAAATTTAACCCAACAAATAATTATAGCAATACTTAAAATTTAATAGCAGTATCTTAAAATAATAAACTATGTTAATAATGTAGCATACTGATATTATAGTAATATTTAATAATAACAGTACTAAATTGAACAGTAAATAGTCTTTTTTAGTACTCTCAGGTACTGAAGTTACAGTGGTGAACTAGCTGTTTCAGGCATCCACTTTCACAGACCAAAGACAGACATAAAACATCACACGCTGGATAGAGAGCAAGAGGCAGGGAGGGAGAGAAACATATATTAGAAAAGAATCTAATTCTAGAAGAATGTTTCTTGTTACGTTAAGCTGAGTCTAAAGCTGTGAAGGTTGTATATTAGGTTACTGTTATAGTCTAGACAAGAAGGAGATTAATGAGAGCCTAGACTAGGTGGGAGCAGTGGGAATTAAAAGGAAGAAAAGGATGTAAGAGGTATTTCAGAGACAATCAATAGAAATTGGCAACTGCTGAGATGCGCAGGAAGGGAGAGGAAAGAGACAGATTAGAAAAGTTAGAGCCTCATTGAGGAGACTGGGATGCTAGTAACAGACAGAAATATGGATGTCAAAAAACAAACTAGTGTGATGGGGCAGTGATGAATTCAGGTGTGGTACATTGTGTTTGGTGTGTCAAAAAGTCTCATGGAGATGAGAATAAGTAGCTGGAAGTATAGATTATAAATCAGGGAGAAATGATAGCTAGAGATTCAGGTGTCCTTCTGGTAGACAAGATAGTTCAAGCTGTGGGATTGTTTATCATCATTAAAGGTAAGGGCAAATGGGAATCGCCACAGAAGCAGGTGTTCTGAGAAATGATGTAATTAGAGGAAAGCATACCTAGAGTTAAAGCAGGTACGAATAATAGCAAACAGTTAAATACTGATGCCTACGTGATCAACTCTTGTCTAAGGACTTCACAGGAGTTAATGTCATTTTCACAACTCCTATAAAGTAGATTTTGTTATTAACTTTATACATTAAGAAATGGAGGCACAGAGAGATTGCTACGTCCATGCAGCTCATGCACAGTCAAGATTCCAACCCAGGGAACTTAGCCCAGAGCCTCTGTCCTCAACCACAAAGCTGTAGTACGTCCAGGGCAGAGTGATTTTGAAAAGTGGCTCGTTCTTATTAAAACAGAAATCTTACAGATTAAATTTAAGTAGATGGATTAGCAAAGCAGACATCCAAGGGTTTAAGGCTGAATTTGACAGTGGTAGTAACATGAATGAGAAACACAGGACAAAGAGTGGGTTTTGATACTAAGCAAATGGCCACTTATAAAATGATTTTGTTACTCTTTTGAGAAATGTTATGCAAGAAAGTTTAGGAATCTATGGAAATCTGTACTAAAGGTCTTAACACTTATATAGTGTAAAATTAAGGTGACCAATTGTCCTCCTTTAGGGAGGACAGTCTTTTTGTAAGTTCCATCCTCCCTTGGAAAGTGCCTTTCTAGTGTCCTCCTTTTTGATATTGGAAAACTAATCTGTAAATGTCCGTATTTGATCGATGCAGAGTCGATCCATTGCGTGTGATGTGGCGTATGTGTATTTGACATGACGATTCATCAAGGATCAGTACAGTGCAGTGAGACACAATTACGAGACACGTGCGTTCCACAAAGGAGACCCTGAGAGAGCACGTGATAGACGGAGTGCTCAGATGGCTTTGTGTACTTCTTACTGAAACACCACATGGCACACACGACATTGTAGACTCACGGTTATTTCTTTCTCAGTGAATATTCAATCATAGACAGGTAAGCACAATTCACGTTTTATTAATTCATTATCTATTTAATAATTTCCAAATACATATAATTTTATTTACAAGTATTTTCCTGAAATTCGAGTTTTAAAGTGGAAATCTAACCTCAAACCATATCTATTAATAACTCATTTTGATTAAATAGTTGCATAAAACAGACATTTTTAAATTAGAAAATGATAAATACACCTGAATATCACTCCAAATTAGTGGTTTTGTTTGATATTTAGTTTTGTTAATTTAGCTTCCAGAAAATTTGCCTACCATAATGTAACATTTTCAGTTCCTAATGTGCTTGCATCATTCATGCAGCTCTATATTTTATTTTTAATTTTAAATTTCATTTAAAGGATGGAAAATAAAAAAAGAGAAAATGCCATTTCAATGATAAATTTTATTTTTTTTATTTTTATTTTATTTATTCATTTTAGAGAGGAGAGAGGGAGAGAGAGAGACAGAGAGAGAGAGAGAGGAGAGAGAGACGGGGGGAGGAGCTGGAAGCATCAACTCCCATATGTGCCTTGACCAGGCAAGCCCAGGGTTTCGAACCAGCGACCTCAGCATTTCCAGGTCGACGCTTTATCCACTGCGCCACCACAGGTCAGGCCTCAATGATAAATTGAAAAAGGAATTTCCATCCCTCATATCGAAGAAAAATACCATTGTTTTCTGCAATATTTGCAGCGGAGAATTTTGTATTGCAGTTGGGGGCAGAGCAGCGATAATGAAACACTTGACCACCAACAAACATAAGCAATCATTAGATGCATAAGCTTCCAGTTGTAAAGTAACAAGTTTTTTTAAAACTTCAAATTATTCTGAAGATGAAATCCAGTTGGCTGCAATGGAGGGAACATTTGCATTTCATACCATAACTCACAAAGTTTTTGTAATATGGATTGTTTCACAATGCAAAATTTTCACGTGCCAGGACAAAATGTGAGGCTATTTTGAAATCAGTATTTAAAAATTACTGTCACAAAATACTTACAGAGGATTTGAAAACTGCAGCATTTATAACAATTTTATCTGGTGCATCAAATCATAATGAAATTAAATTGTATTCAATAATAGTAAGATATTTTAATGTTACCAAGGGCATTCAAGTAAAATTTTTTTTAAATATTTATTTATTTATTTATTTATTTTGTATTTTTCTGAAGCTGGAAACCGGGAGGCAGTCAGACAGACTCCCGCATGCGCCCGACCGGGATCCACCCGGCACGCCCACCAGGGGGCGATGCTCTGCCCATCGGGGCGTCGCTCTGTTGTGACCAGAGCCACTCTAGCGCCTGGGGCAGAGGCCAAGGAGCCATCCCCAGCGCCTGGGCCATCTTTTGCTCCAATGGAGCATCGGCTGCGGGAGGGGAAGAGAGAGACAGAGGAAAGAGAAGGGGAGGGGTGGAGAAGCAGATGGGTGCTTCTCCTGTGTGCCCTGGCCGGGAATCGAACCCGGGACTCCTGCACGCCAGGCCAACGCTCTACCACTGGCCAACTGGCCAGGGCCCAAGTAAACTTTTTAAATTTAGAATCCATGGAGGGCGAAACTTCTGAAATTTTGTCAAACCATCTATACAGAGTAATAAATGAAAACACTTTGAAATCCAAAGTTGTTGCACTAATGGTTGATAATACAACTACAAATTTGGTGGGTGAAGATGCAAAGGGGTGAATAATGTGTATGTTAAATTACAAGAGTTATTCCAAAAGAAAATACTAGGAATAGGTTGTAATGCACATATTTTGTCAGATGCAGTCAACACAGCATCATGTGCCATGTCGATTGATGTAGAAATAATAACTACAATTTATTTGCATTTTAGTCGTTTTACCATTCGTGTTGCTACTTTAAAACAATTTTGTGAAGAAGCAAATGTTGAATACGAAAAACTTTTAGGATATTCAAAAGTTAGATGACTTGCTCTAACACCTGCTATAGAGCGTGTTCTACAATTATTTGAGCCTCTCCATTCATATTTTTTATGTATAGACAAATGTCCTCAAATCCTGAAATCATTTTTTAATAGTAAAATAGCTGAGATATTAATGTATTTTGTACATAATCAAGCATCTATTTTTTAATTAATTTTAATGGGTTGACATTAATAAATCAGGGCACATATGTTTAGAGAAAACATCTCCCGGTTATTTTGACATTTAATTATGTCACATACCCATCACCCAAAGTCAAATTGTCCTCTGTCACCTTCTATCTGGTTTTCTTTGTGCCCCTCCCCCCCCTTCCTCCCTCTCCTCCCTCACCCCTCCCCGTAACCACCACACTCTTGTCCATGTCTCTTAGTCTCATTTTTATGTCCCACCTACGTATGGAATAATACAGTTCTTGGTTTTTTCTGATTTACTTATTTCACTCCATATAATGTTATCAAGATCCATCCATGTTGTTGTAAATGATCCGATGTCATTATTTTTTATGGCTGAGTAGTATTCCATAGTATATATGTACCATATCTTCTTTATCCACTCATCTATTGAAGGGCTTTTTGGTTGTTTCCATGTCTTAACCACTGTGAACAATGCTGCAATGAACATGGGGCTGCACGTGTCGTTACATACCAGTGTTTCTGAGTTTTGGGGGTATATACCTAGTAGAGGGATTGCTGAGTCATATGGTAGTTCTATTTTCAGTTTTTTGAGGAACCACTATACTTTCTTCCATAATGGTTGTACTACTTTACATTCTCACCAACAGTGGATGAGGGTTTTTATTTCTCCACAGCCTCTCCAACACTTGCTATTACCTGTCTTGTTGATAATAGCTAATCTAACAGGTATGAGGTGGTATCTCATTGTAGCTTTGATTTGCATTTCTCTAATAACTAAAGAAGATGAGCATCTTTTCATATATCTGTTGGCCATTTGTATTTCTTCTTGGGAGAAGTGTCTGTTCATGTCCTCTTCCCATTTTTTTATTGGATTGTTTGTTTGTTTGTTGTTGAGTTTTATGAATTCTTTGTATATTTTGGATATTAGGCCCTTATCTGAGCTGTTGTTTGAAAATATCATCTCCCATTTAGTTGGCTGTCTGTTTGTTTTGCTGTCAGTTTCTCTTGCTATGCAAAAGCTACTTAGTCTGATGTAGTCCCATTCATTTATCTTTGCATTCACTTCCCTTGCCTTTGGAGTCAAATTCATAAAACAAGCATCTATTTTTCACAAAACAATTCAAATGATTGAAGGTGAACACATTTCAGCTACAGAAGTTAGTCTTATTTTGAATGACTTTATCCTTTTAGAAATTAAAAATTTCTTCCTTTAATTACAAAAATAAAATTGTCAGACTTAGTGGAATCAAATCCGGGTATAACAGAAAAGTTTATCAAAAAAGTGCAGAATTATTACCAGACATGTTTTCAATATATCAAAGAATGCTCTGAAACAAACATCATGGGAAATAACAGTTTCTATGGGTGTTGACTTCATCCCAAGTATATTGAACAGATATTGAATATTGTCTTGAGTTTTTATCTAAAGAAATGCCAGACATCAAAATAGATGACAATTGTCCCTTTGAAGAAATTAGAAGACTGAATGTATATTTAAATTCTGAAAAAATTAATACAACAGGAAAAAGAACACATTAAAATTGATAAAAGATGGGTGGAAATATTCAGTCATTTCAAAAATGAACATATTGCATGTGAAAATTTATTTATTCTTGTTCAATTTACATTGTGCTGACCTGGAACTAATGCAGCAGTTGAAAAATTTTTTTCAATTGCTAATGATTTTTGAACAAATGAGAAATCGAGATTGAATGTTATACTCTAGCTGCAGCACTTGCCGTAAAATTCAATATGAAGAATATTTCTTGTTCAGATATTTTCAATATATTGTTATAAGACGATACATTGACAAAAAATATTCATTCAGTGGAAAAGTACTTTGTTCTTACAATTATTATTAAAAATTAATAGGCATATAAGCATAATTACAATATAAAATATTATAAATGTTTTTATTATGCATTTACATTATAGTGTATTATTGTTGCAATGAATAAAATGTTTATTTATGATATTGTTTTCTTCAATTTATTTTTGTCCTTTTCGTTGTAAAAAAGTTGGTCACCTTAGTAAAATCATTATTATAGGTGTATTATAGGAGGTGTACGGGGTTGCTGTCAGGGAAGACTTCCTTGAGAAAGTGACATTTCCATGGAGACCTAAATTATAGCTAGGGGTTAGCAGTACAAAGAGGGAAAGAAGAGCACTCCAGATTCAAGGGCCCTTAGGCAGAAGGAACTTCTCAGATTTAAGGAGTAGAGAAATCTGGGCAACCATGGGCAGATGGCTCAATTGGTTAGAGTGTCGTCCTGAGGTTCATGGGTTGCTGGTTCAATCTCTGGGTGGGCACGTGCAGGAGCAGAGTGATGTTCCTGTTTGTCTATTTCTCCCTTCCTCTCTCACTGAAGTACAGTAAATAAATTAAAGAAAGAAAAAAAAAAGAGAGAGAGAAAGAAAACAACGAAGGAAGACAGGAAAGAAAGAAGTAAGGAAGAAAGGAAAAGAAAGGGAAGAGAAGGAAAGGAAAGGAAAGGAAAGAAAAAAGAAAAGAAAAGAAAAGAAAAGAAAAAGGAAAGGAAAGAAATTTGGGGCAAGGATAAGGAGGAAAGGGCATTAAGGACTTTGGACTTTATCCTAAGAGTAATGGGAAGATATTTTTTTTTTTTTAATTTCTTTTTTTTTTTTTTTTAATAATTTTATTTTTTTAATGGGGTGACATCAATAAATCAGGATACATATATTCAAAGATAACAAGTCCAGGTTATCTTGTCGTTCAATTATGTTGCATACCCACCACCCAAAGTCAGATTGTCCTCTGTCACCTTCTATCTTGTTTTCTTTGTGCCCCTCCCCACCCCCTTTCCCTCTCCCATTCCCCCCTCCCCCCCGTAACCACCACACTCTTATCAATGTCTCTTAGTTTCACTATTATGTCCCACCTACGTATGGAATAATACAGTTCCTGGTTTTTTCTGATTTACTTATTTCGCTTCGTATCATGTAATCAAGATCCCACCATTTTGCTGTAAATGTTCCGATGTCATCATTTCTTATGGCTGAGTAGTATTCCATAGTGTATATGTGCCACATCTTCTTTATCCAGTCATCTATTGATGGGCTTTTTGGTTGTTTCCATGTCCTGGCCACTGTGAACAATGCTGCAATGAACACGGGGCTGCATGTGTCTTTACATATCAATGTTTCTGAGTTTTTGGGATATATACCCAGTAGAGGGATTGCTGGGTCATAAGGTAGTTCTATTTTCAGTTTTTTGAGGAACCACCATACTTTCTTCCATAATGATTGTACTACTTTACATTAATGGGAAGATATTTAAGGGAGTAAGTGAGTGACAAAATTAAGGCTCAGAGAGTTTAAGTAAATTGTCCAAGATCATACAGCTACTAATTCACTAAGCCAAAAGAAAACTGCAGTCATTGCAGCTCCAATGTCTTTTCTCCCAAAAACTATGTTACCATCCAGGGCTGCGCTGACAAATGCGTAACACTCAGCTCTCTGGGGGAGAAACAATGATTAGAAGCAGTTTCTGATATCAGTGGTGTAAATACCATTGCAGATTTCTAGCTACTGATAAGTTACCGAATGCAGAGTTGGAAGATGTTCTGTGCCACAGCAGGATGTGGTATTTCTAATACTCAGAAACAATAGGTAAAAATATCCTCAAGAACACAGAAGACAGTGCAATGTGCAGCAATAATTAGGACGTGATGAGTTCTGTGTGTTTATTACCTTTCTTTTTAATACAATGTATTCACTCACAACTTACACAATTAATTTTCACTAGCGTCTCTCTGAGAAAACAAAGAGCTTGCCAAATTGGTGAAAATTGAATAATAGAGACTCCTGAGCAGGTAACCAGGGGGCACCAGCATGCCCTGGGTACCACCTCAAAGAACCATTTCTTGGGGGCGCGTTTTTATTTTCCTGATTTATTTTGAGGAGACGGTTTCAAGAATCTTAGATAAAAGCTGGGTTACGTCTTTGCACTTATCTTATTATGTAAATCATTAGAGCATATTCAGTGTTCTTTCCCCCCAACCTGCCCGCACAAAGAGGCCAAAAGTGGAGGGAGAGGGCCCCTGGGAGGCAGGGTGTGCAATGTCCTCCCTGGGAAGCCGGTAGACTATTAACAACCATTTCCAGCTGACTCCTCACCTTTGCTTTCAGACAGTCAGGGGAGCAAGTTTCTGATTTCAAACACAAACTTGTAACTCTTGAATTGATTCTGAACTTACATTCTCTGTATTCATCATCATTCCATTTTGTTGGGCAACCTCCTCTTAGGAAAACTCTTGGGCCCTAAAATAAAATGTTCAGAAACATGCAAATGAAATAGCTTAAGCTCTGACTTTGGCAGTGTGACTTGAGTTGATGTGGCCTCAGAAGGGACAATCATAATATTTTTTCTGGCTGTCTTGTCTTGATTTATAATTTGAATCTCCATAAAGTAGAGAGGGCAATTATCAAAGAAATAGAAAGAGCAATTATCATTAAATTGAACACACATCACACATCCAACAGGATGAATGACTGAGCTAAAAACAGATTTTGTGGATCTTGTAACTGTTCCAAAAGAACTTAATGGAAGCAACTTCATCTCCCTACCTCCTCCAATTAACCAGATGAATATGGATATATTTTCTTTTTTTCTCCTTAGTTGATAAAACAAGGCTTGTTGATCTACTCTGCCTGAATACTGACACTACATAGAATATGTAAATTTATGTGAATAAACCAGTTGCTGTTTGCCCAGTGTTAAAAAATTTTTTTTTTGGTAAAAATAGTAGAGAAAAATTAGTTCTGTTGTTTGTATGTTTGTAATTTCAAGAGACTGTAGATACTTGTCTCATCTGTTCTTAATTCTAGCAATGAATCTTTTTAAGTGAGTGAACATGGTGTTTTTGTTCATGAAGTTAAATAATAGACTGGACACTGAAATTCCCCTAAAGGGCTTTTGTCTTGGTTTAATGAATTGAACGAATTAAAAGTCAAACTATAGAGCATTAGTTATTATTACTACAAATAAGGAAGTAAAAGGTAAATGTTTATAAATGCCTTTTTTGGGGAATTCTTAACATTTGGATTTGTTATTTTAAGGAATAGAATATAGACATTCTCTCAAAAGGGTAAAGTCTGGAAGGAGGAAAATCCCCAAATATGATTTTGTTAGTATATCTCTATAGTGAAAATAGCTGTGGCATCAATGTCAATACCTGCTTATATGAAGACTTATATAATCTGATCCAATGGATTCTGATAAGGAATAATAAAGATTTCCCTTTATTGTGTTAAGTGGGTGTTGGGCAGATAAAATGTATTATGCTCACTTTGTAAAAGACAATGCTGCCCACGTGGAGGTGCCCAGGTGATATTAATGTGTGTTGGGGGCAGGCAGGATCGTTGTAGCCTGGGGCTTGGTTTTGGGATTAAGCCTTTCCCACCCTTTTTGATGTGGGGTGGTACAATCCAATCATGCCTCAGATAAGTGACTTTGTATTAGAGACTTCCCTATTTTGTATATTGGATTAGAGGTTGTGAAGCTACAATATAAAATGGGGGCAGAACGAGAGTTTGCTCTCTTGGTTCCTGGGATGATTAGCATGAGAGAGCAGAGGGAGCAGAGCAGAGAGCAGAAAGAGGCCATGTGGCCAGGAGAAGCAGCCAAGATGGCGGAGTGCTGAGTGAGATGCCAGTTTGTGTAGAGAGAAGGAAGGAGATGGGGAACTGAGGAGAATAAGGCTGGTGAGCTAGAAATCTTTGATTCTAGGAAACTCGGATAAGTCAGTAGCTTTGTAAGCACTGAATGTGAGTGGGTTTTGGAGCCCAGTGTGTATTTTTACTTGCCTGCCGGGTGCAAGCTAGAATTAAAGGAAATGGCCTATCAGTTTTTGGCTCTGTTGTTTCTTTACCGACTGTCCGAATCTAATGTGAACCTGCATGGGCCGGGCTTCTGTGATAGTAGCCCTGGCTTCTGGCTTTACAGTGGGGTTCATGATGAGATAGGCTTTGTAATATATGGATCATGAAGAAATGAAATATAGAATGATGGAAATGTTCAGATGAATTTAATTTTTATTTATTTCATCTGGCCTCTGCTTTCCCCACTCTGCTCCTTGACAGAGCCACTCACCTGTCACTGGTTAATGTTTAACAAGGTTACATTTGTTTATTTGAAAATAAAGATCCGAGAACCATAAGGTGACCCCAGCATACTCTTAGTTACAGAGCACAAACAATAGAGTAATGGACTAAAAACTGAGAACAAATAATTCAAAAGAAAGAAGGAAAGGAAACTAATATTTACTAATTACCTAGTATTTTTCAGGTACATTAAATGTATGCAATGTTAATGTTGCTGCTGTCTGGCATCAAACCTGTTAGTGAGTCCTGTTTTTGTGGGTCCTCTCCTGCCCAAACAAAAACACATCAATTAAAATTTACCAACTTTTGCTGCGACCTCTGCAAGCACATTCTCCTTCCTGTCCGAGCCTGAGCTGTGCCCGCCATGTGCCAGTTCTGGTGCTTTGCTGCTTGGGGGAAAGAATAGATGTGGTACTGTCTAGGTGCCAGTGATATTCAACCTAAGTGCTGCATATTTTCCTTTTAAAGACACAGGATTCTCTATTGTGTCACCTTTTTTCCTAGCTCGCATCTTCCACATGTTCTAGAGCAATCCTGCAATGGAGAAATATTTGGCAGCTTTGTCAGTGTGACTGGGGTTCCACTCCATAAATATATGTTCTGAGGAAATAAATTGTTAGATTTATCAGTTTCATCTTGGTCAGTAAATTTATTTTGAAATACTAAGCTCTACAAAACAAGATGTGGTTTCCTTTAAACATTCCCCATAGTTCTGAGTACTTTGAATTTGTTGATATCTCAACAATCACCATCTGTTGATTAAGTAATTTACTTTTGGATATCCTCACTAAAAGGGGTTGGCGCTGGGGAAATTCCTCTTGAATTCTAGGAAGTTATTCTTTGGATATGATGTGTACTTCCTTTGATGTCACAATTTCTCTTGATAAATTTAAGGATTTATTTTTAACAGGGTTGTTAAAATTATTCTGTACTCTGTTCCAGTTTCTGTGTCAAGTACTATTGGAAAAATATGGTCAATTCATGAATCAAGATACTCATGTCTTGAATGTTGAGTTAGTAATGATGTAAACTGAATATTATTTTAATATTTTTTTAGTGTGCTTGCAAACATGAGAGGAGTTTTTGAACAAAAAAAAATTAAAAATCTATCTATGCTAATATAAAGTATAAATATAATAACTTCATGTCAATAAAGATTCCTTATCATTCATGTTTTTGAGGATGGGTACATTTTTATCAGTTGTCCAGTTCTTTTAAAACTCACAGGAATCCAATGAGGTACACCTTGTCATCCTATTTCACAGATTTTAAAACTAAGAGAAGTTAAAAACTATCATGTCAAGAACCAAGCAAACAGCAGAGCCAGAGTGAGGACTTGAAGACAGACCTGTCTGATCCTAAGGTCCGTGGGGGGCAAAATGCAGGTTTGTCTTTATGTTCCCGCCTGTGGTTAGCTACTCTGGAAGCAAAGTAGGCCTTGCTCAAAAGCTTTGTGCTTCTAGAACAGGTTTAGTTAAAAATTGCTCCAGATGAGAGATGATATCTTAATTTTATTTATTGATTTATTGTTTTTATCTTAATTTGTAATACATTTTTTTTTCTTAAGTGAGAAGTGGGGAGGCAGAGAGACAAACTGCTGCATGTGTTCCAACTGGGATCCACCCAACATGCCCCCTATAAGGGGCTCAGCACCTGAGGCAGAGGCCATGGAGCCATCCTCAGCGTCCAGGGCCAACTTGCTCCAACTGAGCCATGGCTGCAGGAGGGGAAGAGAGAGAGAGAGAGAGAGAGAGAAGACAGAAAGGGAGAGTTGGAGAAGCAGATGGTCGCTTCTCCTATGTGCCCTGACAGGGAATCGAACCTGAGACATCCACACACTGGGCCGATGCTTTACCACTGAGCCAACCGGCCAGGGCCTGTAATACATTTAAAAAAATCAGAATGTCAATCTCTTTACTCATTATCTTCTCCTAACCCCAATCACACTCCCATTTTCTTCAACCAAAAATCCAAAAATGTTTGTTTTTTTCTAGTTCTGTATTCAAGAAGTGTTCATTTACCTATTCATTCACTAATTCAACACACATTTGTGGCACCCTCATTATATAGCAAATATTTTTCTAGGCCCTGGAAATACACAAAGCCTCCAAGGCTGTGAAGTTTATATTTGGATGGGAAGCGGAGAAAATAAAGACACATATACATATATGCAAACAGAATTTAGAAGGTCAAATAATGATAAATGCAATGAAGAAAAATTAAATGGGTAAGAATCTAGAAAATACTGCTAATGATTAACTTTTATTGAAAATATTACTATTGATAGCCACTGGTCTAAATACATTATACACATTAATTCTCTTATTCTCATAAAACTTTATGTGGAAACTATTGTATTTGAGGTAAATTGAAGATGGTGACAAATTATTAACCATGCCTCACAACTGAGAGTACAGTTAAATTCATCTCCTCTTGAATCTGGATTGGCTTTAGTGACTTGCTTGATGAGTAGAATGGGTCTGAGCCTAGCATTTAAGTTGCCTTTTTCTTTTGGAGCCCTGAGTTGTCAGGTAAGAAGTCAGACTGAGGCTACCATGCTGTGAGACCACAGAAGCCACAGAGAGGTCAGGTGTAAACTTACCCTCAAGGGAGCTCCCAGTGTAAAATCAACCTATGAATGAACCATGTTAGATGGCCAGCCCTCTCATGCCTTCAAATGACCCCAATTCCTGCTGCTATCTGTCTGTACCAGAATGACAAATTCCAAGTGAGAACCACCCAGTTGTACTTAGTGAAGGGGTTCAGAATGAGCTGCAATAAAACATGCCTCTTTGGCATGTGGACTAGTTTGAGCTCAAGTCAATGAAGACCTAGCAGATGCAAGGCAAATTTTTACCTCTCCCTTAACTGCATAAATAAGTTTAGACAGAGGGCCTGGTCACTAGCAATAACTATAAAGAAAATGGGTTAGGCCTGATAAGCTGAGGGGAGCCTGGCAGGGCCTGTTTGTTCAAAGAACTTTCTGTGTTCAACTGTGTCTACATGGCATGACAAACATTTGTTCTTCCTTTCTTCCCTTAACTTGTCTTCCTTCCCTTTGGAGCTCCAGATCCCTAACCTCTTCTTCTTAACTCAGGATGGTGTATGAACCTCAACTACCAGACTGTTGGGAGCCTTCCCTGACTTAGCTGGGCTCCCATGCATACATAATTTGTTTTTCTCTCGTTAATCTGTTTTATGTCAATTTAATTATTAGACCAGCCAAAAGAACCTGGAAGGATAGTACAATTTTTTTCCCTCCCATATACTAGTTAATCCATAGGAAACAGAAAGACAATAATGGTTGTCTTTAACCACTAAGTTTTGGGCTGTTTTGTTACACAGAAATGAGTAATGGAACAATTATAATCTTTCTTTATAGATGAGAAAACCAAAGGAAAACAGGATTAAGTAATCTGCTCACCAAAAGGTGGAATCTGGATTCAAACCTGGGGAGACTGACGCCCCAAGCACTACTTCAAATCCTACCCTATATAACCTTATCCCTAGAGTGAGATCAGCATTCCCAGGGTGCCTCTGACTAAACTCGGCAGTTGCCAACTATTTTACATTTCATTTTCTTCATTGAATCACAGTGGTTAAAATGCAGGGCACACTTCCATTGGAATATGATTGCCCAGGCCAGGTACATTTGCAAAGGGACCTTGTTGTGTCCTTGGACTGGAAGTATTATGTTGTCTGTGACCTTATGTGAATTGGAATCTTAAGAAAAATTAGAAGGATAAGGAGGAGACTGACCTGTGTTAATCTATAATCTTTTCATTGTGTTGTAAAATTATGAGAATTATTCAAGTGAAATAGGAAATTGCATGGCATTTTGATTAAAGAAAAAAGACAATGAAGTAGGTTTATTAAATTAAAAGGCCAAAAACTGTCACCAAATCACATCTCCTGGCATACAAATATGTCACATCTCTTGTCTAACACACAGAACTGATACTTGGACGGGCAAGGAATAACCGGATGTCTGTAGCATGACAGCACTAACCAAGAAGTCAGTTGCTGAGCCAGAGGTTCCTTCCTGAGCCAGGAAGGACAGATCACAGTGCAATGTGCCAAGCGAGCCCATGGTAGGACTCCAAAGACATTTTCCTTAGGTCATTTACAGTTTATTTTAGCTGTTTCCACCCTGGAGACGTCACATACACACAATAGAACAGCTCCCGTGAACTCAGAGAGGAGAAATTTGTAGATTCGGCACAATCCCCCCTTCCTGGAGCTTTCCAGGGGAAACTCCTGGTTCTCTTGCAACTTTCCTGTCAGACTACTATTCAATCCAGTGCCTTTTCCCAGCAGGAAGTATGATGTTCCAAAGACAACTTGACCTCCAGATTGAAAATGGGGGAGGGGAAGTGAGGTGGGAGAGGCAAAACAGGCGAGGTCTAACTACACTTAATTCATACACCCTCTCATAAAAAAATACAAACAAGTTAATTTTGTTAAGAATGCTCAATAACATTTTACTTAAGACAAAATCCCAATCATTTATTCTCTGGAGTACTTCTTATGAATCCTTGAGTTTTTAAAAGTTCAAGTGTTGCATAAAAAAATCAACATAATTACAGAAAGCAGTCCTTACACAAGAATATCCTGTTTTGTTTCCTGCATACTCACTGGGGTGGCTCATCTGAATCCTTGACAACATCCAAATCCAAGGAGATAACATCAGGACTGCTTGCTGATCTTGGTTTTTACACACGGCTCCTCAGCAGTAGGGCTGTTGTCCCCAATGTGTAAGCTGACAATCGCCCTATTGTTTATTTTCCAGTCAGAAAAGCAACACTGCTTTTCTTCACTCTGTATGGTCTCCATAATCCTAACAGTCTTGTTCACTCAGCAGTAAGCCCAAATATATGTTTCCCAGGGGAGTTTCAAATACATGAGATACATTAGCATCTCCTTGGCTTGATGCAATCTGTGACAGATTCAACAGTAATAAACATTTTAAAGTGTGGTCAGTATTAAATGATTTGCTGAAAAACAATTTTGTTCCCTAGATAGAAAAAAGTTAGCAACGACTTTTGGGTAACAAATACACTGGTTGAGGGATAATACAACACCCTGAATCTCTTGCCCTCTTGGCATCTCATTCTGTGTAAAGAGAAGAAAAAAGCCCAATTGTGTGCTGATGAATTAGAAAACTTCATGAACATTCAAGAAATACACATGCCACTACAAATTAACCATTAGCAGGGAAAGGTATTCATCCTTTCTGTCAGAGTCTGTGGGAAGTATGCCTTATTAGCATCAAAGCCTGAAGAAGTAATATTGTCTTACCAAAAAAAAAAAAAAAAAAAAAAAAAAAAAGAAGAAGAAAGAAAGAAAGAAAGAAAGAAAGAAAGAAAGAAAGAAAGAAAGAAAGAAAGAAAAGAAAGAAAGAAAGAAAGAAAGAAGAACAGGCAATCTCAGATCTGGAAAAATCAATAACGTAGTTCTTCCCATCCCCACTTCAATCCAAAAATTGAAAATCACCAAATGATATTCTATTTCCTCTCAGCTTCCAGCTTGTCTCTCCGTTTACAATGGAATGTGGTTTTGCATTTTAAATCAGCTCCATCATAGCCCTGTAAGTGATCACAGGGCTGCTAATTCTGTCTCCAGTTTCCACCCCTCCCCCACTTTACAACTTTGAATTTGAATGGGACCAGAAGAGTCTCTGGGGGCCACATTTGTGGCCCGCGCAGCGCAGCAGCCTCTCGACTGCGTTCAGCTGGTTTCCTGGCATGTTTCATGGGGATTTGTGGTGAGTGGCAGCTCTGGAATCACTTTTCATTCTGTCAGGTTGTGGTTAGGCTTAGTGGGGTTTCTTTGTTAGACTGGCCACTACTAGTCAATTCCCTTGAAAATATCTGGTTTTCTCTTTTTCTCTTAAAAAAAAATAAAAGCTCCAGCCTCCCTCCCCACCTCACCCCTAAAACACAAACACGCACGAAACAAACATGATATAAATCCGGGGGCGGGCTGGGGGTTGGGTGAGGGGAGCCGGGGACGAGGGAGCGGTCCTGTTGCTCTCAATATCCTAATTTAATTTTAATGTCAGACTATAAAAGATCTTGGGAGGGCCCCATTTCCCGAACCCGTTCTGCTAACATGCTGTTTTATGAAAGAATCAGGGACACCTTTTACTATCAGTTTTTCATGTTAAAACAAAATAAAATAAGCCAAACTTATAAAATGTGAATTTGGGGAACACAGCGTTTCTTTTCTTTTAGACTAACCCTAGGAAATCAGAAGAAAGTACCAAAATTATTAAATCAAGAGGAACACTTCGGAGTGGGTTAAGACAGAGTTTTCCACAGACGAGAGGAGAGATTTGGCACGCCCAGCGCATGTCCTTTTAAGCCAGCGAGCGCTTAACAGGGTTTTGTATTTCATGAATTATTTTGGGGGTGGGGGGAGGCAGCGAAGAGAAAACATAAGGTTGCCAACATTTTATATTGCCAAGTCAGGCTAATACAAAAACACAACTAACACTGAACTCTTACATCATTGCTTAAAAGCAAGGCCATGTTAACATCAGTGGGGACTGGGAGGGAGGGGAAAGCCATGGAATAAAAGGCAGCCTTAGCAAGAATGAAGAGTTGGCAACTTTCACACCAACACGCCACAAAGGTCTGCTGATACAGCCAGTTTCTGCACCATGCCCAGCCCCTTTCCACCTGATCCCTTTGCACTAGTCAGTCTTCTCACTGGAAAGCTAGTCCCTGAAATCTAGCTCTGCCCTCAGATCTAACCACAAGAGGCAGGGCGTCTCTAACCACGCTGTTTACAACCCCTCTCCTCAGACCCCAGGCCGACATGCCCCCTTCCCCACTTCATTCCCCTCCATCCCCACCCCTCTTCTTATCCTTACTTTGCTTTATTTTTTCCCCCCTCAAGTACTGGGAATATTACCTGTTTGCTTATTATCTGTTTTCTCTATGTCAATACAAAGTTTATGAGGTCATGGGCCTCATTATCATCTGTTTGCCTTTTTTCCTCCAGTACCCAAAAAATTGCCTTATACTTTTGAGGTATTCAGTACATATTTGTTTCGTTTATACATGTTTATAATTTTATAGTCCTTTTTTTCACCTTTTATTGTGGACAAGAAAAAAATGTATGTGGATCCTGCACTGTTTGGTACGTGGACACCGTTGTTTTAAGAGATCGGAGAGTCCCTGGTGGCACAGGTTAGGGCAGCGCTGAAGGAAGGAGACATTCGGAGTTTGTGTTCTTTACTGCAACTGACTTTGAATAGCAGGAGTGAGAGTCATGTTTCTTAGGTCCTCTGGTAGGTTGAAATTGTGCCCAACGACTGAGTTAGGGGTAAGACATATTCCTTAGACAATGAGGCTGTATTTATTATACCCTGGTCCTTCCTCTCCAGATTACTGAATTATGTAGATTAGCCATGGCTTCTGAGCCTTCCTGGCTCTTCACACCTCCTGAATAGTGTATGCACTTAAAAAAACAAAAAACAAAAAGAGAATGTTTTCTGATTATTAGAGTGCAACCATTTATTGGATTTAAAAAAGTAATGGTAGCCTTCAGGTGACAGCACAACGAGCTATTATCTCTCACAATTATTCACTGTGAAATAGTGGAAACTGGGAAGTCAGGTTCACAGACAGGCCTCACTACCAAGAAGAATAGTCTTTGTAGAAAAAGCTATTTTTGTAACGCATTATATAATATACAGCTCACACATAGAGAGAGGAGGTTTTAAAAGTGTATATTCCAAATTTTTGTGCCATCTGGAGTTGTAGATAGTTGGTTAAAAAGTTTTCCCGAAAAAGATCACTTTTAGGCACGAGGGGCTCATTTAGGTATATTCTCACCTCCCTTGCCCACTGACAAGTGGGAAATGAACGCGAGAGTACCCAATGCAAGTTTTGCACTGATTTTTTGTCTTTAAATCTGGGCCCAATACCTGCTTTTGCATACTTTTGAGTAGCAGTAACAGTAATAACATGGTACACAAATAAGTGAAATCTGGCAATTGGTGAAGAAAAATGAAAGTTTAGAGTACATAAACACATGCATGTGTGTGTCATGTATGTGTACTCATGACTATGCATTTGTGTAGTGTACGTACATGATAGGATCAACATATACTGGTTATTATATTAATGATGATGAAATTAATGTAAAGTGAAAGTACGGATCATTTCAAGTTTCCTTCATTCTCTCTCATTCTCTGCCTTTTTCTTTCTCATTCTTTTGTGTTACAGAATTGAATAGGGCTGGGGAATTTAGAAAGCCTTTGTTGATTAATCCATCATATTTTGACAACTAAATTCCCAGAAACAGGGTATTAGACTTTTGCACAAAGTGACATTTTGACTGGAATCTTTCAAGTCCAAGCCTATGAAGTATTAATAAAGGACCGCCCTGTATTTGGTCCTCAAATCCTGGCAGCTTCCAGGATTGTAATTAATTGCTCCTACTAAAAAAAACAAGGAGTTCAATGTCCAACCAGCCAATCCCATCATCTCAATACTGCTATGTCAGAGAATATTTTGTAAGAACTAAAGGCTGATATCAGGCAGTCAGGAAAGGAAGACTCTTACACTGAATAGTAAGAATCAAAATGTTAAGTGTTTTTAAAAAAAAATCAGGGAAGTGAGATTTGGAGCCATCACCCACCTGATGAACTTGTCTTATTTTATGATTTTGTAGCATGAATATTAAAAATAAAGCCAAAGCTTAACTTTATTGCTATTTGAAATAAAAAAAAAAGTTCATGTACTTTTCAAAACTGCCTTGGGACAATAACAGAGGTAGATGTATTCGTTAAAAGTGTATTGTGAACAGAGTTGCTGGTGAAAATGCTCTTAAGTATTCACGTAGGACAATAGCCGTCCTGGCATTAAGAAGTTTCTATTGTCTTTTCAGCTGCACTGCGGTTTACTGTGTGCTTTAAATCTGCTCTAAGAGGACACTGCATACATTGTATCTGTTAGAAAATCATTACGGTGCAATTAAAAGCAATGTTGTTTTATAGATGGACATGGAATTTTCCCGTGTCTGGTGGCTGCGCATTTCTTTCGTGCCTCGATTATCTACACTTGCGATGGTCAAAAGAGACAGCTGTCAGAAAAACACTCAACAGATGGCAGTTGCGCATGATGCTTCATACTTTTCTTGGATGTTTTCTGACATCCGAGCTTGGGACTTCCATAAATGCTGGTGTGCAACTGACTTTTTTTCCAAGCAACATGGGTCTGGAATGTTCAGTGACAAAATTCATCTTCCTCCAGAAAGGAAGAGAAATTGAAGTGTCCTTAAGAAATCAAATGTGCACTGTAACCCTAAAATGTATTGTCCTTGGGAACTTTTTAACTACAGTGTTATAGATAAGAACGATGATCTATCTAGAAAGTGATGCATTGGTAGATAGATAAATCACTTTTTCTTCAGGAGGAGAGTGAGGAAAGATCAATCAGTATTTTATTTTTGTAAAAGCACTTTAAAGATTGTCTTTATATTTTTTCAAAAGAGCAATTTATTTGGGTAGTAGGCACACGATGCAATATGCTGATCATCTACCATAGAAATCTGCCCTTGAAACCTATATAATCTTAATGACCAATGTCATCTAGTTAATTTAATAAAAAATAAAATATAAAAGAAATAAAGTTTGTCTAAGAGAAGTAATTTAACCTTGGTCTTAATACCAACGTGAATTATTGAATGACATAATCTGTGATGAAATTAATCAAAGTGGATTAAGAATTAAGCAGTTTCTTTTAACATTTCTGGTAGCATTTTAACATGAAACACTTAAACTTCTATCTTTGTTATTTATACAGTACATATATGCATGTAAATTATTATGGGAATAAGAAAATAAGAGAAAGTTGTTTGACAAAAATGCAGAACAATGAATGCCTCAACAATGCTTGTAACTGTGTTGGGTTTTTCAGTATTTGGCATCAGAATTACAGATCCCATAGGGCTGATTTATGCTTCTTCCTCTGTTATGCAAACCCTTTCAGGTTGTAGAGACTCAGTTCTTTCCAGTGAGCATTCTGGGCTGTCTGGATGTATATATTTTAACAACATTGCATGACAGTATTGAATAGGCATATGTCTTGCTTCTGTGTTCTAGACAGTGTCCCTGCCATCCTGCCAGTCTGCTCAGTCTGCCCTCCAATGCGGTTAAATAATTTTCAGCTATCTTTAGTTTGACCTGAATATTAATACAGGTCTAACAGAAACTTAAAAGCAGCTAACATGGGGATAGCTATGTCATACAGAGTTAAGTTTAATTTTATCAAAATCTTTTTTATGTTAGCAAAATCATGTCCAACAGCTCACCAAAATTTATATTTCTTTTAAAACATGGCACTGTCTGGAAAAAAATAGTGAAGGAATTAAGCAAAGAAAAAATAAAAATCTAGACACAGACAAAAGTATGGTGACTCCAAGAAGAACGGAGTCACAGAGGGAGGTGGAAAATGGTAAAGGAGAGGTAAATGAGGGAGGGGGATTTGACTCTGTGTAGTGACACTCTGTACAATACACTGAAGGCACATTATGGAACTGTATACCTAAAACTTATATAACTGCATTAACCAATTGCCACCCCAATTAATTCAATAAAAAATTTAGAAACAAAACCAAAAACATGACACTCTGACATTTTCCATTTGTCTATTCATGTCCCACAAGCGGCAGCCACATGGTTTTTGATAATGTATTTGTAAATTAGTTTCGCTGGTTGATTTTTGAAAGAATAGCAATGGACAAAATACATGAAATAAGAAGCTGTAAAAAGGTGTCTTTTAGGTAAATGCATAGCAGGGCAGAGGTCAGAGCAAAGATGATAAACTATACCATAGTTTCAAAGCAGGCTATACAGAACAAGATAGCATCTTGGGACAAAAACATTTCATTTACTTTAAAAGCTTAAATATGGACCAGGAATTATGATAAGTACATTACTGTATCATTTTATTCTCACACATGTGTGAGATTGGCACTATTATTTGCCTTAGACTAATGAGGAAATGGTGGCACAAAGCTGAAAAATAATTTGCTTAAGAGTACACAGTAAGATGGTTTTTCAGATTTTGTCATTTCTTATAAGAGTATATAATTATTTCTTCCCTAAACATTAGTATGACTTTCTGCATATAAATTGTCCCATAATATTCCCACTGGATGTAGGTGCTAATTAATAAAGCAATAAAAAAATAGATTTGTTTTTCTAATAAAATGCATCTTTATAGCTTTTAAAATAATACAATTCCTTAAAAAATAAGTTGGATGATACAAAAATATGTATTTTCTTCAGAAGAAAAAGTTCTTCTGAAGAATTTGGGCTTTTTGTACTAAGTAGAGTGCCAGCGAACAATCTTTTTCTCAATATTTCATTGTTTTATCATTTATCTAAGATCATTTTATGATTTCCTTTAATAGAAATAAAAAGAAAATTCTTCATTGGTTGATTGAAATGAGCCCATAGTAAAACTAAGAAATTTTTAGAGCCCCTCTTTCATTTGTCTACAGAAGGTGATGTGTTCATAGTTGAGACAAGTGTGAGGTTGACATGACAGAATACACTTTCAAAATAAACATACCATACAAGTGATTGGTAGACCATGTTCTATGCAATTGACCTTTATGTTTTCTCCCCCAATTTTAAAGTAGCAACCTCTAAAGTCTGTCTTACACTGTAGAGAGATGACTAATTGAAAATCAAAAAGTGAATCCCAGATTTTTATTTTTATTTTTAAAATTTTTAGAACTCTATATTCAGATGAGGTAAAAAAAATAGTTGGGATGCTCTAAGTTATCTCTGGTATCTTTCTACAACACTTGCATCTAGAATGACCCCATAATGACAACTCAGATGATTATGTGGACAAAACAAACCCACAGTGGAGCAAAGCACCACACAAAGTACTCGCAGCATGAGGTGAAAGAAAGACCACTGTCTGTGGTAACAGCTTGCTGTTGTGAGTGTACTACTATCAATCTAGGTCAGGCAGGGAGTAGAATATTCAAGCTATAATCGCCATTTGAGAGTATTCTGCTGTCCAATTCAAGTAACCGAGAAGGGTCTAATTTTTGTAACAGTTCTAGAGCCTTACTTTGTGGTATCCGTTATTATCCAATTGTAGCTTGAAATCAGCATGAGCTTTACCTCCAGTTATAAGGCTCACATCCCCATATGTAAGAGGAAGATCAATAGTATAAGTAAACCAGCAAATTGTAGGCTTTACAATAAATCTAAGGTATTAGATGGACATAATTTAAACAGTTGTTTATCCTTTCCTGAAGAATAAACACATAATAGGAGAAAAAGTGAGGCTCTAAAGGGATTATGCATTCCTAAATATTCTATAGCTGTGCTAAATGCAAGGTTGCGCTTTAGTCTCACCACTGAATGTTTGTGGGTGATCATTTACTCACCAACAGAAAACCAAAAAGATGCTACTGGAGTATTTTTTGTGTGTGGTTTCAGCCTTGGCCCTCTGTCTGTGTTTCACTGCCCAATCAATTAGGAAGAGCAACTTTTTGCATGTGGGAAGGGAGATGCTAGTCATGTACGCAGGGAGATGCACCATAGTGCTTTTACTCAGCCGGTATTTAATGATTTACCATTTAATATAGTTCATCTTTCATAACCCTGAGTTCAAACAGAAGCAGCTGCTATTAGGGATGCAATAATATTGAACTTCCCACCAATGACCTAAGAGTTTTTGGTAGTTTTAGCTACTGGACCCGCTAGCCTTTCCCCTAAGCATGACTACCGAAGGAGGGAAACAGTTTACTTCTTGTCAATGGAGTCCTGCACAGAATGTATAATTATGCCAGCTAAAAATTTTCAAATCAAAACTCCATGGGTTAACATCATTCCGCAATGTTGAAGAACAAAATCGTGTACTTTATCTCATTATCAAAAGAACACTGAGAAAACTCAGTTAACAAATGGAAAATCATGCCGAGCTAAAGTCAATTAAAAGGGTAGAGGTATGCCTGGTTTCAACCTGGAAGATAAACTCATTGTCTTATATTTTCTATTTGCTTTTATTTGTGTGGGAGTTTTTTGGTAAGACATTCACAAAGGCTTTTTTTTTCTCTACTATTTGAAGATAACTACGTAGGTGTAGATAGTCAGGTAGATGGATAGATTGTTAGAAAAACAGGCAGAGACAGACAAAGTGCATCAAACAAAAAAAGCCTTTCTAAAAACTAGAGCACAAGAGCTAGACATTTAATGAGACTGAAGTCCTTTGAGGAGCCATGATATGCAATATGCTAATGAGAATTATAGTATGAATGTTAACAAATAGAATGCTTTAAATACATTTTAGTATACAAAACATTACCTACCATATTATTCACTCCATAAGATGCACTTTTTCCCCCCAAAAAGGAGGGGAAAATGCCCGTGCGTCTTGATGGAGTGAAAAATATGGTATTTTATTAAATCTTTTAACACATCATTTGGTTCAGAATATTTTTTTTCTTATTTTCCTCCTTAAAACTCTAGGTGTGTCTTATGGTCAGGTGCGTCTTATGGAGCGAAAAATGTGGTAATTTAATAATGTATTTTCACTTTGACATTATTGGTAAGCAATTGAAAAGTAGATTATAGGCTAGGCTGCCTCCCCCCCTCCCCCGTTTTTCTTTCCTTATCTGGGCAAAATTCTAACATCTGTAAATTAGGGCTTATGAGGAAAGAAAAAGATTATGAACTTTTATTACAATTACAGGTCTACCCTGACTGCTTATGGTAGACCAAGAATGTTTTCCTTTTCCAACAATGTATTCCCAAAGAGGGTTAAGCCAGTTGTCCCTTCACTGTGAGGTGTGTTCACCGTGGGAAACACGCTTCAGTGTTGTCTACTCTGATGGGATTCGATGGACTCAACTACTGTATGCCTCTTCTCTATCTCACTACTATCATTTTTATTCATAAAGCGAGTCAGCCCTTTCCTTAAGGGATTTTCCTAAAAATCTTTTTAAACTAACTTTGTCTATGGTTCAAAAGCATTTCTAGTTCAAATGCAACATTTGAAAATACTGTGTCCTAGAGATATTTACGCATTTTCCAAAGTTTGATGATGCTTAGTATTTTGGATTTGTCATTTGACAAATAAATAGATAATTTGCATAACACATAATTATGCAATAATGACATTTAAAGAAAATAAAGAAGACTTTCTGTATAAGGTTGCTGAAAAGGAAATAGTCAAAAGTGTAGATGTGCTCTACCTTATACTTTACCATTGTAAAGTTGTTGATAGAAAGTTTCTTTGTCCTTTTTTGAGGCCTGGTCTTCAGTTGGTCTAGTACACAGGCATCCTGGATTCTCAGCCTCATCATTATGTGTGGAGAAAATCTTTCAATTGCTTATTTATTTGTAGCACCTAAGAAAACTCCATGTGGGTAAGTGGATACATTAATGCAGGGAATTGGGCCAAAGTTATCATGATTTTACTTAAAAAGGAATGATCAAAGTATATTTTCTATTTTAACTTGGAACTGTTTAGATAAATTGCCACAGATTCGAAAGCAGGTATAAATGTATCAACCTCAAACAAGTTATAAAGTTTGGTTTGGAATCCTATCCAAACTCATTCTTTCAGCCTGAATACACACAGGTATTTTATGAGATTTTTATTTCCCTATTTGTTCAATTCCAAGATTTATAGGAATTCTAATTTGAACCATGGCAGAAATGCCACCACAGAAACAGTGGGAGTTTTTCCCACAAAATTTTATTATAATTGTTTCCAGGTCCCGGGACATGTTATCATGTGGAAGTATATATTTTAAACAGGTTTTCAAATTTATTTTGCCTTTTAAACTTTCAAAATAAAAATCTACTTCTTTTTTGTTTGTTTTTTAGAAGGGAAGATATTCTGGTTCATTATATTTTGGTTAGCCCTAGCATATTCACCAGATAGCTATTGTGGGACATTCTGTTTTCACAAGTAGCTACAATAGATTCCAGTCTTTAGTGAGCTGGACTATTCAGGTGAATGCAGTTAAAGCACTCACTGAAACTGAACATTTCACCATTGTCTATTACTACAAACTGTTTCCAAATAAGCCTCTTCAAATAAGTATTCTAAAAAAATTAAAAAGGAAGAAAAAAGTGATGTTGTAATGCAAAGAAAGTGTCTAAATGGTGACACATTTGACTGGATGTGGCTTTTAGAGTTAATAGCAACCAAATCTAATGCAGCTTGGGGATTGCTGACTTACTTTTTAAAAACGTCAGATCATAAAGCAACAATATTCTGGTCTTCTGAAAGAAATGATCTGTCCATCTTAAAAGCAAGAAAACCACTTGACCAGATAGTGATGAAGTGGAAAGAGCATTGACCTGGGATCCTGAGGAACCGGGTTCAAAACCCCAAGGTTGTCAGCTTGAGCGCAGGTCAGCTCAAACACAGGGTTGCCGGCTTGAGCATGGGATCATAGACATGACCCTGTGGTCACTGGCTAGAGTCCAAGGTCGCTGGCTTGAGCAAGGGGTCATTGGCTTAGCTGGATCCCCTGGTCAAGGCACATATGAGAAAGCAATCAATGAATAACTAAGATGCTGCAATTATGAGTTGATGCTTCTAATCTCTCTCCTTTCCTATCTGTCTGTCCCTCCATTTCTCCCTCTCTCTTCTCAGTCTTGAACTCAAGTTATGAAATAATAACCCAACATTTCTGTGGGAGAATGGCAGACCCTGATATAACAAGTAGAAGCTTGTCACAGATTTTTCATCTAACCTAACCTTCAATAATGTCACTGTGTTCACAACCCATGACATGATGCCACATTACTGTAGGACTTGTAGAGAGAAGTTATCCATTCAAAGAGGTTAAAGTAAGGTGTTTTTGATATAGTAAGGGAAATAGATCTCACTTATCTTATTTACTGTCTTCTGAACATAGGGAAAATGTGTAATGGAACCTAATGGAATATTTTAAGAGAAAATTAGAAAAGCATTAAAGAAAAACACCTAGTATAAACTTCTGAAAATTATGTTTTAAATTGATGGCCAAAGTCCATATTCAAAAATTTATGATTTTCATTATAATTCACTACAAGTTTAGATTTGAACATGGCAATTAAAATATTTTTCTTATCAAAATGTGAATTCTTAAAATACCACATTTACTATTCCTTATTTACATTCTTACTCCTGTTAAAGGGACAAAAAAAATTCTATAATATGCCTCCTGGGTCACAAAAGATTTCTGTCATAATTGTAAAATGCAATTTGGGAACATTAAATTGTATTTTATAGGAAAAAAATAACGAGGAAGTTAAAGAAGATGTTTGTTGTACTTAGAATAAAAAATGGCCTGAAAAGAAAAATCTCTTGAATTCTCAAGGCAGTAATTCTTAATGCATGCTCTGAGTATCACTTGTCTGAGAGTTTCCTGGGAAACTTGTTAGAAATGCTGCAGATTCCTAGGCTCTCTGCCAGATCTACTGAGCCTGACTCCAGGAGGATGACATTCAGAACCTGCTTTACTGTATACATGGTCACAGATGCTTCGTAAGGATGAACAACTTTCAGAATCACTCCCTTAAAAGCAAATCTTTAGCCTGTATGATTATTTAGGATAACTGCCTAAATGAAAGCAAACCAATGGAATTAACTCTCCAATGTGTGGAATAAAGAGAAGTGGAATACTGCTGTTGCATCCTTGCATTTGGTAGATTATCTTGCATATGGGAAGCAATCAACCAATATATGGTAGGTACATGGAAAAATGGTATTTTATCTATTACATAAAGATAGATATTTTGATATAAAATATACATGTTAGAATAGAAAGTCACAATTAGGAATTTCTAAAGGAAATTATTTTGTCTACTACATGTATGTGATAATATTTACAACAGAAAATAAATAAATAAGCTACAGAGGAGATAACAAGAAGGGCAGGGGGACAAGTTATGTATAATTGTAAACTCATTAGTAAGTCCTGCTAATATATCAGAGATGTTGAATTTGCTAGCCATTACTTTCTTTTTTTTTTAAACTTCTAATATTTTTAAGCAGTAAGGTTGTTTTGAGTAAGCACAGGATAGTTTCTGTATTAGAGATAAAATTATTACACTTAAAAAAATTAAGAACATCACTGTTCTTATTTTTATATATATATTTGCTAAAGGTAAGATTACCTCTATTTTAGCAATGAGGAAAATGGGAAACTTGTTATGCATTCATTCATTTATTCAGCAAATACATATTGACTGCCTCCTTTGTTTATAGTTAAATAAGTTATGGTGGTCCCAGCCATGAAAAACTCATAGCTTAAAATATTGAGAACAAAGGCTAATTTACATTACAAAGGGATAAAGGCAAGTGTAGGTCTATAAATATATGTATCACACTTTATCAGTGATCAGTAGTGTATCAGACTCTACAATTTTCTTTCTTAAACTTCTATCATGAGTCTGTCAGGAGACCCATATTTTAACAGGAAAATATGTACTTGAAGGTGAAGGTCAAGGACTAGCTGCAGGAATTCTTCCTCCATTGGTATTTCAGTTGTAGTCTAGAAAAAAAAATTCTCTTTTTTATCACAGATGGTTACCCACTGAAGTCAGATGCTCTGATTTGGGTCATACTCATTGGGAGTATTTGTGAGCAAAAGGCATTAGCATTTATATCTAATTCTCTCTTTGTGGAAGCGAGCTGTCATAAGATTAATAAACATGTATTCAAGTGTTTACAGACCATCATTAAGAGCAGTAGTATTTCCCTTTCCTCCTTCAAATCTTTGTTAGGACACCTCCTTCCCCACTATTGTTAAACTGGGCGGTATACATCCTGCTTCTTTTGTAATAATCTGTTGAACCTTTTTAATAGTTTTGTCTACTTAATTAATGGACTTGTCCCTAACTATTGAGGCCAAAATTGCATAATTTTAACAAAGAGATCATATAAACACAGACACTGGTGTCTCTTAATTAAGAATGTGACAGGTAGATGAAGGTATTTGGCAATAATTGAAATAAGTAAGTCATTAAAAATTTTTCCCTGTACTACTAATTTGTTTGTAATAGTCTTCTAATTGCAACATTATGCACAGACAAATGTGGATTGCACTGCATGTAAAGTATCACTCTTGTCTTTTCTGGTTAAAACACTTGTAATTTCTACTTCTGGTACAGTTAAAATAAGGATAGAAAGCTGTATCTGGTGCCTTTGGCTGACAAGCTTCTAATGTTCAGGAGCCTTTTTTGAAAGGTGGTCTTCCTTTACAAAATGTTTGTTTTCAGTTGGTAGCATTGTTTAGTCTAGGAGAAATCAGAGATGCAGGTGCCTTATGAATAACCAGATGGGAAATGAAAGATGATCAAACTTCCTCTAAGGCCCAATGAGTCAAACAGGAATGACAAAAGATTTTCCTTTGAAACAAGAGTGAAACTGAATTTTAAAATGTCTTGTACAGTTAGACAAATGACAATGTCTTATATAACTATTAAAGATACAAAACCTAGAGCTTTTCCCATCAACAAAATACAGCCAGTCTGCGATTAAACTCAGCAGCGGTTTAACAGTGCCAGAAACACCTACAAACTTCCAAAACATTTCCTTCAAACAAAATAATAACCTCCAAAGAGCACTCCCTGTTCATTCACCGCTGACTCAGAGAGAAGAGTGCCACCTATTGAGTCATAGACTCAGTATTCACAGCACTTGATAGGTCTTCTCAGGCTTCCCCCACCCCACCCTCCACCCGATAATGAGCACATCCTGTTTCCCTCAGAGAGCTGGATATAATAACATTGTGAGGTGGTCTGATGTTCACATGTAAGTGTGCTTATATCACGCTCTATAATTTGAGGAAAACACCTGAATTTTAATCAGTTTTTAAAACAACCAGGTCTCTCTTCTCATTTACTAGAATGAAAAAAAAAATCACTTTTATTACCTTAAAGATGCCAAACAGTGCCATTTTATTACTGTGGGAAGCTGGAAGTAATTTCCGAACTCTTTTGGCAAGGGTGCTATGTAGAGCATCCAATTCAGTCCTGTAACTGTCTTCTGAGAACCACTACACAAACTGTGATTTACTGTCTCCAGGAGTTGAAGGGACCCTTTCTACCCTGAAACTGCAGAAAGAAAGGTGAAGTGTGTTAAAGAAGCATCTCGCGAGACTTGCAAGAATAAGAGCCAGCACAGAGCGAGTCAGACGTTAAGAATTTTTTGATAACCCACAGTTTTCAACTTGAATTTTTAATTGTTTTCAAAGATTACAATGGGAATCTTTAAAAGTTGTGATGATTTTTGTATATTAATCGATTGGTTGCTTCTCAGGCCACTTTCACAAACTTTTTACATGTAGTGTCTATGTGGGTCTGTTTTTCTACCTTTCTGTTTGCATTCGAAATAGGTTTTGGTACTTCTGCAGTAAATACTTTATTATAGTTAAATATGAATATATATTAATATATATTTACACACACACACGCATATATATATATATATATACACTCAGTTATACATGCACACACTCACGTACTGTGGTGATATTGAATTTTATAAGCACATATTTGACTGATTAGGCAAAAATTAGAATGAGAATCAACGGAGATTTTGCATATTTTCTGTTACACAACCTGACAATGGCAAGACTCAGTCACTCTTCCTTTCATTGAGTAGCAACAAGCAATAATTTGAATTTATGTGTTCTTTAGCTGACTTACATTTCCAATAGTTTAACGTTATGCAAGCTGGGGACTACTGTAGTGATCAATTAAAATAGACACACACACACATATATATTTTGCCCCCTATGTTATTTTGTTTGGAGATTTTTACTGGCAAATTTGTGTAGTCATAGACACTAGGCCATTAGAGACAAAAACACAGTGAAAAACAAGATATTTAACCACCAGTGAGAAAATATATAATACTGTAGTGCCTCACATATGGCCAGGTCTTTACCCATATCTGAAGAAATAATGAAGGAATAAATTATACCACTGTGGGAAATAATTAATCTATCACATCCAAAATGAGAAGTTGTCTGACAGTATAAAAGGTAATCCAGTAAACTTTTTAAAAAATTTATCTATTAATTTTAGAGAGAGAGTAAGGGAGAAGGACAGAAACATTGCTCTGTTCCTGCATGTGCTCTGACCGTGAAGTGAACCAATAACCTCTGTGTATCAGGATGATGCTCTAACCAACAGAGACAAAAATCAGTCAACTACTGACTTCAAGTAAAATGCCGATCTTTACTTGCCTTGATATTTTTAAACTTTGACTAGTAATTGTTCAATGCAACTCTCAAAGTAGTGGTTATTTTTCTCTGGTTATAAACAACCTGTAGGCCCAGTAGTCGTTCGTGGCTGTCATTGCTGCCAGGCAGGTGCAGGTTCACATCAGATTTGGGCAGATGGTAAAGAAACAGTGAAGCCAAAAAATGGTGGGCCATTCCTTTATTCTAGCCTTGCAACTGGCTGGTCAGTAAACACACAGCAGAAAAACACTTCCCTTTCCATTCAGGCTTCCAAAGCCACTGACTTACCGGGTTTTTCCTTGAATCAAAGGCTTCCACTAGTCTCAGCTACCTCTGGTTCCCCATCAGCCAACATGGCTCTGTAAAACTGGCTTCTCTCACCTTCCCTTCTATTTTGGCTCTTCTTCTTTTTCTCCTTCTTCCTCCTTCTAAAAAACTACTTGGGCCCACAAAGACCCCTCCTCCAGCACACATTAGCATAACAATGGCCCTTCCCAAGCAGGAAAGTAATTAGCCATTTCAAGTGGGCAGCGCCATTCATGTGGGCAGTGCTATTGTATTTTTAACAATAAAAGTGAGCCAACTCAGAAAATACAGATTTTACAAATTCATTTACCTAATACAACCTCAAATATTTCACGGAGAAATATCTCCAGTAATTACATTCTTAACAGAGTATTATATTCATAAATTGTATCATAAAGGCAGCATCATGGTAGCCTGTGTTTTCCATGTCTTTCTTTTTTTTTTAAGGTAAAATTAATTTGTTTCCAATGTTGTGGAAATGAGGAAAAGATTATTTTTTTTTCCTGGTAGGTAAATATAATTTGATACTTGGAATGATGTAATGTTAAAATATTGAAAATACTATGTTGTCTGTTCCTTGTTAGGACCAGGATGGTATATCTGTTCTGAAAAAGAAGATTCACACTTGGCAATAGTTTTAGGATTTCACTGCTAAATCTACTAAGGGCAACAGAGGCCAAATCTTTAAGCAGTACCTGCCAGACAAATGATGGTGCGAAGTGGACGGCTTCAGCCAGACGGCTTGGGAATGCAATGCAGCTCCTCCATCCAAAAGGTATCTAGTATGTCTGACTTAAAAGGAGTAAAATCACAATTAAAAGCTTTGCTATTTACATGACAGAAAAAGTAGCGATAATATCCAAGAGTAAATTTGTCACTAACTTTGCTGAGTCTTCATTAATGGCTAATAAAGGAAACAATGGAAAAAGGAATAGTATTTAAAGATAAGGTAGAAAAATTCATCAGTTTCAGAAAATGTTTCTTATTTTTAGAAATATATTCAAGAAGCTTTGATCATTTAAAGCTGCACATATGTTGGGATGACTGATACGTTTTCTATATGTATATGTCACTTATTCTTTTATATTTCCATTCATCCATCTATCTGTCATCCATCTTTCATCCAATCATCCATCTATCCCATCTAACAAAATACTTGTTTCTTCATCCATTCACAAACCTGACCCGTTCTGGGTGCCTGCTACCTGACTAACGCTATTATTAGTAATATACAGACATAGAAGATGGTGTCTCTTTCCTCAAGGAGCTTAGAGTCCACCTGGAGAGAAAATTAAGAATCTCAACATTAGACACTGTGTCAGATGCTATGATAGCATGACTTTATGAGGATAGATTGGCTTGTAAGTCAGACTGGTGGATCTGAGAATGCTAACATTGAAGCTGAATTTTTAAACATAAGTAAGAAGAATTAGGTAGATTGCAAATAAGAAAGGTAATGCTAGACAAAAGGCATGACACGTACAAAACATGTCCTTAATAATTGGTATTCATTTATATTTACAACATACTCATTCACCAAAACTCTATTCTTTTACACACAACAAGATATAGCGATTCAATTAACTGACCTGAAGAGGCAGTAGAGCTTAATGGTTACACGTATTGGCTCTAGAATTAGACTTCCAGGAACTAAATCCTGGCTCTACTCCTTTCTAAGCTGATAACTGGGGGAAATTAATCAATAGCTCTCTGACTTAATTTCCCTTTCTTCAATTGGGGATAATATTATATTTCTTAGAGTACATTAAATTAATGTATACATTTATGTATATCTGGTATGAAATAATCTCTCAATATATGTTAGCTAGTATATTTTTCTTTTGTTCAAATCAACTTATTGATAATAATAATGATGATATCAATAGGTTGAAGGGATGTCTGAGAGCTATCATAAGCTGAGATTAACTGCATTCAAAAGCTATAAAGGTCTGACTGATATTGATGCAGTGGATAAATTGTCGACCTGGAATCTTGAGGTCGCCAGTTCAAAACCCTGGGTTTACCTGGTCAAGGCACATATGGGAGTTGATGCTTTCTAATCCTCCCTTGCTTCTCTCTCTCTCTCGCTCTCTCTCTCCCCCCTCTTAAAATGAATAAATAAAAAAAATCTTAATATATATATATATATAAATTGCTTAAAAATGCTATAAAGAGTTAAAAAAAACCTTAAAACTGCTTTCAGTAAGATAGAACAAGCACTAGAGCTTCATTTACATGCCTTGATTCAAATCTTGTCTCTTCATCCCTCCAAGTCTGAGGCCTAGGCAAAGTTGCTTAATGTTTTTGCCTGACATTAGCATCTCCCTCATAGGGCTTCTGGGAGGATTAAACGGAACGGATGACTTGTAAATGTGACTAGCATCACCCAAAGACATGTTTAGTTGCCCCCCCCCCAAAAAAAAAACACAAAAAATCACCCTTTAAAATGCTTAGAGAATACATAAAGGCTAATCTAAGGAATGTAAAAAAAATCTTTCCCAAAATACTTTCTATAATTTGAGAGATCACATCTAAATAGTCTCATCTGCATTCGCTAACTCTGGAAAACACTCTTGAATGTTATTGCTGACTTTGATAGGCTGCCTTTGTATCTTTGCCAAAACTTGCTCTGAGTTGCAGCTATTCATAGAATGCCCTTGAATAATGTGATAGGTTCAATTTGAAATTCTCCTCCAATCATTTTGGAGGCAGCAATAATGGCAACTAACATGGTCATCTAAAGAATGAACTAAGCAGGAACACTTTCTAATAAAACACATCTCCCTTTTCCTTTGTCCTTAAAAAAAAAAAAAAACCAAAAGAGGATAATTAAATGCTATTTGAGTAAATAAACATTAACCATGCTAACATAAAATGAACTTCCTCTAGATAGAAAATATATGTTTTAAAAGACCACTAATCTCAGATGGAATACAAATACAAAATGGTCTTTAAAAACCCCTTAATTATAGGAAAACAGATATTGCACTGTCTCTTTCCTGGAATTATTTTTACTTGCAAATATTTTTTAAAGGCTGAGAACCTATCCTATTTAAGCAGAATATATAGATTAGCTTGGAAGAAATTCAGCATATTATCAAGTTGCTAATACTATTAAAATCTTTGGTGTCTCAAACATCTTTTGTGCTTTTTCCCCACATACCAATTACTTAATACTGTTACATCTGAGGTCAGGGCTCCTGACTCTGCCTGGAGGAGTATGGAAGTTCCAGGCTGGCATAGCTCCTATTTTATTAAGCATTTTTTTTTCTTGCCTGCAACCTGATTTCTTCTGGGTCTGACCTAAATCCTTTGATGCCTCTGGCTTGGAGGCCTGCACTAATCTGCATCCTGGATGTGTGGAGGAAAAATGAGACAATTGAAAGAATGACAGTGGGTGAGAGTGCTCTTCAAAATCAAAATACTCATTAGAAAGCAGGACATTTTTGCTCTACCTCATCCTTTAAAGAGGAACCTGAATTCAATACATGGCTTTAAATAAATGACCTGTCTCTAATTCTTTGCTTTTTTTTTTTTAAGCTGGCTAGTAAAACGTTTTGTGGCGAGGACAGAAAAAGCAACGGGAAAATGCTAAGCAATTGTTAGCATTGTATAATAAATTCCAATGTAAAAAAAAATACCTGTTTATGAAAAATAAGTTATGTTCTAGAAGTCATAATGAGAGAAAATGTTCATGCTGCCTTTGATGTAGAGATCGTGCAATAGTCTAGGCTTTGTTACTAAGCTTTGGAACGTGCTGACTTCAGAGCTTTTCAGACCTGTTCACTAACTTATTGTTCCTCTGGGTCTGTTCCCAGTTTCTTCTTCCCTTTGGGAAGCAGGTTCTTCTTACTGCTCAAATATGCATTCAACATCTTGTAGTCATTAATATACCAAAGGCAGGAGGTAAAAGGGGCATAATTTCAAAGTGTCTCCACTTGCTCGATTTTGGAGTACAGTGAATCCTGGAGAAGTGGGTGAAATTTATCCCTTCTCTGTAACAGATCACAGCATTCTTTCTTTGAGAGATTAAGTTGTGATTTTCTTTGCAAGTATTTACCATCCATTTGTGATTTGATTAATAAAGATTCACAAACCCATCAGTACACCTGCTCCCATCAGAAGAGAGGTACTTTATGCAAAGCAAGAAAATGATCAGTACCAATACAATAATTGTTTTTAACACAGTAACATGCCTTAGTTCAGATTTTTTCAGTATTTTTCACACTGATAAAAAAAATTTGCAGTACAATGTGAACATTATTCCTAATAGAGTTGCAAAAGCCATTTTAAAACATCAAACACTTCCACATCATTTCCTAATTGATTCAAATAAACAGAAAGTCATATAGTGGTATAATAAGATGGTGCTACTTTATTTCATTGGCCCCTTCCACATAAACTAATGAACATCTAAGAGCAGAAAATCCAGCTATAATTTAAGACCCCAAATCGTGCATTATAGTTTTCCTCTGTCAGAACTATCCAAAAGAACTTCATAGTTAGTAGTTGATATTGTTCTATTTTGAAATACATCATAGTTGAGCACTGGGCAGGTAAGAGATTAATTTGCTTTTGTAAAATTGCACACCCTTGGGGGTAGCTGTATTTCACAAACAGGTAAACAAATTTTTTTTTGCAGCAAAGTTATGGAGCTCACGTTTTCAATGCCTTCTACTTTTATTTTTAAAGCACAAGTCTAAGCACATGAACAACAGATTCCCAACTTTAAACTCATCTTTTTGTTTAATGTTATAATTTATGTGGGTTATAAACCAACATTAGCTGTAAACTTTATAAAGACACACACACACATATATTCTTTCCTCAGACACAAAATTTTTTTATCAACTATAGTAAAGGATTAATTTATTTCTACTTTAATTAATACATATGACCTATTTCATAAAGGATGCTACCTATTACTCTGAAGTAAGAAGAAAAAATGAGCATTGTCACCCAGCACCTGTAGAAGAGATTGGCTATTTTCTTGCTCTATTTTTGCAAAAATGAAAAATTATGATGAATATCGATTAGACCGGCTATGTATAATATTTACTTTGTCAAAATTCCCTGGCATACAATTTTATTTTTACAAAATTCTGATGAGCAATGTGTGGTGCTGATATCCTCAAGCAAACTATACTGAACATTAATAATAACGATCACAATTACAAACACAGTAGATATACATCAGCCTCAAATGAGATCTATACTCCTTAGAAAAGGAAGACTGGGCCTCTTCCTTTTTTGCATATCTGTCTTGTGCAACAGCCACGTTGTCTATCACGAATAAACATGTAAAGAGGTGAATTTGTAATACAATATATATAATATAATGAGACAGAAACCAAATTGCTAGCATTTTACTTGCCCTGTTTATCTTTTTCTCAGTGACCTTGGCAGCTTTGCATTTCTCTAATTTTGTTAACGTCTCACAGACATAAAAATGTGCAACCCCAACCCTCAGCCTCATTCCCCTCCCTGCTTGTAGTCTTCATGTTGTTTCACCACATTTTCTTATGTGCGTACCACCAAGTCCTCTTGGACACATAATAAGATTTGGGCCAGACTATGTTTCTTGGCTTTACTGGTTAGTTAGCTTTCCAGAATACACATGCTGCTTTATACATGCTTTTATTACTGACATCATGAGAATGCATCTCTCCTATGTTTACAGTTGGGTGTTCACCCTTAAATAAAAGCAATGAGATCAGGTTGTTTAAGAGAATCTTTAAAAAGCAGAATAAAAACAGCTGTTATCTGCTTGAACCATTTCATTTTCTTTCATGATCCGAATGATAATGATGTGTAGCAGTGGGCAGCCTCCAGCTCTCATTATACCCCACACATCAGAGAGCCTCTTTCAGGTTGGAACTGGGTCTCTGTCTCAGAGTTCCAACAGGATTGTTTCAACCTCTCTTCTAACAGGTGCCAGTGTTTGCAGGAGGGGCTGAGGGAGGATAAAAACACCTTTGCTTGTTCCGCCACTAGCCTCCCTGGATTCAGCAGGCTGGTTTTCATTGGCAGCACGGGTTTGAAAGTCAAACCAGGTCCTTGCTGAAATCTCTCTCATCAGGAACAGATTACAAATATTTCCACATGTCAAACAAATGAACAATAGGGTGGTCCTTATTAATCAAAGGTCTCCTAAACCAAGTACAGATGGTAGCAATGAACTTCTCTTCCATGAAGATTTCTTGAAAACGGGAGGAAGTATATCTCACAGGAGTGCTCATGTCTTGGAGTGACACCAGACAGGGGATCAGGAGCTTAAATCAAATGTAACCAAAACACAAAACACAACAAAACAATAATTAATAAATAAACTGAAAAATCCCAGTGTTTTCACTCATCCAAACCGGAAGGCTGATTGAGCTTATTTCCATTCAACACTCCCTCCTCACAGACTGTTTCTGAAGATTCTGTGGCATTTGCCTAGAGACTGACAAGCTTAAATTGGTTTTAACCTCCAGGGTCCTGTTTCACATCGCAGATGTTGCTGACTGGGGAGCCGAATTCTGCTTTCCCTAAAGTCCGTGATTTTCAGGCTCTGGTGGCATCTACCATGGAGAACACAACTCCTCTCAGACAACAATGCCGTGTGTTATTTTTAATTAACAGAAAAATGTCTATAGGAATGGTTGAAATTGCACTGTAGTCAAAACTTGAGAGTGAGGAGAGTCAGAGAAGCAACGCTATTTAAAGAAGAGCCCAGAGGCTGGACCCATGGTTGCCTTTCGTTTCCGCAGTCGAGCGGTATTACACAAGCCTCTCGGGGAGCGGAAAACTGGGTTGGGGGATCTCCCGGGAACAAAGACTCCTTGGGACTTTCTGTATGACCAGATGTTACTATTTAGGAAGAGTATATTTCAGATGGTTTAGCAAAATTGGTTCCACTCAAGATTGGTGCTATTATAGTCCCGTGTAGTCCTTCAAGGTGAGGGATCAAAAGACGCTAAAATGTCATTCAGTTCACGCCTTATCTCAAAACAGTGTTAAACCTAAATTGTATTTGAAAGGTGAAAATTCTATTGTGAAGCCCTTAACGCAGAGGGGCTGTGATGTCCACTGATAAAAAAAATCCATGATGTAAACACTACCAGAGGCCATTTCCCTCTCAAACCTAAATCTTTTAATACTGCTACTAAAAGTTTACTATATTACCTTTTGGTCTGTTCTCAGTAAAACAGAGCAATATTCAAAATTGTTTAATGTATGGGGAAAGATTTTTAAAAGTCTCCTTTCCAACTTTTTAAAGATAATTACAGTCGAGTTGGGCAATTTTTCTGCTAATAGATTAAATATGTGTCTGAAACCTCAGATTAATTATAATATTTTTCAAGAGGACTAAAGTTTTATAACTTTTCAGGAGTAGATACCATTTTGTTGGATTTTAAAAGGAAATGAAATAAAAGTATTATATATAAGAACAATTCCCTTGTGTGCCATAATTATTTCTCTGCAATTACTTTTGTGGGGAAAGAAGAGTACCCAAATAATTAACTTATTGGAAAGTTGCAAAAATCTTATGAAAACAGCCTTTATTATTATTTTGAGAATGTGAGATATTATTTAAAGGATGACACATATAATTCTGTATCTCAAATATTTCTATAAATTTGTGGAAGTAGATTGGAATTTAGGTCTTATCTCATCCGAAATAGATCATCCAATTCTAACTTAACACAGAATCATTGGCAAAAGCCAGAGAAAGGCTTAATTCTTCCAATTTTTTCATGGTGTTGAATAAGTGATAATATGTCAGTGAAATTTAGTTTTGAGGAAGCATGTTCTCCCTCACAGATTGGGCATTCCTTAGAAAATAATTGCATATGCTTTTAGGCTTGTTACTGAACCATCATAAAAATTCAGGGCAATTTGTGTACTCTGCAGCATAAACTAACATACTGATTTCTACATTGAGAAGACAATAGCCAATTAGAAAAAGTATTGAAGTCTCAATACTATTGAGGAATGACTGAAAACTGAGAATGTAAAAATGACTTTTAGAATCTTTATTGAAATACATGTTTATATTTAATGCAGGTATTATACAAGTCTATAATTATATATTTTATAGTGTTTTTTCTACTAACTTATTATAATTTAAAATGAGAGCACATACCTGTCCATTACAGGGAATTAATTACTGAGAGTGCATAAAAGAAAGAAAAGACAGAGAGAGAATGATAATTTTGATGGAAGAATAAGAGGAAGAAATAAAGGAAAAGGAAGAAGAGATATCATTCTTCACCTAGAAAGTAGTATTTATTAGTCAAGGGAAAGTTGGAACAATTACTCATGGATATGTAGATGGTGGCACAGGGCAGTAATTAACATTTTAAAACAATATTTTAGGCATTTCATCTAGTGCTTTCTTTATGAGTATTCAGAACCTCTGAGTGAAATGGCTAAGAGTATAAATTCTGGGTTTGAATCTGAACTTGCCTCTTACTAATTTTATGACCTTGGCTGGGTCACATGTAATTACAGAGATGAGCAAAAGTAGGCTTACAGTTGTTTGTATGGGAAAAGTCATGCAGGTTAGGATTACAATAGCTTTATTAACCCAAAAGAATGTCACAATGGCACAGAACACTTGGGTACAATCTTATAAGTGCTCCAATTGGCAGCCTTCATGATTAACACATTCTTGTAGTCTACCTGATATACTCAAGCACACCTTGGCACAGAGAACCCTCCTTATAGGTTTGTTATGAGGATTAATCAAATAAATATTGGGGAATTCTTGAAGCATTGTCTGGGATACATTAAGCATTATATAAATGTTGATAAAAACATATTCTCATATAATTCTTATAATAACTCTCTATTATAAAAACCATTTTTTCATGTTAAAGCAAAGATAACTAAAGTCACAAGAGTTGATGTGATTTGCCTAAGATCACACATCTAATAGGTGGTGGTGAAGAGGATGGGATTCTGTATATCTGATTCCAGGGGTCACAGGCTTCCCTGTGCTGTAGAGTGAGCTAACAGCACATGAGGTTTGTTCATGAAGTTTTAACTACAAAAAAAGATACTATGATCTGGTATGATAAAAACCAAAGACACTGACTTTCTCTGTTTATAATCTCTGTCATTTTAGAAGGAATGGTAGATAAATGCCCAAAATATAGAAACATGTAACATACTGACAGTGTATGTAAAAGTATTTACAATTTATTTTTCTGGAAAATTTAATTTTAAGCCCATCTCCCCCTTACAAGAATACCTGCATAGTAAATGTTTTGATGATAACACCAATTTTGATATGGGAACCTACCGGTATTATCATTGAAGAAAAGTGTTATGTAGATTCCAATGCATAGTTCATTTTTTATTGTTTCTATTATAGAATTAATTGCTTGTTACCAAGGTCAACTCAACAAGGACATTTTCCCAGATTTCACTGAATAGATCAGACTTGTTGGTTAGATAATCTCTTAGCTGAACAAACCTTTCTGACACATACCTGTCATAATTTTTATTACACACTTAAAAATGATTGTTTCTAAAATGAGTGTCTTCTCCACTGAAAGCTTTGTGAACATAGCATTATTTCTGGTTTGCTCAGTCTTCTATCTCTGACACCTAGAACGGTACCCAGCATCGAGTGGGATAACTGGTCAATAATAAAATGTTTGCCAAATAAATAAACAGAAGTCATTGGCCTTGACAAGGTTGGTTGGGGGTGTGAATGGTGAGTAGTTTAAATAAAGACTGGTTGCATACCAGTGCACATTGGGAACTGTATGAATAAGAATGTTCCATGCACAATGCCATTTCATTTTTATTTCAAGAAATTGAAGTAAATATTGAAAAATAATACTAAAAAAACTGAAAAAAATAGTGAAAACAAGACTAACTTAAAAGGAAAAACATGAGTTATCATTTGTTGCAGAAGAGGATAGGGAATTTAAGAGGAAATTAAAAAAAATTTTGCTGTATTTTTTAGTTTTGAGTTAAGACCCTTTCTGTTATCTTATTAAAACAAGCCGGCTGTGGTTAGAACCTGTAGGTTAGAACAATGTATACCAGAAGGATTGATGGGAGCAGCAGTATCACCTTTATGTTGTGGATTCTCTTGCTATGTATCAAGGAATCATCACCCGGTGACCTCTGGGTGCAGGAACTCATATGTGATTAATCAAGGAAGCACTTTCTTTGTTGAACTCTGGAGAGAAATTTCAGTCCCCAGCAGGTGAAATAACACACAAGGAAGCTTGGCAGGCAGAATGGCATATTCTCTCCTGACCTCAATTTCCCAAAGACACTGTGTTGTCTATTTGTGGATGACACACTCCATAGGGAAAACCCCAGGCTGAGAAAACAGCAAGGATCCTATCATAACCCCATGGACTGGAGCGATAGTCATCTTCTCATTTAGCCAAGAAAAGAGGCTAGATTTCATTGATATTTGAGGAGAAAAAAAGATAGACTAATTTGGTTACCTGTTTTGAAAGAAGGTGTGTCATGTACTAAGTCTTTCCTTACTAAATCATATCTATTTAGTTATTAATCTTGGAATTGCAAAAAAAAAAAAAAGACACCTGCTTTCAATCCTTCAGAGGGAAAGTCTAGTTATTATTTTATTTCTTCTCTATGATTGAACCAGTCATTATCTTCAAGAGGAGGATGTTTCTAGAGATTTAAGCATTATATACATTTGGGTTGATTTTATTTTAAGTGTAAAAGTTAAAAGTGGAACGCAATTATGTGATTTTTATTCCCCTAAATAGACAATCCATTAATGCACAGTGAATTTGAGCAGGTAGCTGAAAATAATGCTACTTAATTATGTCATAGATGACTAAGACATTTCTTGAAGTTGATTAAAAAATTTTTCTCAGAAATCAAGTACTCTCATAAACACTCTCAAAATGAGGACCTTGGTAATAGCATATAAGTGTTCAATTATTAATTGGATTATTGATGTGTATGTATTATATGGGGTAGATTCCCTACTTATTTATCTTATGCATCCATTTGTTATAGCTCTACTCAATATTAACCTTTGGCTAGGTTATTGTATAAGGATCTTACATGATAAAGGTGGATAATAGGGAATATCTTCCTACCTGTTCAATCACATAAGCTTCTTATTGATATTTCTTCCTCACTGATACATAAAAAGAAATAATAACCTCAAGTAATTAAAAAGGGAGAAGCAACTTCTTGTCAAAAGTTGAACAGGTGCAGATTTCACTTAGAGAGCAATAGGAACCCGGACTGCTCAGCTGTCGAAAGCCTCACCTGTGAAAAAGTTAGTGCTTATTTTATAAATGTTCTGAACTTCAAGAGAATGCCCTTCCCGAATTTCTACATATGTATCATGATTTTTCTGGGTCATGGAGTTTTTGTGTTTTATCTGAACTTTTTGTATAACCAGGTTGTAATCACTGATCACCTCCTTACCCCAAAAGACAACTAGGAAATTTTAATTTTGTTTGCTGAGCAAATATTTCTGATTTTTTAAAATATAATTGCTAATAGAATTTTACCATACAATTTATCTTCTCTGTAAGGAGAATCTAGGGAACTAGTCATATATATATATTTTTTTTTTCTTCCTCTTTTCTTCTGTAATGTTAGATCTTCATTGGAGAGAAAAGGACTAACAGCTGGGACTTATAACTATTTGGAAACATCAACAATGTTGAAATTTACACTTCCACGTACAGATGTTATCAGACAATCAAAAAAAATGTGTACAAACAACAAAAGAGAAAAGCAATTTTATCGAAGCATGGTTTGACTGGCTAGGGCACAAAAAGCTACACTTGCCTGTTTTCAGAAAAACACTGTGAATCAATAAAATGAACTGGATTATATTAGAGCACGATTCTGCAAAGGATTTTCTAACTCAGTGACAGTTATGGTCTCTACTAGATGACTAACTTTAGAAAACATGGATGGTTTTACCCTTACCACATTATATAAGCAAGAGAAGCCGAACTAGTAAAACACTCTCTCTCTCTCTCTCTCTCTCTCTCTCTCGATCGAAACTGCCAGTTGGTACTCTTTCCCACTGGACTTCAAGATTGTGATCTAACACGTATTTCCCTAATACTATTGGGCATGGTCTCTTAGTGATATGCTTCCAGCAGAGAGATTGGACGAAGTCTTTCTTGCTAATTTATATCCTGCTTATCTAAGTGAGATTGGCTAATCCCAGTATGGCATTTTAGGATGTGGAATTAGACTACTACTACTCTAATATAGATATTTTTGCTTCCTTGGGGCTTTATCTGTCAAGCTGGCTTCTTTGTTAGCATTAGCTTGCTCTTCCAGTATAATTTTGTAGAAATTGGTAAAAATAGATGAGACTTTAGTATCCATTAAACCTTAAGGCTGCAAATTTACATGGGAAAATAGATATAAAACTTGAATATCTCAAATATATTCAAAACCTTTCTCCTGAAGAAAAATTTATTTTTACTCCTTGCATGGAGGCAGGCAGTTTCTTCTTAAGTCCAGGAAATGTTGCTTTTCTATGTGTGGGTGGGTGGGTTGGGGTGAAGGGTGAGGAATGTTTTAGGTGCTTTCACACAGGATTTAGATATATCAATACTATCCAGACTTGAAAATCACCTTTAATTATGGAGGCATTGTGCAATGGTTGGAAGCATGGACAATAACATTAGACAGATCTGGATTTAAATTTTGGCTCTGTAGTATGCAAGTTGTAGGACTCTGTGTGTTAAACTTTCCTCCTATGCCTCATGCTTCTCATGAGTAAGTTGGAAATAGTAATTGCTATGAAAATTAAATAAGATAATACATGCAAAGTGCTTAGTACAGTAACTATAGCACTTATCACAGTGGTAAGGATTGAACATATGGTAGCTATTATTATTATTGATGCATTCCAAATCTTCATTGACCAGAGTTAAATAATTGTTGCTAGATAGTCTCTATTTTTCCTTTCCAGAAAAGGAATCCAAATAGGAATTTTTTGATCAGTAAAAAGACACTAAATAGTATTCAGTGTGGCATAGATTTGGACAGAGAGTGAGGTATAAATGGCTAAATATTCAAATGTTAGTCTAATTTCCCATAGACAAATTTCTGTAAGGTTAAACCTCTGATGCATCCAAACAGCACATAAAGAAAAATAAAAAAGCAGAGGAGTTGGTAGAGAGGTAACAGTAGAAAAACAAACCCTTCCTTTATTTTAGAGAGAAAATATGTGAGCCACAGATAGGAAATGATTGCAAAGTACATAAAAACTGAAGCTTGTTTGCCATATTCACTGTTTTTCCTTTTCCTTCTGCAAAAAACATTGAACGGTTACTTAAAACGCCTGAAGAATGACTGCCTACGCACATTGGTAGGGACAGCAGAGCTCTAGTCTGTCCTTTCCTCTGTTTAGATTAAAATAGCAAAACCGCAAGGCAGCTCCTCCACGTAGCATTTACTGTACTGTATTGCAATTTATCTTAATGTGACTATCTTTGCCACAAGTGCTACAAGCAAAGCACCATTTTTTATTTAGGTACCACCAATCCTGAGCACAGAATAAGTGCTCAAAAAATGAGTTTGCTGCATCAATGAATCAATGTCAGTGAGTCCCAGATAAGGGCATTCACTTACCTCATTTGATAACAAACTTGATTGCCTGATATACTTCAAAACAACATATGCTAAACTAAGGCTTAAAATTAATTTATAACTCAGTAGTTACCAAATGATTTTAGCAGGAAGGTTTCCTTTAAGTGTCAAAAATTGTCACGAGTATTTGTACTTGAATTATCCCTTGATTGAGAAAAATACAAGGCACAGCAGCTGCCAAATGCAGCTCCCACATCTATTCAAAACTGATCATCTAAAGGATGTTTGCAGCAGCATCTGTGGGAGAACAAAACCACTGAAGATAGGTCATGAAGACATCACAATAATTGCTCACTCATAGTGGATTGGTTAATAAATTATGCTACATGCATATAATGAAATACTTCATAGTACTAAAAAAGAGGATGGTAGGTGAATATGTATTAGACAGCAAATATCTACGTATGGTGTTCCCACTATAAAGACTGCTGTCTTAGGGACAAATGCTGATAAACTATTTCAGCAGTTCCTCCTTCTTCAAAGAGTTATATGTCAACATAGAGCTCCATGTTTCATAGGACATACTCAAGCTCACTCCATGCTCCCTGGAGCTTTAGCACAAGGGAATGCCCCCCCCCCTTTTTTTTTAGTATTTTTTCTTTTATTTATTTATTTTTTGTATTTTTCTGAGGATGGGGATGGGGAGGCAGTCAGACAGACTCCTGCATGCACCTGACTGGGATCCACCTGGCATGCCTACCAGGGGGGAATGCTCTGCCCATCTGGGGTGTTGCTCTGTTACAACCAGAGCCATTCTAGCGACTGGGGTGGAGGCCATGGGGCCATCCTTAGTGCCCAGGGTGGCTTTGCTCCGGTGGAGCCTTGGCTGCGGGTGGGAGAAGAGAGACGAAGAGGAAGGAGAGGGGGAGGGGTGGAGAGGTAGATGGGTGCTTTTCCTGTGTGCTCTGGCCAGGAATCGAACCCGGGAATCCTGCACACCAGGCCAATGACTCCGACGGGTCTACCATATAATGCTTTTTACTTAAAAAAAATATATATATATATTTACATTTCTTTTGAATGCTGATGAACAGGAGACACCAAATCTTTTTCGCCTGCAAACTACTACCTTCTTTATTAGATCTAGCTAATAACACTGTTCTATCTTTTTTCCAAATAGCTCCAGATATATGGAAAAGATTTATATAGGCGGATGGGGATCCTCAAACCCCTCAGCGAGATCTTCTGAGAATGGCTTTTAAGATACCTAGAGGCAGAAAAAGCCCAATAGAGATCAGGGGAACTACCAGCTTTTAGGATACACCCTTAAAGGCTCCAACGCCCCAAAGGGGTCTCATAGGATGCCATCTGGGTCCTGCTTCAATAGTGGAAAGGAAGGTCATTGAGCTAAAGCCTGCCAGGCTTACACACCTCTGCTGTGAGGAAACAGGGACACTGGAAGGTGGGCTTCCCCCTCGCTCCTCTAAGGGAGGGTTCAGTCTCTTCCAGCCCTGCTCCAGCCACCTATGACCTAACCTACCTAACCTTGCCCAGAAAGCTGGGGTTTGCCACTGAAGGCTGAAGGTGCCCAGGGCCGTCGGCCCCATCTACGACACTGTGGACGAGCCTAGGGTATTTCTTCCAAGAAGCAGGTAAACTGATCTCAGTCGCACAAGGGCCACTTAACTATGTTTTGCCTGAATAGTCAGGTTTTTTATTCTTCCCTCAAAGATCTCTGTTGTGGGTGTTGATAGTCCTATTTTCTGCTGCTTTGCTTAATATATAGTGTTTCCTTTATCCCTCCTACCTCAATGCCCCACTCATATTTCAGGCTGGGACCTACTCCTAATTTAGAGCTCTCTTTCCTCCTTTTGCCAACTTGTATTATGAATTTACCTTTGCCACCCAGCTTAGTGTATCCCAAGGTTCTCTTTAACAGGCCACAGTCACAGAGCTCCAGGGAAAAGCAACCTGGTCTCAACTCTCCAGGCAGAGGAGAACAAAAGCTCCATATCCATGCATGCTGCAAATGGCTTTTTCCAGTCTACCTGAATCATTACCAGCTAGAAGCAGCGGTCATTGGGACTTGGACATGAGCCGCAAAGTATAGAATGGTGACAACAATTCCAGTGCCATGCGGACTTTTCCTGTGGGGAACTTTCCTGGACTCCTGCTCCCTGTGACAGCTCCTAACAGACTGAACGGTGGTTGGGTTGCATTTTTCAGGGATTTGGCATGGTGATGGGGCCAACTTGGACTTGGTGAACATGTTAAGGACACTACTCTTTTAGGGATTCTTGCTTTATTGGCCAAGAGTTTGCTTAAAGGCTTTTAATCACTGTAAAAAAAATAGAGGACTGGATGAAGAAGATGGGGCACATATACACCATGGTATACTATTCAGCTAGGAGAAATGATGACATCGGATCACTTACAGCGGAATGGTGGAGTCTTGGTAGCATTGTGCGGGGTGAAATAAGCAAATCAGAAAAAAACAGGAACTGTAGGATTCCATACATTGGTGGGACATAAAAGCGAGACTAAGAGGCATGGACAAGAGTGTGGTGGGTATGGGGGGTGGGGTGGGGGGAGGGAAGGAGGGAGAGGGGAAGGGGGAGGGGTACAGAGAGAACTGGATGGAGGGTGGCGGAGGACGATCTCTCTTCGGGTGATGGGTATGCAACAGAACTAAATGACAAGATAACCTGGAAATGTTTTCTTTGAATGTATGTACCCTGATTTATTGATGTCACCCCATTAAAATAAAAATTTATTTATAAAAAAAAATATCTAAGCTATATTAAGAGAGAACTTCAATTTGCAACACGGATTGTACATGTCTCTCTGTGTGTAAGAAAGTATACAACTCCATTGGGAGGAATATGGAAAAATGATGGAAGAAAATACAATAAATTGAAATGAGTGTGATAGGGACATCATTTACTTTAAATATTATGGCCTATTATACTGTTGGAATTTTTCCCTTATGAGCATGAATTATTTTCATTTAAGAAAAATCAAAATAGGCCTGACCAGGTGGTGGTGCAGTGGATAGATAGAGCACTGGCCTGGGTTGCTGAGTACCCAGGTTTGAAACGTTGAGGTCACTGGCTTGAGCGCAGGCTCACCAGCTTAAGCGTGGGGTCACTGGCATTAGCATGGAATCATACACATGACCCTATGGTCACTGGCTTGAGCCCAAGGTCACTGACTTGAGCAAGTGGTCACTGGATCGGCTGCAGCCCCCTGGTCAAGGCACACATGAGAAAGCAATCAATGTACAATTAAGGTGCCACAACTATGAGTTGATGCTTCTCATGTCTCTCTCATCCTGTCTGTCAGTCTCTCTCTCTCTCTTGATAAAAAAGAAAAATCAAAATAGTATATTTACTTATGTATTATCTCCTTTTCTCTATAGGTTATACACACACATATGACTATATATTATATATTAACTATATATTATATATAAGTATTATTATATTTTATATGTATGTGTGTGTGTATAATCCCCAGCCAAGGTCACTGCAGACCTACATGTTCTGCCCAATGGCTAGTGTTGGGTATTTGCTTCTATGTGAACATCCTTTGTGGTAATTTTGCAGCGCTCCCATAGCTCTTTCATCACCAAAACAGAAACCAGTCTCACAGTTTTAACTTTTATCTTTCTCAACAAACAAATAAATAATCAAACCAGCAAGTGCTCAAATGTCTGTTAACTGCACCATTCTTTGCCCATTCAAATATTGTTACAGAAGGTGTTACCGGAAAGCCTAAGGTTAGAATGGATAAAAGCAGAGGTCCTCTGATACCAGAATATAGTCTCAGATCTGCCCTGTTTCCCTATTCTGGGACAGCTGAAAGTGGGAGTGAGGGTTAGAGGAGTGAGCGGGAATCCATGGCACACTGAATGTTCCAGGGAACCCAACGTGAAAACCACTATCAGATCACTTGGCTGACTCAAGGCTAAACAATCTACAGAGTTCAGGTTAGAATCCATATTAGCAGATGTGAAATTACATACATACACTTTCTTTTTAGCCTTATATTAGCTCCATATTGCAGGAAGTATAGGAACTATGCTTTTCCCACTTTCATGTGCACTTTCTCTGACCATTCTTATCCAGTGTTGAGCAGAATGACTTGCATTTATAGATAACCAAAAAATGGTGCAGTGAATTAGTGGTTGAAGTATATATACTGAATAGGTTAGATGACTTTCCCAAGGTCACTCAGCAGGTAAATGATACAAGGGATCAATTCCTAAAACCCCATTCCCAATTTAGGTGTCTTCCTTTTATACCCAAAATCATACTTAGCCTAAGTCATTTGTCACAAGGCATTTAACTTCTATATAATCTTAAATTTCTTTCTATGTTATTGTTAATTTTTTAATTTCTTTAAATTTAAGAAAAATAATAGGCTATTATGTAATGTTACCCTCCTCTGTATTCCACCATTAATATCTATTTCAGCCCATTGTCTATTTTATCATCGTTCTTACCATAATTCACAATCACTTTGTCCTTTTACTCCTTTTTCGCACGATTCTGACTAGAATGAAATCTCTATTAGGAAAAAGACCTTGTACCTGTTATTTATAGGGCCTACCTTCTCACTAATGGCTACATTATTGAATGTTGAATGGTTCAATAAAGGTTATATTTTTCAGAGAAATCTTTTTGCTGAAAAAAAAATCTTAAAAAGATTTTTTAAAAAGCATCTGAGAGGTAACAGGATAGTAAGGTCTGCAAGACAAAACTGAAGAAACAATGGGGATCTGGAGAAGCAGGAGGAGCACAGAGTATTTAAGTTGCCTTTGTCCCTAGGGTATTTTTGTATTCTGTCTAAATAGAGCTATATTTTGGCAGCACCTTTGACAGTTTCCAAATAAGGAAGCATAAAAGCACATCTTATGAGCTGGGGCCCCCAAAGGCCCCAGTCTCAGAAAACAAGGAACTAGGAGTAACTATGTCCTTTCCTTTTCATCCTCTGTTCCTAGGGCATCTCAATGAGGGTTGACCTGGCATGTCCAGGAACAAGTGAAAGAAGGAAAGAAAAAAAACAAACTGTCCTTAAGAAGTTGTTGCCAATAGTTTTATCGGTTTTCAGTCTACACTATGCATTGCTTTGTGGTCTCTACAATCTAAGAACTTGATTTGAGATGGTTCCAGACAATTAGTGCTTGTAGGTGTCTGTCTGAAGTCAGCATATATTTGTCTGGAGGAAAATACCTTCAGGCTAGACGTCAAGGAATCCCTATGACTAAATAAAAAGGAAACAAGGCACTGTGTGAGAGTACCAAGAGAAAATCACTGAGAATGGACAGGTCTACAGACTTCAGATATTGGAATTATCTGTCAGAGTCTCAAAGTATTATTGCCACAATGAAGGAATTAAAAGACAAGTTTGAAAATAGCTCCCAAGGAACAGGAGCTATAAAAAGTGACAGAGATGATTTGAAAAATCTTCCCTTAAAATTTTTTAGAAAGGAAAACTTCAAAAACCAAGATTAAGATCCAATGGAAAGATTTAACAGGACACAAAACACTGATGATAGATCAGAAGAATTATTTAGAAAAAAAGCACGGAGATATAAGATGGAAGACACAGAAGCAAAGGTAAAGACATATAGCATAGAATGAATGATTCTAGTAGATGGGAGAGTCCCAGAGGAGAGCTGAGAGAGGATGAGACGGGCATTATTCTTAGAGAAAAGCACCGAATTTTTTTCTCAGTTGAAGACAGATAAAATCCACAGACTCAAGAAACACTCCCTGTTCTCAGGCAAGGCAAAATGGATGAAGGGCATAATACCTACATCACCGTGAAATTGCAGAGTACAAAAAACACAGTGTCTGGAATACAGCAGTTGGTTAACAAATAACTTTGGATAAATGATCTAATTTGTCCTTAAGGCTGAGGGCTTGGAGGTTAGACTGTCATATGAAGTTGTTAAGTCATCCAACATAGGCCAAGTTACTCTGTCTTTGAGCTTTGGGCTCCTCTTCTATTAAAGAAGTTAATAGTATTATATTTACTTCATATGATTATGGAACGGATTAAATAAGTATTTAAAGCTTGTGATATAGTGCTTTGTATGGAAAATGAACATAAATGTAAACTACCTTTGTCATTATAATACAAAACGTTAAATGACTATTTGCATGATTTAGAATTTATATATGAAAGATTTCTTAGTTGATTTTTATTATCCTTTAAAAGTTTATCTCAACAACAGACACAATTTGCTGGGATAATCTGCTTGTGTATGATTTTGACTTATTTTAGAAAAATATTGGTGAATCATATATTCTACAAGATTTGACACCAACTCAAAAAAGCTTAACAATAACAATTAATATTGGTATACTATTTTGCAAGTTCAAAGTACTTTAACATACACCATTCCATGACCAACTTTGCCAGTACTACCAGCATCTGGAGAATGAGTAACATTTATGGAATCTTAAATCACTAGCAGTACTAGCTGAAGTTAATTCTGACAATAAGAATCAGCTTCCATTAAAGTTAGGACTATACTAAAATCAATTTTAAAAACCCATGATTGTCTAATATTGTGACATATTGACCAACCCCTGCTCAAAGTAATGGCAAAACACTGGTCTCAGTTATCCTTATATGATATAGATTAAATATTAAGAGACATCAGAATAGAAAAAGACACTGTCAGGAGAGTAGAGATGGTGGAAGATCTAACAGTGTATAATTTAAAAGTGTACTTCTACTCATGCGAGGGTAGCAATAGCCATATTTCATCATAACCAATGACTCAATAAACATCTTTGTAGCACCAATTTTGTATACCAAACTGGTCAAAGATCTTTTAAACTCGGTCTACACATATGACATTATTTCTTTTAAGATGTTTTTATGAGCCTAGTTTATATTCTTTGCAGGGTGTGACCACCAGAACAATAGGGTACCAGCACAAAGTCAGTATATAGTTCTAGAGTGTTTCTCTGACACCAGGGAAAATCATGAGGAGTAACAGTATATATTCAGCAGGCCTTTGTTGGAGGCCTACTATCATGTGATTATTAAGAAAAACATATCTTGAGGATGTTTTGGTGCACAATGCAAAAAACACTACGAGAGAAGGCCTTATGAGGCTAGCAAACAAAAACAGTTCAATTACCACCTTCCCATACACCAAAGACTGCTGGTCACCTTTGAAACCAAGGCCAAATCAACTAAGCTAAATGAAATGTTTTCCTGCTTACTAGATTTATTCTATTAGATTCTTTAAAAAGGACCTGTGTCTGTTTTATTTCATTTAGATAGAAGAATAGTCAGACATATCATTAGATTACCTTTGAATTTGACCTTGTACTTGTCATTTTTATGGTAAAGAATAGGACTTTTTTCAGGAAAAAGAAATAAAATTTTTTCAAGTCAGAGACATGGAAACCTAATAGATTGTGCTATTTAAACAGAAAACATATTAAGATTGCTCTGGAGCCATTTCTTTTTTTGTAATTAGCCATAAGTTCCTAAAGGACATTAGACAATTATAGAAACATACTGAGCTATGTGGTCTAAGACTTCAAGTTAACACTTATTTTCCTGGTTTCTGAAGACCTTTCATTTTCTTTAGCAATTATTTTAGGGATCTTCCTTTTTGCTTCTAAGCAAATTTTTTATATTAAATTAGCAGCAAATCTAGATGAGATAAATAGAATTGTCTCTTTAAATTTCTTTCAGGGAACCACTTTGTTATAGATATTGCAGATCCTATTTAGTTTTTATTTAGTTATTGATTAAATAGAACACATATTTTGTTAACACATTTTTAACTTATTTTCTAATTATCCTAAATGATTCCATAACTTTCTTTAATTCCAGAGCAGGCATTCCAGCTTCACTGAATAGCCTTATGTATCAGAAAATACTTTTGTTTTTTATCTAAATCACTCTTGTGTTTATTTTTTCTCATTTATATAATGCTTCATCTGCCTTTCCCTTTTGATTTAATTTAGTTGGCACAAACCGGTTATTATGAGTAGATCAAATTTTCATGTTTCACCAACGTAGTAACATGACGTCTTTCAAACTCTCATTTCCTGTAGCCTTTGGAATAGATTTCAATTCAGGGAAATAAAGCCAGTTTAAAAACTGTATTTTCATGCTAGACTTATATTCACAAGGCTTGCTGATTTTTTAGTACCCATCCATGCTCCAACAGCCATATCTCACTAAAGAAAAGTAGTGGGTTTTAAAATTAATTCATAAAATCATCACTTTTATATAGTCAAATAATAAAAAACATGTGAAAATAGTATTGATAAAATTTAAGTATTCTCTTCAGGTATAGCAGAAGAACAAAGAAACAGTATATCATGTCCCCTTTTTATATACGTATCATATCAAAGACTATCTGACTTCTGCCAACATATATATAGAATTGAGTACAACATGCTATAATGTTGCACAATTGTGGAGGTTATGGTAGCAACTAGTTTATGGTGCTCAAAGTAAATAGAAGGAAAATAAAGTCATTTTGTTTCATGAGCATTACCAATTGGTAGAGAGCAGTGGTGGGATTCAGCCTGTTCGCACTGGTTTGGCAGAACTGATTTCTAATTTTTTGTTGAGTTTGGGGAGCCGGTTGTTAAAATGGCACTTGTAATCAGGGTTCTCTCTAAGGTGGGTGCCTGGACAGCTGCCCAATTAGAAACCACAAATTTATATTCCTTACTTTTAACGTTCATCTGCGCAACACATATTCTAAGCACCCATAATAATGTTCATTCCAACCATAGGTGAAAACAATTTGATGGAACTATGCTTGTAACATTTATTTATTCATTTTAAAGAACTCATCATACCTTTGATGAAATACTACATTTTAATTCTTTCACATTTGTTACTTCAATAGACATACATATAATGTAAAAAGAAAAAATGCCCAACAACCAGAGGGTGACAAGCTGTCATTGGAAATATCTTAACAGTTTTATTGTTTTTTGTCAGATATTATTTAATATTTTTTATTAATATTGTAAAACTCTTTCTTATAATATAATCTAGTTTTGTGTACCTCTTTTATTGTTCTCATTTAAGTATTAAATGAATGAAATAATAAACCATATTTCTGTATATAGTTTTTTTTAATACTTAAAATGGTCATTAAGGCAGAGAATTGGTTGTTAAATTAATTGAATCCCACCACTGGTAGAGAGTATTATATGTATGTATGTATGTATGTATGTATGTATGTATGTATCTGCCTACCATGAAAATTATTTTTAAAATCTCCTGTATTTAAAGTGAGTTTGATAAAATTGATAACTTGGCTGTTTCTTTTACCCTAATCTATTATCAGGTATATTATTAAATAGCCCTTCTAAGCCATATTTTCAAACATATTGATTATCTTTGATAAATGTCACTTAAACTGTTTTAAGTGTTCAGAAGGTATGTAGGCTGAATTATAGCTGCTCCCCTCATTCATATGTTGAAGCCCTAACCTTCTATATAACTGTATTTGGACATAGGATCTTTAAGAGGTAATTAGGGTTAAATAAGGTCATAATGGTAGGGTCCTAATTAAATAGGACAGATGTCCTTATAAGAAGAGGAGGAGGTACCAGACAGAGATCTCTCTCTTCCTGTCAGAGAGTAGAAACATCCTGTGAGCACACAGGGACAATGCAGCCACCAACAAGCCAGGAAGAGAAGTCTCAACAGAAATCAATCCTATTGGTTATTGGTACCCCGATCTTGGACTGCTGGCTGGCTGTTGTTTAAGCTACCCAGTCTGTGATATTTTGTTATGACAGGATGAGCAGATTAATAAAAAATATTCAAATGTATCAAATCACATAACAAAAAAAGTAAAAAAAAATACATAGAACTATAGTGACAGAGGCAGAAATAGTACATTCTGATTTCACATATGTTATAAACTTACTTTATATAACTCAGAAAGGAAAATGAATGATTCATTATTTAAAGATTAATTTAAAATGCTAAAAAAATTAAACAATAGAGAAAGAGGCATGAATTGCAAAGTAGTATAAGTTTCCTTTCCTACCTCCTTAGATTTACCTATCATCCCTACTTGTCAGGTAACCTGTTTTCTGGTAATTTTATATTCATTCACACACTCACACACACACACACACACACATATCTCTTTTTTCTTAAATATCTTTCTGGTTATTTTCTATTCATACACACACACACACACACACACGTCTCTTTTTCTATGTAAATGATATTGTACTATCTTTTAGCCACCTATTTTAAGTCAATTTTAAAGACATTATTTCCCAACATATAGTACATGTAAATATTTCTCATTTGCAAAGTCTCCATAATGTATCTTGGCATAAATATACTCTAATTTAGATATTAAGCAGTCACCACCTGACAGGCATTTAGATTGTTTCTATAATAAACAAGCCACAATGTACATTGTTGCCTAAATTTTTGCACACTTATATAAAATTTTTTTATAAAAAAGAATTCATAGAAATAAAATGAGTGAAAAGGTTTGTGCATTTTTAGTTTATTTTTAGTTCTGATACAGAGTGTTAAATTTCCCTTCACTAATGTTAAGCCAGATTAATTTCCCACAGAGTCCAGAAAGACTCTGCTTTCTTAAGCCTTGGTTGAGATTTAGTAACATAAAAGACTTTAGTTTTTTATAAGTGTGTTTTATAGTTGTTTTTAATTTGCATTTCTTTAATTATCATAGAAGCTGATCATCTTTGACAAATTCTTCTCTGGAGGACATTCTGTTGTTGTTAAATAATGAAGAACATATGGCCACCCGTGGTGGCTAGAGTAACTACACACACACACACACACACACACACACACACACACACACACACACACTCTTTCTCTCTCTCTCTCCCCTCTCTCACCCACTGTTATGGACACACCCAGAGTCCTTTTTACTTTAAGTGAGATTTCAATGGCATAGGATCAGGTGGATCTCTTTGATATACAACTAAATTCAATTTAAAAGAAATATTTAAAGAGGTTTTTTTTTTTTTTTAAAGTAAGAAGAGGCAAGATAGTGAGATAGACTCTTGCATGTCTCCTGACCAGAATCCAACTGGCAACCCCTGTCTGGGGCCAATGCTTGAATTAACTGAGCTATTTTTAGTGCCTGACGCTGATGCGCTTGGACCGACCAAGCTATCCTCAGAAAACAGGGCCAATGCTCTAATCAATCAAGCCACTGGCTGCAGGAAGGGAAGAAGGAGGGAAGGGAGAGAGGGAGAGAAGCAGATGGTTGCTTCTCTTGTGTGCTTTGATTGGGAATCAGCCAGTATGTCCATACACTGGGATGATGCTATATCTACTGAGCCAACTGGCCAGGACCAGAGTTCAGTTTTCAATTCAAAATAACTCTAGAGAAATAACTCTTTCCATATACCTAAGCTATTCTTTAATATAGCTCAATAAAGAAAGTTGGAGTACTGAATGGAAAAAACAGATGATATGTGAATGAGAACTACACTGGTAGCTTGAGGACTTCTCTGCACTGGTGTGTGCTGTGTTCTAGGACAGTGTCTGACTTTTACATGCTCAAGACAGATAGGCTGAATGAATATCTGGACAACTGTAAATGCCCAACACAGCCTGACCTGTGGTGGCGCACTGGATAAAGCATTGACCTGGAAATGCTGAGGTCGCCGGTTTGAAACCCTGGGCTTGCCTGGTCAAGGCACATACGGGAGTTGATGCTTCCAGCTCCTCCCCACCTTCTCTCTCTCTGTCTCTCCTCTCTCTCTCTCTGTCTCTCCCTCTCCTCTCTAAAAAAATAAATAAATAAATAAATAAAAATAAATAAATAAATGCCCAACACAAACATAAAGTAAGTAGGAAGTTACATTGGAGGAAGAATCTTAGAAATTTTCTTTGATAAATAGAAACACCCCTGGCTATATGTTAGTTGAGAACCTTAAAGAAAGATTCAAGGTTCATAATCACCAAACTAACAGAATAGGCTCTCTCAACACACTTTATAAAAATATTTCCTATTTCCTATTTCTGCAAGTAATCCTAGGATCTTAGATAAGAACAATTATTAAATATATCAACCCAATGTTTGAGTTTTCAGTGTTTCTTTAAATGCAATTTGTTTTTGATCAAATTAATTTCCTACTTGTTTTTTCTAGTGCCTCATAATTTCTCTCAATATTAAAGTAAATGTTAAAGTTGCTTTTAAAAAGCAAGTAAAAATGTCATGATACTGAAAATAGTCTATTTTTGTCTCAGGCATGTATGGGTTACTAGGCATACAGTATGCTTAACAAATAGCTCAGTGCAACTAACCCTATAGTATGTTAATCCTTAATGAACATCCAGATTGTTATTTTGTACTAAAATAGAAATAGGTAGTCTCAATAATAATGAGATATTGAAAAATCCCATATGTTAAATCTGGTGCTTTTTAAATTTTAATCAGGACAAGGAAACAAAGACTATTTATAGCTATAAATCTTGATGTGATTTGGTGTGAGAGCAGGGGAACGGCTAACTGTTGATGAACAGCAGAATAACTCCCTTAGGAAAATACTGTATAATGATGATTATATAATGTATGGCATGCTATGCTAAGACTTATTTAGAAACTTAAAGCACAGAAGGGCCCAGTGAGGCCAGTACCTGGGAAAATTATCTACAAAATTATTTTATGTCAATAATTAGTAAAACATAAAAATAAATATTAAGAGAGGAAAAATAAACTACTGTTGAACAAAGGAATCATGACCAATAAAGGGCATGACCTCCCTCAGCACAAATCAAGTCAACCAAGCTTAATTGTTTTTTTTCTTATAGGATTACCAAATTGGTGAATAAAGAAAGGCAAGTGGGGTTATAAGATCAGGACTTTAGGGAAATGTCTGATTCAACAATTATTATTTGTTTAGATTCTTGGGTTATATGTCTATTATAAGGGTGTTGTAAAGAATAATAACCAGAACCACATGAGATTTGATTTCAGGAGAGAAAGCTGATTTAGTATCATAAATTCTATTCATAAAGAATAGCAAATTGATATATAAAAAAGAAAAGATATTTTACATCAAAAGGTACTGAAAGGGAGACTGAAAGTGTCTACATTCTTCATGAAAATACTAAAAAAAATAGAATGTTTTGGGAACATGATAAAGAGTAATTATTTTAAACCAACAGTGAGTATTTATTTAATGGTAAAACCTAGGAATATGGTAAGGATTCCCACTACCATCATTATTTTTTCTATTACTTTGGGATTTCTGATCAACCAATGTAATGAAAAAGCAAAAATGGAGCATTAATCTTGAGTAGTTATACTCCACAAAGAATGATATAAAATAAATTTTGTGAACATGACTTCAAATATAATTCTATTTACTATAAATTAGAAATATGGTTAAAAGAAGTCAGTCAAAATATTAATAAAAGATATCAGTAACCCAGAATTATCTTAAAAAATTCTCTAAATCATAGATAAAAATTTACAAATATAGATGCTATCTATCTATATGAAATATATGATCAAAATTAAAAATTTTATTGAGAGCTCTAAGAATAAAACATGATTCTGAATGAAATGATTGAACCTCATTTATTTATATGTGTAATATATTTTATATATTTTTTACATATTTCATGTAAATAAAACAAAACAAGTTTTGGATAAAATTAAAACATGTTTTCTATCAATATTCATTTTAAAAGAATAAACAAGCAAAAGTTAAAGTCATGTATTTCTTTAACTCACATTTTATTCCAAAGTAAGTTCTAAATGGATTAAAGACTGTCAAAGTAAATTTTAAACTATTTCCCTACTACAACTACAAAACACATTGCAAAATTATGTTAAGTAAATCTGTGGTTTTGGCATAATAGCTAAATGAAAAAGAATAAATAGCCCAGAAATAATTCTTCCTCATGCAAATGTCTTGTATAATAAAGTGATTGTAAATCAATAAAATGAGGAAGAGAAGGCATAGTCAAAAAAGGTAAAGGATAGTTAGCAATTTGGTAAAAGTCATGTATTTCTTTAACTCACATTTTATTCCAAAGTAAGTTCTAAATGGATTAAATGTTAAAATTTAAAAAAACCGAAACCATTGTTAAGGTAAAAAAAATAGTAAATAAATCATTAGAATTTTGGATAGAAGACTATGAATTTATATATATTTAAAACATAAGGGAAAAATGCCTATAAATTTAATTTTACAAATGTAAAATATTTCATAGAAAATACCTCACTCTATATTTGATAGAGAGTTAATAACTTTGTAATTAGAAAAAAGTCCACACAAACTCGTAAGTACTGGGTAGATGACATGAACAGACAATTCACCACAAAGGAAATACAAGTAGTAAACAAACATATGGGAAAACATTCACTACATAATAGTAAAAAAATGCAAACTAAGTTAAAATTTGAAAAAACAAGTTATAATTTGTTTTTGTAGCTTAATCTCCTGAAAAAAGGGGGATAGAAGCTACTTCAGTTGGGATTTCTGTGTGTTAGGAAAAGTGTGAGATGTGGTCCAAAAGAAGAAAACTGTGTTCTAACTAGTCTCCTGTGTACTGCAGTTCTCTGACTGATTTGTCCTGGGTGAAGATGGCTGGGTGGTGGGGCAAGCGTGGATAAGGAAGTCTGGCCAGCATGACATATTTATTTGCTTTAGTTAAGTTGAAGTAAGAATTTTAATAAACATCTAAAGGTGATATTAACAGACATAAAATATGACATTACTTTTCAATGACATCAGCAAAAAACTTAAAAGAGTATTCATTGATAGGAAGGGTGTAAACCTATAATTTTGCTACCTATAACATTATTTATAATATTGCATTATTATTAAAAACCAGTTAGAGAATGTTAAAACAATAGGGACTACCTTCAAACACTAAAATGCACGTTTATTGAGTACTATATTCTGGGTCCGGCAGGAAAACCTATGTACATCATAACATAGATTTGATGTCAGTGAAAAATGGTGTTCTTCCACAGAGTTGTAAGGAAAGAACTCCAGAGACTCACATATGGTGGGAGGATAAGGATTTTGTAGTAAGATTTATTTGGAGTTGAAATAGAAGGCTGGCCACAGTTTCCCAATGTTTCATCTTTGCTTGTTGCACCCTAGAAAAAGTCTAGTCCTGTGGGTGGAGCGCAGAGCGCATTCCTAGCAGCTGTGGCTGATGCAATGCTGTGAGAATACTCCAGCTCCCAGAAACCCCCTGGGCATACCCAGGAAGGAAGCTCACCCGCAATAAGGAAGTGACTTAGTGTCAACCACGCAGCTCCTTGATCTCTTCAGCCATTGGCTTTGAGGAACACGCTGTAACAACCTATAGGCTGAACCCATGTATATAAGCTAGCTTACTTCCTGAATAAAGTGGATCTGCGTCACTGAACCTGGTCCCTGGAGTCAGGTCTTTGCGTTTCCGTTGTCCTCACCCCTGGCAGGACTTGTCCACATAGTCCAGTCACCATCGGCCCAGAAGAAAGACCAATGTCCAGACATTCCATGCCATAGTTTAGTCCATGCCAAAATTTAGTCCAGGTGCCCCGTTGCTGTATTCAGGTTACACGTAGAGCCTGCACTTGGAAGACTATGCCGAGCTGCCCACCCACGTAGCTCCAAGGGTCGCATGGCTGCTTGGAGACATGCAAACAGTGGGGCAAGCACATAGTTCCAAGTGAGAGAAGAGGAGAGAGAGCTTCTTTGTTAAACGTGGGTTTATATTATCTCAGATTAGAAAGTAATAGCTTTTCTTCAAACCAACCAATCAGCTTCTTAATCTTTCACAGACTTTTATTGGTCCCTCTTCCTAACCAAAGATCCTTTCTCCAGGCCCGACTAACAGGCCTCTATGGCCACCATCTTGGTTTCTATTGCACATGAACCCAGTGGAGGAGTCTCTCTTGCTGTTTTTATTCCTTTCCCCCATAGTCTGGAGATGGATCTGTTGTACTCTGGGGAGATTGAGAAACTGGTCCTTTCTTCCTACTTGGGGGAGGGAAGGGTATTAATTCTCTTAGCAGAGCAAGGTTGAAATCTCCTGGGGTGTCTGAAACTGTAAATGCTATAGCTTCCTAGTAAATGGTATGCTGTACCTACCTACTGGACCAGGCTTCCCAGTATTATTAATCTTAATATTTTATTCTTTCTTCCCTAGTTTATCATGCTCAATGCCTGATTGTTTCCTTGCCTTATTAATATTTAGTCACCTATGGTAACAGGTTCTAATTTAGTTCTTACACTGAGGAATATGTTGTATTGTTATTGTTATCTCCTTTTACATAAGGAGAAATTGAGTCTCAGGGAGGTTTTAAGACTTATAAAAATTACCTTGATAATAGAAAACAGAACTATAAATGAAACCTGGACAGTCTGATGACAAAATCTACTCTTAATCACTAAAATATATTTAATGTGAAACACCTTGGTATGCACATTATTGTTATGACTCTATAAAGTGCATACAAATTCAAAATGAAATACATAAAAATGCTGAGAAATGTGGTTATTAAGGTGGTAAGATGGATAATATATAATTTTCTCTTTTTTTAAAATTTTCTCTTTTTGAAGTTTTAAAAAATTAAGGCATAATACTTTAACATAAGGTATTTTCTATATGAGTAACAATTGTCAGGCAATTAAAAATATGTACACATTGCCCCATCACAAATCTGTCACACTGATGGAAAACCTAACAATCGACCTGGACATGCGGATGATGAATGGAACATGTTCCCTTTCAGGACCCTCAGAGGTATTAAAAGCCTCAATAAATTTGAGGATTTTCCAGTCTAAACTGCCTCTTGGATAATACTTTTCATGCTACCTTTGTGTGAGTATATATCAAGCAATATCCACGCAGTATCTAGATATGGTTTTAACAAAGTTGACCCTAACTTCAGGTTTTGTGATTTTTGTTACTAACAATAAGTAAAAGATGAGGAAGGTAATAATGATGATGTGAATTGTATTAAACAATATACTGAGTACTTTTCTTGCTCTCAGAGTAACCTCATAATATTATCTTTATTTTATATATTTGCCAATGAATGATTGATTATCCCCCTGAAAATACTATTTACTTCTGTGCTCTGGTTTGGTTGATTTTGATAAAAATAAAAAGACATGTGTTTATCTTCTTGACCAAGCACTATGCTGTTAGTCTTGACAATCCTGTCTGAATTCATTATACCTCCAATAGTCACAGCCCATATTCAGTCTGGTGGGGTCTCAATGAAGGTGCTGGCAAATTCGTATAGGGCTCATCTTCTGTCATGCACAAATAACATGGCCTGCATGCCAAACTGCCAAATGTCGAGTGCTGGATAATTGATAGGCGATATGGAAGAGAGAGAATAAAGAAAGAAGAGAAAGGTAGGGAAGAAAGGGAAGAGGAAGGTGGAAAGGAAAGGAAGAAGAGAGGAAGAAAAAAAAGGGAAGAAAGAAAGGAAGGAAGGAAAGAAGGAAGGAAGGAAGGAAGGGAGGGAGGGAGGGAGGGAGGGAGGGAGGGAGGGAGGAAAAAAGGAAGGAAGGAAAAAAGAAGGAAGGAAAGAAGGAAGGAAGGAAGGAAGGAAGGAAGGAAGGAAGGAAAAAGGAAGAAAGGAAGGAGAAAAGGAAGAAAGGAAAGGAAGTGGTGAGGCTCTTTATTAACAAGGTTGTAACGTAAAATTTTGTGAAATTATTATAGGCTTAGTCAACCCAGTCAGCATTTTGAGAACACTGTGGTGTTTGGGCTGCTTCCACAGAGCAGGCTGGAAAAAGTCCCAGACTACCGAGCTATTAGGCAATGTTTTCTGGTTGGCAGTATTCTGCTGTTCCCTTCTCAGTGCTGGAAAAGTGTGAGAAGTAAGTTAGCCCACAGGCAGCTGGGTAAATGCCTAATGGTTCTCTGGAATAGGTTAGCAATAAACTAGTATGTCAAACTTTAGACTTCACAATTTTGAACTGAACAAAATGGAATTTTTAAAAGTTTGTGAATTGACTTGTGAAGAAAGGCAAAGTATTATATATCTAAATTATCAATATTTAGCCTAATAAAAGGAAGAGTGAACAAGGCTAATGCCAGATGTGGCAGAGGACAGTCAACCACAGAGTAGAAGCTGGTGTTTATTGCTATCTTGATAATAAAGTTATTATAACAGAATTTTTTAAAAAATGAATTTATTTATTTTATTGATCATGGTAAGCATAGGACCCAATATGGGTCACTTTGTTTTTATGAACAGAGTCAAAGGGTATATTCCTGTTTTTAAAAACAACATGCTGTACATGAGAAGAAAGGCATTTTTGTGGTCCCAGATACTGTATGCATATTGTATTTCTTTGATGTGCTCCGTAAGTAACATTGCTAAGAAAAAAAATGCTGCCAGTCAGCTTTTGTTTGTCCTTAATGAATTTATAAGATTCTCTTGATTGAAACTTCTCTTTAGTAACATATTTTGAATCTTGCCAAGGATTTATGTGAAGTTCATTTGTTTATCATTGGGAACACCAAAGACTGAAACATTGTTTCATCCACTTAAAGGTTTTTAGCTCAGACCCAGGCTCATTCTCCTTAGCCAGTTTTTCAAAAGCTAGTATTTTGATAAGTAGGATTAGGAACCATTCATTTTTTCCTCCTCGAAGAACTAAACCAGGTACAATTATTCATTCATTTATTCAATATTTACATCATTTATTGAGAACTTCCTAAAAGGTTCTGTACAGAGGTAAGACTTGGTTACTACCATTAAGGTATTTACCAAGATAGAATAGTGGTTCTCAAAGTCAAGTTTCCAAATTAGCAGCATCAAAATCACATGGGACTTGTTTAGAAAAACAAATTCTAGACATACTGAATCAAAATTCTTGGAAGCTATGTTATAACAAACCTTGAATAATTATGATAATGCATATTAAAGTTTAAGAACTATTGGAATAAACCACACATGTAAGAAAATACAGTATTTTACTACCATCGTTGTCACCATGCTTCTGGAGAATAGAGGCATGACTGACCAGAATAACACGGGAGTGCATCATCAATCAGTGCCTTAGTCCTCCACATGGGCGGACAAGGGCCGTTTGGTTTCAAGGGTTCCCTTATGGAAACAAAACCCGTTCCCCACCTGCCTGATTATGTGTATTATTTTAACACAGGCCACGTTTATTATTAATCATCATAAAATTAGTCACCGCAAAAACATTTTTGACACAAGATGGGGTAACAAACAGCAATTTCATCAAGTAATGAATGAAAAAGCTATAAGCATAGGAAACCAAAATCTGATGAGATTATATATTGAAACTTACACTAAATTATAATCAGCCAGTACAGCAACAGATAAATTTACCAGGTTATGTGGGTGTTAGCAAATGGAGACAAGCAGGGTTCAGAGGAGAAAAGCAAGCCTGGCTGCACTGCTTGTTTCTCCCACATAACTGACCGTTTGGACCTCCTTACATAAAGTTTGGCCTCGCCAAACACCTTTATATCTTAGAGAAACATGATTGCTGAGCTCTATAATACACAAACATTCTTTGAATTTAATTTATGAAGATTTTTGCTCACTTTTTATGTCTAAACAGTTTGACTTTATTCATCTTTATTCTCAGATGATTCATTAATTTAAGTATCGCTGTAATAATTTTCCAGTCTTTTTTTGATTTTTGTTTTTTTAGTTGATTGATACAGAGTGAATAAGGTCTTACTGACACTGCAGATTTAAGAATGACCTGCGATTTCACATAAACAATAGACAGGCTGTTTGTTTCACATGGGTGTGTGTTATCTAAGATCTTTATGCTACAGCTTACTTACTGGGGGAGACAGAGGCCTCAGTGTTCCAGGTCTCCTATGCTCACCCTTCTCACATGACTGCCCTTCAGCTATACCTGCAGCACAGCTTGTTTCAGCAGCTACTCCTTTGTTCTTTATCTGTTTATATATCTGTTACCGCTATTGGAATTTGAGCACATTGGGTTTTCTGTCTTCTTCTATGTGCCCAGCAGTTAATACAGTGTTTGAGAGATGATTTGCTAGTATTTATTGAATACATGAATGAATGGTTATATGATAAAGTGCATGATTTTTCTTGTTCAAAATTATGGCACACTGTCTGAAAAATAGCCTCTATATTTCCTAGTAGGCAATTATAGTAGAAACTATCACAGAGATTGAAGGCAATACCTTTACATTGTACCAAGTATTAGGTCAATTCTTGCATATGATAGAACATTTCATGTAGAAAAAACAAAAGTGATTAATTATGGAATACATAGCTTATGTTGTGCTAGACGCTTTACATTTCTTACTATACTTTGTATTGAAAACAGGCAAATATTTACAAGTGAGAGTATCAGCAGACATTTTAAATATTTTTAATGGAAACAGTTTGGAAAATCAGGTTTAATTCATTTTAATTTTTACTTTTCCTTCAACATTATTCTACTCACCTCTTTTAAAAACCTATCTTCAGCTCTAGTTTGTTTCTCTGCCATATATTGAAATAACCTGGTATATAAAAGTAGAATTTGAGGAAATAGCTGCCCCATATTGTGCAGAACCCAAAGGTTTTATCCCCATGGCCGTCATCCAAGGAGGCATGACTGGGAGAGGTGGTTGGTTCTAGTAGCTTTTGTTCTCTTAATAGTTCTGTGAGTGGCAGAGACCCTGAAGATAGTGCCTTTTCACTCAAGGCCAATATTAACGAACTATAGAAGATGAGAACTTACTCTACTTTCCAGTAACATCTGCCTCGCTTGGGTACAAATGGCCCAAATAGATTTTTAAAAGCATTTTATTAGCATACTGAAAATTCCCATTAAATGCTAGACAAGAACTCACTAAGTCACACACTATATTGAAAACTGTCCTTCAGGAGACTTCAAAAGATAGACCTAATACATTTTTCTTATCTCTAATATCAATGATTCTGTTATACTTTGTGTAACTTAATTCTTTTGGTATTTTTAAATGAAAATTTATTACATAAAATGAAATTTGTAAAAGCACAAGGGGGTAAAATCATATTTAATGAGAAGTGAGATGATTTTAAGTGCAACCGTGTGTTCCTAAAAGGATTGGAATCATTCTGCCTTAAGTATTCTGGGTGGTAAGATGAGTTTTAACTGTCTTCAGAGCTTACTATGTAGAAACTTGTTTTACAGGGAGGGTTTTCTGAGAATGAAATCAATAAGTATCTTTAGGATGCCTATATTTAGTTGTACAAATAATGTTGTGAATATAATAATTTCCATGGAGAATCAATAGTAATTATTTAAGTGGCTTTTTAAAATATACAATAAGTTCTAAATGAGTCACCTTGTTTAAAACTTTGTCTCAGATAAAACAGACAAAAGCATTAACTCAGATAAAATTAGGATTATTTTCTATTAACAATAAGCATTGTGCTATTTTGAGAAAGGCAAAAAAGAAAAAAGAAAACCCTTTAGCAATGAATGGACAGTTTTGTCCTTCATAAAATTTTGTATTTTTTCTTTGAAATTCTGAGTCAAGGCTGAAGTTCAGTTTCTGTTATACCAGTTGTATTCCATAAAAAAGGTAAAAATCAATTAAAGTCATATACTCTAGAAAAGCACCTAAATGCATGGAAACATTATTAAGTCAAAGCCTTCTTGTTTTGTTGTTAATTCTGGCAGTTCTCCTTCACATTATGTCCCAATGACTTTGTTTCACTGTAAAACAAAGGAATCCATGTATTTGCCTTTCTTGGCTGGTGAAGGTAGGACTAACACAAAAAGGAACTTCTTTGGTCATTTGTGGGGTGCTACTAATACCAACTAACTGATGACGTCCCCTGTAGAGAAGCAGCTCTCTAGGCTATTTCACTAGCTGTGGAAATCAGTACAAGCCACTGTCCAGTTTACAGCACCTCAGTGCCAACAGCTTGGTCATAATACAAAATTAATAAGTAAAAACACTTAATCCCAATACCAAAAGAAGTCTGGTGCTTCCTGTAAGATTACAAGTGCTTCATGCAAATTAATGTTCAAGTTCAATGATGTCTTATTTTATGTGATTTGTTTTTCTGCCATAGCTTTTCTGAACCAAAGAGTTTTTGTCATATTCATGGGAAATATAAATTGATTTAGTCTAGCTTTCCTTTGCACATGGAAAAAAAGAAAGTATACATGGCCTTTCAAGTGAGCCAATCCATTCAGAATAAGGTCATCCATTCATCTGAAGCAAGATTGCTTTTAGAAGCAGAACAATAACCCTGTATAGGAAGGCATGCATTTTGCCAGAAGTAGACTACATCTGAGTGCTTTGTGCAAAATCCTTTAACCTTAACTCAAACAAAAAACAACCCTGGAAATGTTGCATTGTACCAAGAGGCTGGTTACCAGTCCCAGACAACTAGTGTGTGTGTATGTTTACATATATATATGTGTGTATTTATATATATGTAATGTATACATAGGTACACATATGAATATATATATATACACACAAACACATGTTCTTTTTAAATCTTTGATATATCTGGTTTGGTGGAAGAATAAACATACCTTTCTATCACTATATTTTAGAGGTCATTTGTCAAAAATGCATACAGTTAAACATACTGTGTAGCATTTGCTTGAAGGGGATAATATGTTTTTAAAAAGATATGCTAATTCAGCAAGACAAAAAATACATTAATATCCTTATACTACTGTTGATTAGAAATATTTAGAGATTTTTTTTGATATAAATTCTTAGGTGGAATTTTTTCCAGAGGAAGTAATAGCCTAAACTACAAATGTTTTAATTATAATTTTATTCTTGGTGCCAAATATTAAATTTATTGAGTTCCCAAATATATACTTGTGTATTTTCTCTGTCTTTCTGTCTCCATTTTTTTTGTTCTCTTTATTACTGTCTTTATTTGTCACACACATATTCACATACTCATACTCACATGTGCACATGCACACACACACATGCCTATCAACATTAGTTTTCTTTCATTATTCTTTTTCACTTTATTCAGAGCAAGGGCCAACATTTGTCATCTGGGTTCTTATAAAACACAAGCACACACAATGTAAACATGGAAATATATAGAAGATTCAGATTTGGGCAGGTGGAGGAGGAAATTGTTTTGCAAGGCTTTTTGTGATGATAGAGAAGGTTTTGTAAGGGAGTTATGCCTTGAAAGAGGCAGAATAATAAGAATGTGTTCCCCAAGTGGATGGGCATGTGGAGATGTCAATGTGTACATTTTATGTATCAGTATACAGTTTGCATATTCACCAGAATAAAGGAATGTAGAACAGTGGTGTACTGAAAAAATGGGGTATAGAAGTAGTGGAACAGACTGGTAGCAGTTTGGTACTGTAGGAACATAAAGTGTGAAGAAGAGACATTAAATGTAGATGTTGAACCATTAGGGATCAAATGATAATGGTCTTTGTATGCCATTATTGTAGTTTTGGATTTATCTTATAGCTGGCAAAGAATCATTAAAAGATTTTAAACAACAGATTGACATATGCAGCTATACATTTGGATAAATCACTCTATCAGATGTGTAGTGAATAGAGAGAAATGGGACAAGAAGAAATAAGGAGATTTAACTAAGGAACGGCCAATGGAGGTCGAGATAGTCAACCTTTTGAGAGTTTTTAAGGAGATAAAATTGAGGACTTGGCAAAGGATTATATAAGGAGAAGGGAAAAACAAGTTAAGAATACTACCTGGTTACAGATTTGTTCAAATGTATGGAAACTGGTGACACTGGGAAAAGAGATAGAAAAGAACAGACTAGGCAAGAAAGTTGCTAGGCATTTTGAATCTGTGAGCCTGTAAGGTAACAAGTTGGCTGTATGAGTCTAGAATTAGGGAGAAAGTTAATGATGGAAGAATTTATAAATTATAAGTATTCAGAGGGTCATTAAGATAATCTCAGGAAAATATGTGACATAAAAAGTATAGAATTATTGATAAACCACTGAGGGTATAACATTTAACGATAGGAAAAGAGGAGAGATAGGAATGATGAAGGACGTAGAAGAATGAAAAGAGTCTTAAGTCATAGAATTTAGTGAATGGGAAGCTTTCAATATTATGGATTTGAAAAGAAGCAACTAAAATTCATTAGAGAACCTGGAAAGATATATAGAGCTAAACTTTAAATTTTGAGGCATTTCATGTTGTTTTATTTCAAAGGAAGGTTAGTTGACTCCATAGTCCTAATGTGAATTTCAGGTTAGTACAAAATATTTTCATGTCAAATCAGAGGCCAGAGAACTTAACAGATTGACAGAGAAATATTTTCTTGGTGTATATTAAAGTATATATTCTGCACAGCAAAGGAAATCATCAACAAGACGAAAGACAGCCTACTGAATGGGAAAAAATATTTGCAAATCACATATCTGATAATGGGCTAATATCTAAATATATAAAGAATTTATATAACTCAATAGCAAAAAACCCCCACAAAACCAATCAATCTGATTACAAATGGGCAGAGGATCTATCTGAACAGACGTTTTTCCAAATTTTCAACTAACCTTCCTTTGAACGATATACAAATGGCCAACAGGTACATGAAAAGATGCTCACCATCACTAATCACCAGAGGAATGCAAATTAAAACCACAATAAGATATCCTCTCATACATTTTAGAATGGCTATATCAAAAAACACATGAAATAGCAAGCATTGCTGAATATGTGAAGGAAAGAAAACCATTGTGCACTATTGGTGAGAATGCAAACTGATGCAGCCACTATGGAAAACAGTATGGAGGTTGCTCAAAAAATTAAAAATAGGACTCTGACCCAGCAATTACACAAAAACACTAATTTGGAAATATATATGCACCACCATTTTCATTGCAGCATTACTTCCAAAGTCAAGATATGGAAACAACCTAAATGTCCACTAATGGGTGAATGCATAAAGAAGATGTGGCATACATACACAATAGAACACTATTCAGCCATAAATAAGAATGCAATTTTGCCATTTGTGATGACATGACTGAACCTCGAGGGCATTATGCTAAGTGATGTTAAGTCAGGCAGAGAAAGACAAATACACGATAGTCTCACATGTGGAATTTAAAACAAAACAAAACAAAATTACAGATACAGAGAACATATCAGTGTTTGCCAGAGGTGGGAGTTGAGTAATAGGCAAAATGAGTAAAGAGGGTCAAAAAGTACAACCTTCCATTTATAAAGTAAGTTATAAGGATATAATGAACTGTATGATGATTATAATTAATGATACTGTATTGCATATTTGAAAATTACTAAGAGTAAATCTTAAAATCCTCATTAAAAGAAAGTCTGTAATCCTGGTCTAATGAAAAGCATAAAGACAGCAACAGTAAGGTAAAAAAAAAGAAAGGAAAGAAGGAAGGAAGGAAGGAAGGAAGGAAAGAAGGAAGGAAGGAAGGAAGGAAGGGGGGAAGGAAGGAAGGAAGGAAAGAAAGAAAGAAAGAAAGAAAGAAAGAAAGAAAGAGAGAGAGAGAGAGAGAGAGAAAGAAAGAAAGAAAGAAAGAAAGAAAGAAAGAAAGAAAGAAAGAAAGAAAGAAAGAAAGAAAGAAGGAAGGAAGGAAAAAAAAAACTAAGCAGAAAACCTAGAATATGTATACAACATGTACTGCATCTCATTTTACAACCTGATTTACTACTCTTTGGTGACAGTGGTTTTGTAGGGCTTCTGGCGTGTTACTATAAATATTTGTGCATTAAACCTGCTTCTTTGAATAAATGTGATTTAAAAAAAGAACACATCTTGCTGAATTGGATTTACTATTTTTCCCCTTTTTTACATATCTAGGTGCGTTCTCTAGTGAAGAGCTCATGAAGATGAGAGGGATGCATGAGATTTGTTCTACCTATGTGACTTATTCTTAAACATTACTGCTGTAACTGCTCCCCTTGTTATTCAAAAACAGGGAAACACAGGAAATTTAGGAAAACTAAAAGAGCCAGTCTTTAAAGATTTTTATAGATTATCTTCAAGAGGAAAATGTAAGAGTATCTATTGAGACTCCAGAATACAAAGAAACTCTATTTTTTGGAACACATGGGGAATCACACCTTTCACTAATAGTGTTCATATAGGTTAATAGATGCATTCAGCCATTAAAACAGTTCTTTCAGATATTTTACCCCATTTGCCAGTGAAAAAAATTAAACCTCGGAAAAATCAAGTAATGTGTTGAAAATCAGATAGCTAGTCATCAGTAATAGAAAGGTCATTCAAAGTTAAATGACCCAAAAGTCAATGGTATTGTTTAAAATCCAACAGATTTCAACTACATTTGAATAAATGCAAAAGTTGAATCACAGTAGTAAAATATAGATGTCATTCCAATTATGTATATGGGTATTGCAGTCATCACATAAAGTTCTCCATTACTGATCCCAACCAATGTTATTAGATAATTCAATGCCATGAAGAGAGAAGTCTTTTATGTCACAAAGCAGGAGTCTTCCATTTCTTTTGTTTCAAGAAAAAATAAAAACATTTGATTTTTTTAGTCTTGATAGAAATAAACATAAAACAAGTCGGAATAATCATGATATAAAGAGGGACGGTACCATATATAACCAATCATTTATATCTAATTTGAAAAAGTGTAAGATACTTATTATATATGAATGGAAGTATAACAAAAGATTAGTGTCTATAAATTTCATTTATTACTTTCCCTATAATTTGGCAACTTTACACCTCATGTCTACTACCTTGGAACCCCCACTTCATCTTCCAATTCATGATTTGCTGCTTCCTTTCTGGCTTGACCCAGTTCGACTGGCCTCATACCAATGGACTATTTGTTAAAATTTCTTACCTTTTTCTGGTAGAATTCACCAGGTTCAGGTGGATCAGGTGTCAGATAAAATGAGGAAGTAAATAAAAGCAAAGAAATGCCAAGAACAAGTTCTTATCCCAATCCAAGTTACAGATGAGTCACAAATTTAAACTATTCATTACCAGTATCCTATTGTTCCAGAATCCTAAAAGATATTGCTGGCTGTAAAAAATTCTGGTGACTTATTACAAAAAGCACTGTTTAGAATTTTGTTGTTCTCACTATTGTTTCATTCTTCTTCCTCTTTTCTCTCTCTCTTTTTACACTAACAGATAATAGAAGGTTCAGATTTTTTTGTTTTTGTTGTTTGTTTTTTTTAAAGTGAGAGGAGGGTAGATCGTGAGACAAGACTCCCGCATGCACCCTGACCAGGATGCAACACCCATCTGGGGCTGATTCGCTGAGGCAGATGCTTGGACCAACTGAGTATCCTCAGTGCCTGGGGTCAGTGCTCAAACCAATTGAGCCACTGGGGCTGTCAGGGGGTGGGAAGAGAAAAAGAGGAGAGGAAGGGGAAGAGAAGCAGATGGTTGCTTCTTCTGTGTGCCCTGATGGGAATTGAACCTGGAATGTCCATACACTGGGCCAATGATCTATCCACTGAGAAAACCGGTCAGGGCCAAAAGCTCCAGTTATAATCTTTTGAGTACGGAATTATTTTACAAATTGGGTTCGTCAGACTAAAAATGATCAATATTCTGCTTTTTAAATATTTTTACTCCCCATATTTTAAATCATGGAGTGAATATGAAGGTTAAATTCTTGACTGCAGAGAAGACCCATGAAGAACTAACTGTATGTACTTTAACATGGGAATAGGTACAAATTCAGATGGTGGGCTTTCATTCTGGTTTCAATAAAGAAAATAAAAAGCATGACTCTGGACCAAGGCAAAATTATTAAAAAATTAAAAATAAAAAACTTCTGAGCTCATCTTTTCCTTATCCTAGGCAAACGTTCATCTCCACATATTTTTCCTCAGTCCAGCTTTCTGTAGGTGTTTAGAGTGGTAGGAAGCAAAGAATAATGCAGAGGAAAATAAGAGCTGTAATAATAGATAATTTAAAATAAAAACAGCAAGGCAAAAGCTGAGAAATGACTTAAGTTCTCTACAGATACAGAATGTAAAAATGATTCACCCTCACAAAAAAGAAGTCTGTCAATTAAATGCTCTCAGAAAAGTTGTGTGCAATGGGGTTTATTTAAAAGTATATTTCATATTAGAAATAGGAATGCATTAATAAATTATTAGATACTTACAGAAGAAAATATAATGGTATTTATAAGCTTCTATTATTGGTGATTGTTTCCTCAGTATAGTATAAAGAAAAATTAATTATCTCCCATGTGCGACTCATAAAAACTCTTAACTTGCAAGTGAGAAAGTTGCTTCTCTGAATTGGAAAAAACAAACAAACACAACCTTTTACACCGTTATTGCTACACAGAGATAACATTTAAATGAGATGATTGGTTAGCAATATACTAAATGACTTTTTTACTTCTTTGACCAAATGAACCAATTGCTTAGGTGCAGCGTAAACGTATCTTTAAGCTTTCTGATGACTACTCTTATGTGAGAATTTTACCCACTTGATAGTTCTGCTGTCCCTCCAAGGGAGGGTAATTCTGCACCAGTTTTCCTTTCCTTAATTGTCAAACTTTAGGAAAAATTTGTTATGTGTAGACATCTCTAGAGAAAAAATTATTCAGCTGGATTACCATAGGATCGACTCATTAATAGCCTAATTTGAATAATGACTAAGTTACCCTTTAGCATGCTTGACTGTAACAAGGGGATTATTGAAATATCACAGAAAGCCTCCTTTTCCAACATTAAATCAATGTTTCTTACTCTTGATCTTTAAGGCTGTCAGGAATAGCACATATTACTATATTTCATCTTCTTATTGTAATGCATATTTTTTAATGTCAGTTATTACATACAAAAACTTAAATGGCTTAATATTCATTTTGCTTAATAAATCTCTGCTAGTACACGAATACATACAGCAACTACATAAATGCTGCTAAATGAAAGAAAGTCCATTGTGGTAAATATAATAAAGTAATAGATATGTATGTCTGAAATAATCTAACAGAAAGTGATAGAAAGTCCTATGGGCTAATAATCCCAAAACATAACAGGGTTACAATGATTAAAAAACAGAAAACAGCCTGACCAGGCAGTGAGGCGGTGGATAGAGCGTCGGACTGGGATGAGGAAGGACCCAGGTTCGAGACCCCAAGGTCGCTGGCTTGAGTGCGGGCTCATCTGGTTTGAGCAAAAGCTCACCAGCTTGGACCCAAGGTCTCTGGCTTGAGCAAGGGGTTACTTGGTCTGCTGAAGGCCCCCAGTTAAGGCACATATGAGAAAGCAATCAATGAACAACTAAGGTGTCACAATGCACAACAAAAAACTAATGATTGATGCTTCTCATCTCTCTCCATTCCTGTCTGTCTGTCCCTGTCTCTCTCTCTCTCTCTCTGTCTCTGTTAAAACCAAAAACAAAAAAACAAAAACAGAAAACAACCTGCAAATTAAGGTGTTAGGATAGGTTAAGTAAATTAGATATATCCACATAATAATAATAATAATGGAATATTACTTAGTCATTTGAGAAAATATTTTAATATCATGAGAAAGGTTTTACATTTTAACAAATTATAAGAAACTATAATAAAATATTAGCCATATGTAATAATTTAAGTGGTAGTCAACCTGGTTCCTACCGCCCACTAGTGGGCGTTCCAGCTTTTATGGTGGGAGGTAGTGGAGCAACCAAAGTATAAATAAAAAGATAGATTTAACTATAGTAAGTTGTGTTTTAAAGATTTATTCTGCCAAATTTAGCAAAAATCCAACATAAAGTACTTGGTAAGTAATTATTATTAAATGCTTTAACTTGCTGTAACTTTGTTTTATAAATTTTATAAAGCAAAGTTATTTCCCTACTTTATAAATCACCATTATTGTGGAACCGGTGGGCGGTTAGAAAATTTTACTACTAACAGAGATACAAAAGTGGGCGGTAGGTACAAAAAGGTTGACTACCTCTGTTTTAAGTGATCAAGAAATGGGTGTTCCTCCCCCCTTCTCATGCTTAAAAAATGGTAAGGAAAAGTGCAAAGGAATAACACTTTAATAACAGGTGCTTTCTGGTCTATACTGATCACTTTCTCTCTATGCCCTGCAAAAAGTAAAAAAATATACCTTGTATATTTTTTAAAATTAGCTTTTATTAAATAGATTTACATATAAATTTGAAGGCCTCTATTTCCTCATCTCTTGTGGAGAAGTTAGAATAATAAATAGTGAACAATGTAATTCCATTAAGGACTAAACTTTGATTGTATTTCCAACTCTAAGCTTTCTAATAGTAAAAAAAAAAAAAAAAATCAAAAGGCAGCTGCAGAATTTATAAGATTAACCTTGAATATAATGAAACAAATTCTTTGGGAGAAGCAGGATTTATCCAGCTCTTAGTTTTGAAAAATCTTTTTATGTGACACTTCATAGAAAGAGTGGGCACAGAGTAATACAATGAAAAAAAAAACATGCTGAAAAAACTTCCCTATGCTGAATAGCGAGGTGAAATTTCTATGGTGTGTTACTGTAAGAATACCTAATGAAAACCTAGGATACCATACTGAAGTATCTTGGAGGATGCAATCTTACTGAGGACCAAAAGAGGATCATCTAATGTTTAGCTTCTTGGAATGTCTTAATACAGACACAGTGTCTATTAAAGCCTAAAGAAAGAATAGGCTCTATATTCTTAATTAAAAATAAATCAGGTCTAACCTGTGGTGGTTCAGTGGATAAAGCATCTACCTGGAATGCTGAGGCCACTGGCTCAATACCCCAGGCTTACCTGATCAAGGCACATATCGGAGTTGATGCTTCCTGCTTCTCCCTACTTTCTCTTTCTCTCCTCTCTAAAATAAATAAATAAATAAATTTTAAAAATAAAATAAATCCGGAGGGCCTGACCAGTGGTGGTACAGTGGATAGAGTGTCAACCTGGGACTACCCTGTGGTCACCAGCTTAAGAGTGGTCTCATGTGGCTTGAGCATGGGCTCATGTGGCTTGAGCATAAGCTCACCAGCTTGAGTGCAGGGTTGCCAGCTTGAGTGTGTGATCATCAACATGATCCCATGATCACTGGCTTGAGCCCAAAGTTGCTGGCTTGAGCAATGGGTCACTGGCTTAGCTGGAGTCCCCCCTTCCTCAGTCAAGGCACATATGAGATGCAATGAATGAACAACTAAAAGTGCTTCAACTATGAGTTGATGTGTGGGAATATAGTATGAAAATATGCAGAGTTAGGATGACAATCAGAGATGGTGAGCTGCTTTAGGGTGAAAGCCCTGAGCAGATGAGAGTCCAGGGGCCTCTCTGACCCATATGGGAAAAAGAGTGTTCTGGAAACAGCAAAATAGCAGGATAAGATTCAGAAACAGAAAATGTTTAGGCTCTCAGAACAGAGATTAGAAGTTAGCATGTTCCTTATCCTTTACTTTACCCCCTGAAAACTTCTGCTGTCTGCTTCCTTGAGTTATGTGTACTTGCTAATAAATATCTGAGTAAGGCTGGGGATGGGGCTTCAGTCCTTCGGTCTGATGACTGGGACTGTTGCTCCCCTTGGCTCCTTGGAGCATGCCATCCGGTCTCTGAGTAGTTCATTATTGCTGTGACAGTGATATATCTCATCTCTCTCTTTTTCTCTCTTTCTTCCTCTCTCTCACACAAAAAAAGAAAGAAAGAAGAAAAGAAAAAAAATGGAAGGAAGGAAGGAAGGAAGGAAAGAAGGAAGGAAAGAAGGAAGGAAGGAAAGAAGGAAGGAAGGAAAGAAGGAAGGAAAGAAGGAAGGAAGGAAGGAAAGAAGGAAGGAAAGAAGGAAGGAAGGAAGGAAGGAAGGAAGGAAGGAAGGAAGGAAGGAAGGAAGGAAGGAAGGAAGGAAGGAAGGAAAGAATGAAGGAAAGAAGGAAAGAAGAAGGAAGGAAAGAAGACCAAGAGCTTTTGAGGAACAAAGGGCAGATCCCATAGAGAATTTGTTTTTGAAAAAAATTGTGCACTCTACTAGAGCAGGAAATTATTGTAGGAGAAGCAGGGAAAAATTTTAAAGATAGGTATGGGTCTTCACGGGGTTGTCTTACAATAGATTTTTTTTTTTAGGGCAGATTTTTTAATTACTTTGTATTCATTCTAATGCCTTTTATACAATAAGTGGTTAATAAATACTGCATAGAAAATTTTAAAAAGTGTTTATACATTTTTGGACATCTAAAGGAAGTTTCTATTCCATTCTTAGATACCTGAAGTAGAAAATTAGATTGACAAGGCAAATTGTTCATTTTTCTTACTAAAAATGTAGACATTAACATTAATTCATTTATTCAATCATTTATTTATTCAATAAACATTTAAGTGCTTCTAATGCACCTGTCACCTTTGTGATACAGTGATTTATAACATAGAGCCCTTGTCCTTAGGGAGCACTTGCCCATGGTCTTCTTCAAGGCTTTGAGCCACCCTTTGTAGAATCAATAAAGTCTTGGGCAAGAATTCTGATATAATTTGTCAAATTTAAAGTGCTGAAAATAAAGCATAAGAGCCAGGAGAGCCATCTTTTCTCAGTAAGAATGTAGCCCAAACCTCCATCAGGGTAAGTTTAAATATTACTGAGAGACTAATTTTCTAAAAAGCACATTAGAGTATCCCAAATGGCATTATGCTATTTGCATGCAGCAGTTTTCAAAATGGCAGCTTAGAGGCTTTGAAATCAATGGAGCCCTGCACAGAGGGAATAATACACACCGTGAGAATGTAGCCCAGTGCATCATCTAATGAATGATGCCCAATAGAATAAACATGCATTTGCGTTGTCATTGTGGTGTGTTGTTTTTCTTTTTCTTTGATTAATAAAATGTAAGGGGAAATAAGATAATGCAACTGACATTGCTCAACAGTGCAAAACTAGATCTTTCTTTTTTTCTATATCTCTTATTTGCATTCCTCTTCTACCCACAGATTTACCACTAAATTTTTCCACATATTAAGTAAGTAGACTTTCTCCCCAGAGTGCATTAAACTGTTTTTGGAATGCTTTGGGGAAAATATTTTTATCCTCCTATCATATCTGGCGTGAAGAGTAAATGTGAGCAATAGGAGTGCCGACTTGTTTTTATGAACACATCAGCTGTTTATTTTCTGTGTTCCTTTTTTGTTGTCTTTGTTCCTTCTTTTTTTCTTCCTTTCTTCATTGCTTTCTCTTTTCTTTTAATAAATACTTACAGATCACTTAATAAGGTAATGGAAACATAGACATAAAAAAGATAGATATGATTCCTATTCTTACGTATTTATACTTTATTTGGAAAAGACAGAAAGTAAGCACATATATGAAAAGATAGTAAAATTAATGCAGAAAATGAAAATAGATAAAATACTAGAGAATAATTTGGATGAAAAAGATACTACATCACATCTGTGGTTGAGAAAATTATCTTTGATGAAATATATTAAAACTGAGAATCAAATGACACAGTCAAGCAAAGATCTTGGAGACAGAGAGGTTAAGCAAAGAGACTAGTAAATTCAAATGCCCTCTTTAAATTGTTCAAGAAATACTAAAACAGCCTGCGTGACTGAAGCTTATAGCAAATAAAAGAAAGCATGGTATATGATGAAGTGGGGAAATTAGGCAAAGTGTACATCATATAAAGTCTTGGGAGGCCTTGTCAAATGTCCAGATTTTATACAAACAGAAAATAATAGGAGAATTGTATGTTAAGAAGTGCACAATTTGATCATTACTGTAAGATGATCACTCTGGCTGCTGTATAGAGGCTTATTCTCTACTACAGTGGTGACAGAAGGCTGTGAAGACAGAGTCTGGATAAATTTTGGAGGTAGAGCTTAAAACACTTGCTGATGGATTAGATGTTGGAAGGAAAAGGAATCCAGGATGATTTATAAGGTTTTGGCTGGAAAAATAGAATGGCGGTTTCTCTCCTTGACTGTGGAAGACAAAGAGGAAAACAGGTTTCAAGTATGTGGTGGTGTGGGTAAATAGAAAGTTCTGCTTTGAGCTATGTCAAGTTGGAGGTGCCTACTGGATATTTAGGTAGAGATGTCAAGTATGCAGTTGGAGATACAATGCTGGAGTTCAGGGGTAAAATCAAGGCTAGCAGTATAAACTTAAGTATAAGTTCAGGAAGCTAGCTAGACACACACACCCCGCCCCCCCCACACCCTCCCCCCCCCCATCCATATGCCACTTCTGGTGGTGATATGCATGCACTCTCTTACGATTAGTGATGGAAGATTGGAGAAAGCATTTGGAATAAAACCTAAAACTTCCTTGCGAAACAATGCGATCAGCTCTTTCCAATGACAATGGCTTGATGAGTGTCATGTTATTAATAAATTGATCAAGCTATATTCAGAACAGAAATCCCTTGTGAATTTCCCAAGGAGTTCCTCTTAGACCTACTTTGAACTTATTCCCAGATCTCTATAGACAATTTTAATTTAGTAGAAAAAGAATGATCCAGGAGCAAATTTCATCTAAAACGTTGAGCTTCCTAACTCACACTGTAAGGCCAGTTGCCACCGCCATGGCCTTGTAGGTTCTCATTGGATTCAGGCCAACAGCGGATTAATGGTGGGTGCACCGGGTGCGCGCCCTGGGTCCCGACTTCTGAAGGGCCCTGCAAAACCCCAACTTTACACTTTTTTCTAATGACACCAAGTTCGGCTTCATATGTGCAATTTTAACATTAATAATACATAATATTTTTTATTTATTTAAAAATATGGTTAACACATATTTTTATTTTCCCTGTCTCTCTCTCTCTCTTTTTTTAAGGGGCCCAATATTTTCTTTTTTCCCCGGGGCCTCAACCAACCTTAATTCGACTCTGATTTGGCAGACTTTAAAGGAACAGTGGAGCCAGGAAATGATGGGCTATTCTGTTTATTAAAGTCTCCTAATGGCAGATGAGGAAACAGGCAGGGAAGACTGCTTCCCTTCCACTCAGGGCTCCCAAAGCCCTGACTCATTCTCTGACTCTCCCTCTGGACTCCTAGACCCCCGCCAGTCTCAGAACCCTCTTTCTCTCTCTCTTTCTTCCTCTGGATTCTCTCTGCATTCCTCTGCCCTGCAAAACAGGCTGGGAGAAAAAAAACCCTTCTCCAGCAAAGGACAGCAAGCAACTGCCCCTCCTAAGCAGGAAGACAACCCGCAATTTGCAATCTGCCGCCTTGAGGGCAAGCACCTGCAGCCTGCCATAGACTATACACACAGGGCCCTGCCCCAATACAAGCCAGCAAACTTAAAAATCATTTGTTTACCAAACACTCACCCTTTCTCCTACATACATACATTTGGCTAATAAAAATATACTTCAGTTAATTAGAATTTTGTTTGTGGAGCTTTTTAAAAAAAGTGTAGCCAGACAGTTTGTGAAGCTTTTTTAAAATAGTATAATCAGAATGGAGGAGACAAAATGAATGAATGAATGAATGAGATGTAATATCTAAATGTCTACTGTTGAGATTATGATTTGCCCTGGCTGAATAGCTCAGATGATTAGATCATTGTCCTGAAGCACAGAGGTTGCCAATTTAATCCCTGGTCAGGACACATAAAAGAACAGATCTATGTTCCTCTCTTTCTCTCTCTCTCTCTCTCCTTCCTCTCTCACTGAAATCAATCAATAAATTAAAAAAAAAAAGAAGTTTAACATTTAAATCAAAACTTGGATTTATTTCCTCATTTGAAGAACTATGTCACCAACGGTGGATTGAAACTATAGACTGTAAACTTTCTGTGGACAGAAACCATTTCTGTCTTGTTTACTGCTCTATTCTAGGTACCCTTGCAACATAGTGCTTCAGATGGCAGATGCTCAATAAATATACCAGAATGAAGCAATCAGGTGTAAGCATTGAACTAGTCATTTTTAAAGCCTATTTATTTATTGTTTATAGTTGAGAAAGTGTCTATACTTAAGAATGATCTGGTCTCCATTTATATACGTCATGCCCTATACCATTCCCAGGAACACAGATTTGTTTTTAATCTTTTTGGGAGAAAAGGCCTTTCCATATCAGGGCTTTTAAATATGCTATTTTTTCCCCTGAATTATTATTATTATTTTTTTTTACAGAGGCAGAGATAGACAGGGACAAACAGACAGGAATGGAGAGAGATGAGAAGCATCAATCATCAGTTTCTCGTTGCGCATTGCGACTTCTTAGTTGTTCATTGATTGCTTTCTCACATGTGCCTTGACCGTGTGCCTTCAGCAGACCGAGTAACCCCCTGCTGGAGCCAGCGACCTTGGATCCAAACTGGTGAGCTCTTTGCTCAAGCCAGATGAGCCCGCGCTCAAGCTGGCGACCTCGGGGTCTCGAACCTGGGTCCTTCCGCATCCCAGTCCGATGCTCTATCCACTGCGCCACCACCTGGTCAGGCGCCCCTGAATTATTTTTTATCTTCCTTTTCTTTTATCTTCTTTCTCGAATTAACTCCTGCCCATTTACCGAATTTTAACTCAAGTATTACTTTTTCAGGGGACTCTCTTTGATCCCACTGAGGAGATCTCTCTCTTATCACCTGATTCTCCTGTAGAGCACTTACTAAAATTCTCAACTGTTTAATTGTTTGATTAACATCTTGTTTTCCCATTATAATTTAAACTGGTATGTTTCTCTCACCATTTTATCTAGTCAAGGACACAGTAGGTGTTTAATATAATTATCTTCATGATACCCAAAGGGATGTAATTCCAAAAAGTTATGAAAACTCTAACAAAACAAAACAAAAAAATCCAAGCCTGTTTTATTTATTCTGGTTGATTTTTAACTGTACCAATGAAAATTAATAAAAATTTTAACAAAATTTTCACCAGAAAAAAATCTGTATGTAGTATATCTTTGAACTAAAGAACACAAAACAGTTTTCACTGCACACAAATCTGCTTTTGAATTGGAATTATTCAGATTCAGATGGCATTGACTATCACAAAAATCTAGGACACCATCGTCTGCGAGAAAATGTGGATTCTTTGCTTGTACTTCACTCTGAGCACACAGGGCATGCAATGGCATCTCTGACTCAGTCATCGAGGCACATTCATGTCAAAAGAGGTGAGGCCACTGCTTTCTCTCAGTGCACTTTATTCATATGATGTGGGAAAAATATTCTCATACCTGTTTATGAAAAATCTGTCTTCCCTCATTGCTTTGGAAATTCACCCTCTGTCACACAGCTTTAAAAGTGTAAAATTTACCCTGTTTCCATAAATTAGCTTTCATGATTATTTTTTAAAATTATGTTGACAAGAGAATTAGAGGTCTAATTTTCACACTGGAGGGCTTCATTCTTCTAAGTAAAAAAGGCTAATATTAATAAGTGCCTTTTAGTTTAATATGTGCAATAACTTATAAGAAAATGATTGTTACTCAGCATTTGCTAATTTACTTTATTATTACCCCATATTTCTATAACATTCTAATGTTCATCAAGCCCTTTTACTTATTTCATTTTCATAAGAGCATTTTGAACTACACAGAGATTAATATCCTCATTTTGTAAATGAATGAATTTAGGCTTAAGGAGTTTAAATAACTTGAGAGGCACAATAGTTTAGTGAAAAGGGCACACATGTTCAAGTCAGGAGAGCTTGATTTGTACGTGGATTTTATTAGCTATTGGCAGTAGGACCTTAGGCAACTTATTAACCTTTCTACCCTTTACCCTTCATCCCCACCATACCGCCTTCCAACCTTCATTTATTTGACCTGTAAAGTATTATTTATCTTATATCTCTGTTGTAAAGATTAAATAACAAGACATATCTGAATTTTTAAAAAAAAATTTTAAAATGGTAGTAAGAGTTTTTACTAAGCTCAGTATTTTTTCCATAATGTCATGCTATAAAATGATAAAGGGGTTAAAGAAATTGAGTTATCTACTAATAAAATGCTGAAAACTTTGAAAGAAACATCTGACACTGAGTGTCCTATGAGTCTGATTAAATTTAGTTCTAAATCTCAGCTATAGAAACAATCTCTCTCTCTCTCTCTCTCTCTGTCATTACCTCTCAGAGACCTAGCCATTCCCCCAATAATCAGCAACCCTCGAGGCTGCAGAAGACAGTAGCCTGGTCCTGACTAATGGTCACAGAGCCTGAACCCCTGGTGAGCCACAGGTAATGTCTTGATATGTTTCAGTTTCTGAGCCTAAGGCAAAACAACCTTCTGGCTACTTTCCCCTGAGAGCAGACAGAGGGACACCAAAAAGATCTCAGAACTGTCCTCAAGATCTGAAAAAATTATTTATTACTTTTACCTCATATCTGACTAATCAGCTTCAAGCATGACCCTAAATCCCTGACCCACGCTGTCTTATGATTTTGCCCTATATAATCTGTAACCTACACACCATTGGGGAGTTGGGGCTTTTGAGCATTAGCTTTTAGTTCTCCTGGTGGCACCATTCATCAATAAAATAGCCAATGTTTCTCCACTGCAATTCTCAGTGTTTAGGGTTTGGCTCTGCTAGCGCCGGTGGACAAACTCTTTCTGTTCTGTAAAACATCTAGTACAAGAGTTCAAATATATGACTTCAGTAAATATAGGGCTTAACAAAGTAATCAACTGAATGTAAAGGAACCTAGAATAAAAACTTACTGGCTTGGCAGAACAGGTGTTATATTTTCAAATGTAGGGTGTTTACAAACTAAAAACAAGAGAGAGGAAAGTTGAGAGCCTGATCAGAAAATATTAGTCTTCCAAAGCCTCTGAATACAAATCATGAGACAAAGGATAAGGCAAACCATGAACAATACCCAAAGACAGTGTTCTTCTTTCAGGGTTTGTCTCTGCAGGCTGAAGGGGAGGGCCAACCCAGGAAGGAACGCTCACTATGCCTATTCTCTTTCTCGGAAGGTCTTCGGGTATGAGTAGCCATTATCTAGCCATCTCTTGGACAGATGAGTTTTAAGTACATAGTACCTTAGATGAAAGGAAATCTGTGACTCTTAATGGGCTTCAAAAAGAAACCTTCTTAATGTTCCCTTGAAGACGGATAATGCTCCCCTGAAGACAGAAGCATTCCACTGAGAAGCTGTTTCGAAGGTGTCTGTCTGAAGAGACTCCAGTACACATCATTCCATAATGCTGAGAAAATAACCAGGGATTCCTTCACAAAGAACTGGATGTGACCCTCGTACTTCTTTCTTGTTACTCCTTCTCATTTTCTATATTTTAAGTCCTCCTTACAACAAAAATTAGTTTCAAGATTAGTAATGTAGCAAGGTCATGCAGTAAGCAGAGGAGACAGAAGATGAATCCATGCTTGGCAAAAATCCTATATTAGTTTCACTGATCCTCACCTTTTATGGGATGTGATTTGAGGATTTGTTTTCCTCCCTGAAAGGAGTGATATCATTTTGCAACTTAGAAGCTAAACCTCAGTGAAATGTTAGGTTGAATTTAGCATGCTTAATTTTTTTTTAACATTCCTGTTAGAGATGACACCATTTCCCTTAGTTCATTTTAAATCTAATTGAGGAGAAGAATTGTATAAATATTAGGGGTGGGAATGAGGGAGGCATTTGAGAATTGTCCTGGAGTGCTATCTTAGGTCCTTTAATTTCTACCCACTGGCAAATCATTACCCAATAGAATAATTTCATGTCAATTGGTAAGCATTTGGTTAAGATTCCTAAAGCAAACAGTATTCATATCCTACCCACAATGAAAAGAATAATAGCAGGAGGGAAAAAAATTATGTTGGCAATAAGAAAATATTTTTCTTAATTTTGCACAAGATGAGGCTCTACACAGCTCTCAGTGTTATCTGCAGTTAAATGCAGAACAATGGTTTAATCTAGGGGTTACAAAGACAGTGACACTGCCAGACTGAAAGGGAGTAGGTCACCATTAATCAGGTAATGATAAATTAAAAAGTGGCCCTTACTGGCCCCAATACATCTGTAAGAATTCAGAAACTGCTATGTGTGTGAGAACAGGCAAAGCTGTGGGCTCAGAGTGATCCTGCTTCTAATCACCTCGTCTTCCCGTGGAAGGTTCTGTATATTGATTTCTGCAGTACACTTTCTGGGTTCTAAGACTGCAATGGTTTCTTTCCCAGATGTAAGCAAACATTACATTCCCTTTATGAACAATTAGACCCCTTTGCTTTTATGTTATCCAATGAGGCACCTGAAGTACTTGGTAATTCACATTTGTGCCATATATTCAAGTAGGGTTATAGATTAAGAGAATGTATATATGGAAATATTTTAAACTCTGAAAAGTATGTGCTAAGTTTCAACTAAATATAATATAACTTGAAATGCATAAGACTTAAAAGCTATGAAAATTGGGATTTATGAAAGTATAGAAAAAGCCTGCCTGCTGTGATGATAAGTAGCAAAGAACATTACAGAGACTAACTGTGAATGTCTGGCACATAATTTTTCCCCATGCAATTGCTTTCCCTAAAATCTATTTTTTACATCCTTTAGAATTTTTCTGAAAACCGATGAGTGGAGGATCATGATATTTGTGATGCAGTCATGGGTTAAGTGACATTTAATATTCTGATTTTAACTACTTCAATCAATCAGCAAACAATAACTAAGGTCTGTCTGGTAAAAGGCATGGAGCTAGTTGACCTGAGGAATACAGAAGTACACAAATGTTCTTGCAAAGTTTGCAGCCTGATTTTGAAGCAAGGTATAAGAATCCAAAAAGGGAATTGATTATACAAAACAAGGAAGAATAAGTTTTAGGTAAGTGGTCCCGACAAAAGTATGAGCACAGGAGAAGGAAGCCAGTCTTTGGATGGAGCTTTATGATGTAAATGTGAGGCTGGTGGTGGACTGGTATTAAATAAGGTTAGTGGAAAGGCATTCTGGGAAAGGACTCCATAATAAGAGAAAAAATAATAGTTAAACTTCAACCCTTGTTCTTCCTTTCCTTCCATCAATGTTAATTAAGGAATCACTCCATTTCTGGTAGTGGATTAAGTACAAGGAAATGCAATATTCAACAAGGTATACATGCCCTTACATTTGAAGGATGGATTTACAGAGGTAGTATGGCATGTGTTTAGTTTAGGGTCTGGAGAAGAAGTAGAATCCAAGTTTCATCATTAACTAGTTAAGTGATGTTGAATATCTTCCTAACACTCTATGATTTATTTCTTCTATCAGTGAAATGAGACTGGTAATTACAGTTTACTTGTAGGGTTATTTGGGAGGATTAAATAAAATAACACATATAAAGTACTTACATAGTGCTTAGCTTATTGTAATTACCCAATAAATCTGAATAGAGGTCTGCTGGACTTCAAAGTCCATATTTGTTGCCATCATGTTACCTCACTCCCACAATCTCATACCATAGTTCTTTTATGCTATTTCTCTGCCTTTCCAACCTTACAACTTTGCCAGTACTCCTCAAATTCCTCATCTGATTCTCACCCACTGAATGACTTCTCAGGGGTTCATGCTTGATGCTCTTCTCATTTTATTCTAGAAAACACTTTGAATTGAACAGAATAGGACATGTTCCTTTTACATGGTTTCAACTAACATCATTTTACTGGTGGTTACCAACCGCTAATCTGTAACTTTACCCAAGTTGTTTTTTGTGATCTGCACAGCATCCTTGAAATGTCCACATTATCACCTCAAAGCCACCTGAAATGCAACACATTCACCTTTGTCTCCCTTTGGGTACTCTCATTTTTTGGAAGACATTGCTCTCCAATCAGCCTCCAGGCATCAATCTTGAAAACAGCCTAGACTTTTTTACTTCATCTTTCTACCTTCAGTCAAACATCATGTTCTGTCAAGTCTTCTTTACGTATTTCTCTTCAAATTCATTCCCCTTCCTCCAATATTCTTGCTGTTTCACTTATTAAAATTCTTATAATCTCTCAAATTCTTGTTTTCAGAGATGGAGTGAAGCCCCCACATCTGCATCTTTCTGAGCTCAGGTGTGTTTGGAGGCTCATATTCTAGAGACTATGGTCACTCTCCTTCCAAGTTTTCCCCTTCTCAGTTTGTCCTTGATTTGGGTAACAAGCAAATTGGATTGTGACATTCACCTGCTCAAACATCTTCAAAAGCTCCCTAATAGCTCTAGAGTAAAAGGACCCAGTTTGAACTAACATAACACGTAAGATTTTTGGTGTTTCCATCCTTCCCAGTCAGTCCAGTCTTGCTTACTGCCACTGGCAGTATGGGTGTTATCTAAGTGCCAAGATCTGGTAGCAAGATTCCCTGGGTTCAAATCCTGGCAAGTAAAGGGAGATTAATAACACCCAGCTACTGGGTTCTTGTGATGACTAACTGACTAATATATACAAAAATGCATAATATTGCCCACTATTTAGCAGGTATTCATTACATGTTAGCTATCATTACTTCTAGCCTTTCTTCTTTTTTGTGACAGAGACAGAGGGGGGGTACAGAGAGACAGGAAGAGAGAGAGAGAGATGAGAAGCATCAATTCTTTGTTGCGACACCTTAGTTGTTCATTGATTGCTTTCTCATATGTGCCTTGACCGGGGGGCTACAGCAGATCGAGTGACCCCTTGCTCAATTAGTGACCTAGGGCTCAAGTTGATGAGCCCTGCTCAAACCAGATGAGCTTGTGCTCAAGCTGGCAACCTTGGAGTTTTGAACCTGGGTCTTCTGTGCCCCGTCCAATACTCTATCCACTGTGCCACCACCTGTTCAGGCTACTTCTAGCCTTTGTTGAAACCCCTAATATTCAATCTATGTTCCAGCATTATCACCATCTGAATATTTTTAAAATATTATTTTTTATCCAATTTCTTAACCTGACTTGTTTACCTCCCTAAATCCTATTTCTATTTCATAAAAACTAGTTAAAAGTCTTATTTTTGAAGCCTTTGTTTTAAACTCAAAAAATCACATTAACACTCTTTTCCCTTTACTTCCATTGCTACTGCTTTAATTCTAATCAACTGTTTATATGTAGTTTTGCTTTTTACACTAAAAGTGTCTACATGACTAAAAAAAAAAATGGCTATGATCTAAACTGGTGCACAAGGTTCACCAAAGGAGCTTTTAAAAATACCACTTTCCTTTCTCACATGGCACATCTTAAATTGGGGGGAGGGACAAACAATATTAACATCATCGCTATTTAACCACTATTGACTTTAAGAGAACTTTGAGGTACAACGGATTTTCTCAAATTTCCCATTATGGTCTTGTTTGCCCAACTCCCACTGGGGATTCCAGTATTATTCCCGAGCAAACTGCCTCACTTATGCCTTCAGCTATTCTTTATACCATTCAAGGCTATTCAAAATCAACCTTTTATGGGTACAGCTTAAACTTGTTCGAAGCTATATTTCAATTATATTGGATTGGGGAGGAGAGATATTTACTTTCACGTAATTTTTCCAGATTTTGCGTCATTCTAATTGATATGCTGCAGGTATATGTAAATTGCAAAACGATTTTTGAAACTAAAACTCAGGTATGGTCCATCAGAATGTCCACTAGCATCTTGAGACTTTGCCCATCAAATATTTGGGATGATGCAAATTCTGCTCCATTGCCAGCAACTTCACATTGGCACCCAGGCTCAAGAACTCACATAACAATGGCAATCAGTGTGGGTAAGTTGGGGCAAGCCAGAACCTAGAACATGTGCATGCACCTAGTACAGATCGTTGTGCAGATCCCTGCGACTCTTTTGTCTGTGCAACCTATTGAGGCTGTGCCTTTAAGATCGAAGCAGCGCAGCCTTTGGGAAGCATGTGCGTATGACTGCTGCGTTCTTCAGCTTCCGTGTTTTGGCTACCTGCCACTGAAATGAGGGGCTTTCAAATTGCTTGAAAAGTGAAATGGCACTTTTGTATAATTTTAGAACAGGGGAACCACTCAATCTTTTTAAACTGACTTAGACACTTGTCAGTTATTTCAAGGGGTTTATAACTTTGTCACCTATGTGGTAATTCAAGTTTTAACAAAGCAAGTACACTTAGTAGCAGGAATATTTTTTATTGGCCAAAAAAGTAAGCACTAATCCTATTATTTAGCTTTACCTTGATTCTGAACATCCAGCATCATCCCTGTGAGACGTGCATGCAGGTTTTACGTGCTGAATAATGGACACCTAGGACTTGTCCATAATTAATCTGGAGCTATTTTTTGGGGGGGGGAAATTTGTCAAATACTTTGTCTATTCAATAGGATTTCTTAATTTAGTCTAGTATCTTCAGATTGCCTCTTTCTTATTGGTATTTGAAATTCATTTTTGTTTATTATCCTCGTCATAATAAATATAACAATCTGGACTCAGGTAGACTTTTTTCATCATGGAGTGGGGAGCAACTCCCTACATAGTATCATATTTTTAAATGAAAATATTTATACTTCTGGTACAGAAAAATAGGAAGCTTAAAGTTTTTAGTTTTAGTATCCTTTTAAAGTTACCAGCAGTTCTAGAAACAAGTTAGTGAAATAGAAAAGTAAGGGTTAAAAAAAAAATCTCACACAAATAAATAAAAAACATCTGGCCTGACAACTTGTATAAGTTCCAGACTCCTGCTACTTTAAACTGCCAGGAGTTAAACCTCTGAAAGTCGAGATTTGTAATGGAAATGCTAAGTGACCCTTAAAAGGCTTAGAAGGACACTGTCAAATAATTTAGGGTCAAATTTTGACCAAGTTTTAAATTGTAATAACCTGGTGGGAAATATGTTCCAGATTTTAAATATTTTTATTTTTATAACTTTGCATTTATTCATGAAAATCAATGAAAACATAATTGACATTGCTAATTTAGAACCAGCCTTTTGAGTTATATGTCATTAAAAATGAGCAAAATTTTTCTACGGTCAGATATGTTTATAGAAAACCATGTTATTGCTACAAAATTAACATTTAAGTCAGTTGTCTAATGCTGCATCACAGTTAAGTTACACATTTATATGTGTAAACAAATACCTACATGTGAAAAAACTAAAATTTTTAAATTGTGTTATCAAACAATAAACTTGTCAAATATCCTCATCCTGCTTTATTATTAAAATCTGCCACCGGAAGAACTTACTTTGGTAGACAGTGTCTCTGTGCTCTCTTTCTATTTCCATGCAACCCGGCCCTCAAGCTCTGTAATGAAGTCCAAACTATTTATAGTGAGGAAAGAAATTCTATATTCACATATTTTCAATTGCTTAATATACTACCTTCTTCACTCATTATTCTTGAGATTCAAATCTTGTCAATTCTTTTTAAATTGCCTCCATATAACTTTAGGTACTTTTTCCTAAAATCCCTGAAGTTCTAATTTAATCTTGGTTTATAAGACCTTTTTTTTTTTTTTAAGTGAGAGGAGGGAACATAGATAGACTGCCTCATGGACCCCTACCAGGATCTACCAGGCACCCCCCCCCCCCAATCTGGAGCTGATGCTTGAATCAACTGAGCTATCCTCAGTGTCTGAGGCTGATGCTCAAACCAATCGAGGCACTGGCTGCAAGAGGAGAGGAGGGGGAGAAGGGGGAGAGTGAGGGGGAGAGAAGCAGACGGTCACTTCTGTGTGTTCCAACTGGAGATTGAACCCAGAATGTCTGCATGCTAAGCCAATGCTCTATCCACTGAGCAAACAAGCCAGGGCCTTAAAGTTTTACAAATATTAGCTTTATAATCTCAAACCATTGCATACACTGTTCTGTGAAAAGATATGCTAGCAAGAAGCACATGAATTATTGTTAGAAAAATCTCAGGTAGGTTGAATCACTGCATCATTTAATACAACACAGTATATGGAGAAAGTGGAGTTGCATAGTCATCACTATGACTAGTGAAATCAAAGAGAATTGTCATTTAGTATTTTTTTACTTAAATTTATTTCTAAGTCACAGTAAATATTTTAATAGTGGCAAATCTCAAGAGAAATGAAAGAAAGGTAAATAATAAATTGTAAGGTTGCTAAAATATCTCACAGAATACTCCAATGGCATTTGCAGTAATTAATTTAATTTTGAATTGGTATAGGAAAGTGCAGGAGCAAACATAAAGATAAAAAAGCATGAGAACAGAAGATTGTGAAGTGCTATCCTGACTGAAGAATGACTATTTAACGCATGTGTAAAGAAAGTATTTTCTCTTTGTTTGATTTCCCTATTCTCCCCCCCAATCCTATGAAGCATTAGAAACTGGTCACTCCCAGAGACAAGGTACAGAAATAGATAAATGTGGGGTCTGATCTGATATGGCAAATTGGCTGTTCCCGTATTTTTCTTATATTTGCTTCCAGTCAAGCATGGACGTGCTGATGAGAGAATGCTGGATTTACTGAATGAATGAATGCTGATATGTGTGTGTTTGTGCACAGCTGGCAAAACAGGTCTCTCTTTGACATCTTTTTCTTTGGATTTTTGGAGATATTGGTATGAGCTGAGAGAGAGAAATAAAGAGAAAGAGAGAGAAAGAAGGAAGCTTTTCAAAGAGTTCAAAATACAGAGGACTAACACTTCCTACATTCCTGACATTCTTGTCATTAGTTACTCTTAAATTGCTATTTTTCTTCTTCTCCCATTAGCTTGTGTGCTAAGGTCTTTGGCTCCCAGGTTAAAAAGAAATGAAAGCAAACAAGGAAGTTTATGCCACAAGACATGAATAGAAAGATCGGCTTGTGACTACACACCACATAAACAAAGAAATACCCTAGTAAGAATAACCACCTGCCACTTAGCATTTGTCCAGCAGCAACTGGTTACAAGCAGACACCTCCTTAGTGGCTGTGGAGTGAGGCCTGCAGAAGGGCCCAGTGCCAAGACCCCCACTGCAGTTAATGGCTTTGCTTGCATTGATTTAAGCCTAACCCTAGCTCATGGGAGGCAGTTTTGCGCGGGTGCCATGATTCTTTCCAAAACAATCAATAGTTATGAATACACAATCATAAAACCATTTCAATGAAGAAAAAAAAGTATGGTTTAAAGTGTAATCAAAAACCAATGTGACCGTTTGAATCTCTTAGAGTATTACTGCATATTACATGCATTGGTGCAGCAAAAGGTTGTGCAGTTATATATTCTCTTAAAATCAGTGAACACATAATAGTTTCTGCTACTCCAAATAAGAATCATTAAACAAATTCATAAATCAATGAAGCATACAGCTGCATTACTTTAATTATAATTTCTGCTCAGATGGTTGTTTTATAGAATATAATTGTTTACTGTTTCCCAGTATTACACTAGAAAGGCTTGGTTGGGCCACCTCATAATTTTATACTGTACTAATTTAAACACCATTTTCATTTTTTTAATGACAGTAAGAGGAAGTGGTGTTTGAAAGCAATTCATTGCAGACTTTTTCTTGTGGTTTATTGTTGGGTTTTGTTTTCATTTACTTTTTGACATTTAAAAAATCTGGCTCTCAAATTCAATAATTTGCATCACAATGTATATTTCTTTTAGCCAGGCTTTAGAAAATCATCCCAAGTTTTTTAACAAAGTCTTCTTTGCTCCTCCTTCTCCCGCTGCAGCCCTAACATAATCATTGAGCCTTTTATCGTCAATGGAGTGAAATAGTTATAAAAGATTTGAGTGATTTTTAAGGAGTTAGATTCTGCATAGCACTCAGAAACATTACAATACCAGAGAATTGCTTTTGTCATATCGTTTTAAAACACCAGGAATAGCTGAGTTAAATTAGCGGTATGTGTGGGTTTCGTTGCGGTGCTAGCAGGGATGTGTTTAGAATTTTAGCTACAGAGGTTAAAATTCAGTAGATCTTAGGACTCCAATCCCTTTTAATTCTATGCTCTGCTCTCCAGGCCTAGTGAGGTGGCAGTGTCACCTCAAGACACCCCCTAAGATCTGTGCTGGGTGTGGCAGCCTGGATGACATCTGAATGCTTTGGGGTCATTTCTCCCTTTTCTTAAGAAATAGCACATGTTTGCAGTCAAAAAGCTCCATGGTCTGGCCTTACATATTCAAAGAAGTCCAATAGCCTTCCTTCATTCTGTCTTTTCTCTGTTCTCTTTATTTCAAACTGCAGTGTCTCTGCTGGGATGCTTTCTCTGTTCCTGGCTTCTGCTGAGAGGAACAATTAAGTCCTGACGCTACACCCATGAGCTCTTATCAAATGGTTGTTCATTCACACACTTCTTGTTCTTCAACACCAAGTGAGAAAGAACAATGAGAAAAATGAGAAAAGTGAGAAAAATGAGTACAAATTTTCTTATTTTTTGCAATATAAATAATGCTGTGAATTTTCTGTATCTCCCAAGTTCTGTTTTTTTTTTCTTATCAATTCCATCTAAAATTCATCTTTTCCTCTTGCATTGGACTACAAGCAGTAAGGAGGATCAGACTGCATCGTCAGTACTTGCTTAGCAATCTCCCCTCTGCTAAGTGTGCAATTTTATTGCTCTTAAGTTCTACCTTTCATAAAACACTAACACATAATGCAATCAAGTTATTTGCCATTTTATAACAAGGGTTGCTTTTCCAAAAACCAACAATTCAGTTTCCAGTAACCTATTCCTCATTTCCATCTGAGACCTCATGAAAATGACCTTTAATATCTATATTTCTACCAATATTCTGTTCATGATTATGTATGTACTCTCTATGAAAATGGAAGCTTCTCTCCAGTTCTCTTTTCCTTCTGAACCCTCATCAAAATCACATTTAATGTCCGTATTTCTACCAACACTTCTTTCATAGCAATCTCAACTCTTCCTGACATGCACCTCAAACTCTTTCAGCATCTTCTCATCACCCCTTTCAATGCCACTTCCATATTTGTATGTTACAACAGCACACCACTTCTCCATACCAACATCAGTCTTTTTCAGCTCAAGTTTTCATAACAGAATACCACAGACTGGGCAGCTGAAAGAACAAAAATTTCTCATAGTCTCAGAGGCTGAAAAGTCTAAGCTCAATACTAGTCATTTTGGTTTCTGGTTAGACCTCTTTCTGGCTTATAGATGACTGTCTTCTCATTATGAGCTCACAGTGGGGAATGAGAGAAAGCCATGGAGTTACAGAGAGATGGAGAAAAAGACACAGCAAGAACTATATCTTCTTATAACTGGTCATAGTCCTTTGGATTAGAATCCTTTATGACCTCATTTAACCTTAATCACCACCAAAAGACTCCATCACCTTATATGGTCACATTGGGGATTAGAGCATTAGCATATACATTTGGGAGCAGTGGGGAAAAAATTCAGTACTGAGTAGTTTTTAATGGTGCTATAATCAAATATGGAATGTGAAGTATGTAGAGTTTGAATAATGAACCATCCCTGAGTTAAAAATATATTCCCAAATTGTTCCTTCTAAATATGAGATTATAATACCAGAAAGGTAGTGTTTATATTAGTCAAAAAATTGTAACAATTTCAAAAACTATGACTGTGACCCATTTGTACATAAGAATAATGGATAACTTAACATTTTGAAAATATGTTGCAATCCTGTGTAGGAAGCTTTGTGGCCCCATCCATACCTTTTTACCTACCTTCCCCCACCCAAATACCTGTTATTAATTCTCAGCATGCAGTTTAGCTTTGGAAGAACAGACAATACTTTTATAAACTTGCTGCTGAAACTGTTATGTGAAAGCAAAGTGTTACTGTTGCTATATTATATCTTGTGACAGAAAAATCAAATGTGAAACAATAGAGACTAGAAATACAAAAAAGTTATTTATTCATAAAATTCAAAATTCAAGAACAGATCCAACAAAAGCTCAAATCTTTTGAAAAGGTACTTAAGAAAGTGAATAGAATATATAATGAATATTCCAAACTTCATCATCTCAATTGAATGTCTAGATATTTTACTAACAAATTTTAGATTATGATTTAAAAATACATTAAATACATCAGTATACATAGTTTCTTCATTCCTGTCTTCTTTTCTGCCCCTCCCCATAGCCCTACCTTGCATTTTTCATTAAATAATTCTAAATCTGGGACAGTTATGGCAGGTGAGCAAAAGTATTTCACCTGAATTTTCCAGGTGCTGTAGAAATTCTGTGGCATTACTATTTATAAAGCTAAAATTGTTCTATATATGTTTTTTTTAATCTGGATATTAACAGATTTAGTTATCACTTCTTTTTCTAACATTTTAGCAAAAATGCTATTAATCTCCAATTACTTTCAGGAAATCATTTTGTGGGAATAAGAATAGATGTGACAATAAGTATGCATGACTTTCTAAACCTATCTGATTGGTATGGTTCTGTCAAAACTATTATATATTAGAATAGTGGCAGCTGTTCTTGAGATATTCATCACTTTGGATAAGAGTAGGGGAGAGAGAGAGTGAGTTTGATTTTCCCTTCCTTGAATGTTGCCCTACCTCAGTGATTTAGTCCATTGGGGCTACTATAACAAAAATACTATAAAATGGGTACCTTATAAACAACAGAGAATTATCTTTCACACTTCTGGAAGCTAAGAAGTCCAAGGTCAAGGCACAAGGGGAACTGGCATTCCGGTAAAGCAGAGTTTCTTGGTTCATAGATGGCCATCTTCTCACTGTAACCTCAACGAGCAAGGGAACCTTTCTTATAATGCTCCATCCAGCCTGTTTGTAATATTCACTCTGACCTAAATGCTCCCAAAGGCTTACCCTCCTAATACTCTCATACTAGGGATTAGGGTTTCAACATATAATTTTGGGGGGAGACACAAACAATCAATAGTAGTGACATCTAACTAAGCATTTTTTGAGAGCAGCCTTATATCTAGATTTTGTTCAAGAAAGAGAGAAGATGCTCTGTGGGTTCTAAGGCTAAGTCGTGGAAAAGGTGTAATTTTCAACTGGCTCTTCCTCTCTTGGTTTGTTCATTCTGGGGGAAGCCCAGATGTCATGTTGAGGAGCCCTGTGGAGACGCCTGCCTGGGGAGGAACTGAAATCTCTTATCCTCAGTCAGCACCATCCTCCCAGTCCCTCTGTGAGCCACACTGGAAGGTCAGTCAGCTCACTGGCAGGCTGGTAAATGTTTTTCTGTTCTCTGAAAAAGAATGTATGTTTCCCCATATCTGCACATGCGTACACACTCACATTAGTTAGTATGCAAATTTTGTAGTGTAAATTTTACCAATAAAATATATGTATCATATTCTTAATTATAATTTCAATATACTTGTACTTCAGAGTGACTTATTTCTTGCAAAATTCATGTCAGTTTTTGTAATTTATTGTCAATAATCATCACAAAATCAGATTTTGAATAAATGCTTACTAGTCACTTCAGCAAAGAACTCATTCATGTCACTGATAAATGAGTAAAGTTTTGTGATGAGTGCTGGTTAATATTTTTTTACATTAACAAATAAAAGTGGAAAAACAAACACAAGCTGAAACTTCACTTGTTTATCAATAGCACAAATAATTTCTCTGTTGAATTGGAAAATAGTTGTAAAATACTGGAAAAATATTTCAAATTTTTATGGTATTGACAAGGTGACAGCTATGGCCATAACACACTTACAGACATGCTCTGTATTATTACCATTTTTTGCATCACTTTCTTAAGTTTAGGGAATGAACAAAACATTAAACCAAGCCCTAGTTTCTAGTGTTTGTCCATTTCTATGGTATAGTACTCTCACCATTACCACTTTTAATCTAGTATTTATGCCACCGAATGTCGAGTTGGGAAAAAATGTATAGGAGCACACAGCTCTATTTCCACTACACAGACACAAGAAAGTATTACTTCAAAGCACCGATTGCAATAAAACAGTGAAACTATTACAGTTTTGAGCATTACTTTTGATTTTAATATAATTTGTTTATATATAATTTATTATAATTTTTATATAACAATTTGAAAAATGACTATATTTAACAGCTAGCTTGTAAAATTCCTGAAAATTTAAGAATCATCTCTTGTTAGGCATGTGAGCCGGCTAGCTCTACCACAGCACTGTCATGGCCCGGCCAGGCTTTCTGATGACTATTACCTCATCTAACATCTTAAATATAAATCCATGAGACTGAGGAGTCTAGATTCCTGACTTATAAACACTGAGAGAGAAGCATGTTTATTGTTGTTTTTGTTTTGTTATTGTTGTCTTCATATAATTTGTTTTGTAGCAATAGGAAACTAATACACATATAAACTTCATATTAAGCCCCAAACACTCAGTAAAGCATGAAAGCAAAACCATTTTATTTTCTTAAAAAATAAATCAACAAATCTGATTGGATAAAAAAACAATTAATTTTCCATTTTGGGAAAAATTTACATGCAAGGAAAATGATCTTTTATAAATGAGAAAATAATTATAAACATTTTTTAGCTGTCTGAAATGAGTACAGAGTGTTAAGAAGAAGAAGACCATTAATTACATGATCTACATAGTGAATTTTACTTCAAACATAACTGTTTCTTTTGGAATAATTGCTTTATGATTTTTAAGAACTTAAAAGGCTAAACTAGCCGATCGTCATTTTGAAATGTTCCAAATTTGCTTATTTGACTCATACACAATACTTATTTTGTTTAAAATATTCTATCACCAGAGATTCATGGGGAAATTTTATGTTGTATAGGAAAGGAAAACATTAACAGTAAAAAATACTAATTGAAGTTGTAAGATAAAATATGTACCATAGTCCAGAAATTAATGTAGAGCTTAGTTGGTAAAGGCTACCAAAACTTTACTATGAGGATAATACACCATCCTTTTGTAAATCAGATGAGCCTTTGGGAAGTAATTAGATTTAGATGAGGTCATGAGGAACAGTCTCCATGATGAAATTAGCACAATGATAAGAAGAGAAAGAGATACCAGAGCTCATTCTTACCACGACATGAGGATACAGAGAGAGGGTGACATCTGCAAGCCAGGAAGAGCACCCTTATCAAGAACCCAAACTGCCAGCACCTTCATCGTTGACTTTCTAGCCTCCAGAACTGTAAAAAATTGATGTTTGTTGTTTAAGCTACCCAGTCTATGCTATTTTGTGATAGCAGCCTGAGTGGACTAAGACATGAGAAAACCATGGCTCTGATTTTGTGTTAATTTTTTATTGGCCTGAGACAATATTTTATTGTACACACTTATAAATATAACAAATAATTTACTGTTAAAGGGAGATCACTGCATATAATTATGTTAGTATATTTATTTTCTTTACATGTACATCAAAATTCTTATTTTTGAAAGAATATGTTACTTGTATTTTTTCATAGAATACTTATAAACTTCTCAACTCTAGTACAATTTGAAAAACACTGTTGTTGTGATAAAAAAACAGATTTTGAAAACATGAAAGTCTGAGCTCAAATCTAAATTCTATAACTTACTATCTATTAGAAGAAAAGTTCGCTAACATTTGTTGACCTTCCTTTTTTAGATCTATAGATAAGGGACAAAAATACTGCCCTCATTAAGCTATTATAAAGATGAAATATTAAATGTAAAATACTTAATAAGTATATTAGAGAATCAATTAAAAAAAACAAAGTTACTTAATGGAAAATTCAAATTTGTTAGTGTAAAGTTGATGCTGAACATGGCCCTTCCCTCTCTCCAGCCACATGGTACTGTGGGCATGGATCCTGACCATGGGCCATGAGATAAAGGGCAGTAAAACTTTGACTATGGTTTTAATAAAGAAAACTGGAACTGAGTCACCAGGTACATATAAAAGAGGGAAAATACAGAACAGCACATACCCTTCCCCTACTCCCTGCTTACCCGCTTGCTTGCAAGTAGACAAAAAGTTTCACTTGAGTAGCTGCCCAGAGCTTAGCTATCTAAACCACAACCCCACCCAGAGGGGTATAGAACTTGCACTGATCAGCCACCATTCAGTGCTGTCCCTGTATGTAAGTAATAAAGGCGATGTCTGCTCCATCTGGTCCTTTTTGTGGTTTCTTTGGGATCTTGCAACAACACCAGATCCATTTTCCTGGTCTGGACCTCTTGTTAGATTACATGGATTATAGTTTACCCTACTGAAATGGTTGGCCCAAGAAAATGTGAATTCCACTGACATTGACTTAAAATTATATCCAAACTGCCATATAGGATCTTTTTCCAGTTATCATTTGTTGTAAAGTGGTGAAGTGACCCATGAATCATAGTGAAGGCATATTGTGTTATCATTTAGTAGCATAGCCAAATTCAGACATGGCCAATTTCTTCCAAAATCATTATAAAATGAATAGAAAATTATCAAATATCATGTGATATAAGTGAAATACAGGTCTAATTGGGTTTGATCAATCCCAATGTAATTCTGATTCTTCAATATTTGTTTTAATTTCTCTGAATTCTTAACATAGGATCTAAAAAATATGGACATCTAAGTAAAATTTAGAATAGATTTACCAGAGTGTTTATAAATAAGGATTTTTACCAAGGGGAAAAATTCCTGCAGGAAATTTGGTTGTTACTAAAAGTCCAGCCCTGTAGCTTAGTGTAAAGCAATCTTTATTTTGCAGGTTTGATGCCCAGAAAATCTGACTGTCACTAATTTAGAAAGTCCTGCTCCACTCACAGAGACAGTCTACTACACAACTGGAATTCAACATATTTGCCTGAACAACATTAACATTTCTACTCATCTCCTATTTTTCTTCCCCAGGAAATATTTAGTTTTCATAAATTTCACATATCCTAAAAGAAAATATAAAAACTTAAAATGTGAATTTATATTTATATCAAATTTTTATCTGACATAGATAAAATTATTAACATTTACTGTAATAACTGACCCTAATTCTCCGTTAATGTTGATGGGTTTTAGCAGATAGTTACATAGATGAATACATAAATGTATATAACTCTCAGTGGGCTCCACAAACACATTTTTATGGAAATATGAAATCAATTTAGAAGTGTGATCGCATGAATGTAACATAAGTATCACTTTCATTAAAATGCTTAAGAATCAGAATAAAATAAATAATAAAGTGTTACTTGAAACTTACTTCCTTTTTGCAGTTGATTTCTCAATTCAAAGCACTGTGGTCAGAGAATATTTTTGGTATGATTACTGTTAATTGAAACTTAAGAAAAATCTGCTTTTATAAAAAGACTATAAATACTAAGTTAAGAAAACTGGTAGTTGAGTAAATTTAAGTGTTTAAATGCCAGGCAATAAAAGTATAAAATTAGGTTTATTTAAGTACAATCCTAGTTTCCTAAAAGGCAAATAGCTCAGCTGATAAATCTTTTTTTTTTTCTGTCTGCCCTGTGTGAAGAGGCCAAAGAGATGACATGTTTTTTAAATAAATCAGTATGTTTTTCTCCTTTGACCTATCTTTGCTGCTATATTTATTTCAGGAATTGAAATAGTTCCATGGCCTTTCCAAAAACATGTTTTTACTAACAATCAATTTGAGTTCCTTTTAAATCTAACATTTTAATTTTATTTCCTCTATAGGCAGAAGTTTTAGCACAATTTTAAAACCAGGCTCTATAATTTTGAAATGTCTTAAAGCATGCATTTTACCTCAACTCCGTGTTATTTGACAGGTACATTATCAAGAAATTATAATCTTTTCCACTACTCGTTGACCACCTATTACCTCAGAAAATGCACACAGGTTTCAAATATATGAGTGGGACTAGGGTAAAATAAAATTACGCCCAACAATACATGCTTATTGACAATGTGAAGAATGAGCTTGTTTTTGAGTTTTCTCCTTTAAGACATTTAGAGTTCTATTTAAAAAGACCTATGCTTCTTAAAAACTTCCCATGAGAGAATACCTGGGTGAATTGAACTTAGTGGGCACAAACCCAAATAAGGTTTGTTCCAGCATGAAGTTGTGTATAGATGATGTCACATCCGGACACACATTTCTTTCCCATCTCCCTGGTATGCCTCAGAACTCTAAAACACCACTGAGACAACCACTTACTTATCTAGGGTGCCACAGACTTTTAACATCAATTTAATTTGGTCCTCACATTTTTATTGTCATAGAAGTGCAGAAAAATTGCCCCTAGTTTCTTACTTTTAATTTTTACCAGAAATGAATGTCAGAGATGGTTTTGGCCAGAGATAATATGTGAATGCTTCTTAGAATGAGTAATTTTCTTTGACACTGCAATTTAATTCCCTTCCTATTCATCCAGGACCATGGAAATTCCAATCAGATGACCCTGCTACCCTAGTAGAGAGAAAAAATTGCTTCTGTACTACTAGAAGCATTGATGTGGACTCATGACCCAGGGCAAGTACAAGTTGGGCCAAGGATTTTTGACACTTCAAAAAGCAGAGGCTTGGATATTAGTGATAAGGTTAATGCGACCTTCTATTTTTAATCATATGTTGAAAAAGCATGAAAAAGACAGAATAAAATAAAATCTTACATTAAGTCTATATTTTGAAATAAAAGTTAACATGCTATTTGTGGCAATGTCTTCAAACTACTTTCATTATAAAATGACAGAACACTAACACAAAATTCCCAATAAAAAGGATCCTCTTGTAAATATAGTATTATTCAAAATATGTTCTTCAGATATTCTTATTCATACATTTACTAAGTCATTTTTGAGCACATTTTGTGAGATACACTCTTCCAGGCATTGAGATGCTGAAATGAAGATATCATAGTTATTTTCCATAGTCTCTTAGGGGGAAGGGATATAGGTAAACATATCACTGTCACACATGCAATTCAAAAGTCCTACTAACATAGAAACATGGATGAAAAAACACAGAAGGAAGAACACAGGAACCCAACAAAGCTTATGATTAAGCTGACTTAGAGTTGGCATGTCAGAGAAAGACATTCCAGTCAGAAGGATCAGTGTGTATAACGGTAGGGAGAAGGACACATTTCAGCAGACATCAGTACTGGTATTTTGAAAATTTTAAGTATACAGTTGGAGGTAAATACCATAGCAGTGAATCTTACCTAGAGTGAGAAGACTAAGAACAGAATGTTAGGTGAAGAACTAAAGGGGAAAAAACGGAGAGAACTCATGAAAAGAATCAGAAAAGCAGCAGTTAAAATTTCAAGCTATAGGTACTTGCTAGGTCTTGTGGTAGGAACTGGAGTAGAAATCAAGTAAATCATGGCTCTGCCTCTCAAGGTGCTGTCGGTGAAAGTGAGAAACATAATAGAGCAAGTACTACAATTATAACTGTGTGTGGGGGTTGGAGTGTGTGTCGAGTGCATGTGCAAAACATAAGGATATGGTGCTTGAAGGCAGGGCATCTGAAATCAGATTGTCTGAGTCTGTATCCTTGCTTTCTCAGTTACCATTAATTGATTAATTTTAAGTCAATTTCTTAATTATCATTATGCTTCAATATTCTTTCATTGAAATGGAGTGCTTTCCCTATAGGGTTGCTGCAAAGATAAGACAAAATAATTCATGGAAAGGCATTAATGCTCGGCACATATTAATGCTCAATAAATATTAGTTATTATATATACCTACATACACAAGGCACTATGGAAACATATAAGAGGTACATCTTTTAAATTAAATTATACTAAATATTTATAGGGTAGTTTTTGAGATTCAATAAATTGAGTTTTGTAGGATGAGTGGGAGTTAGTGCTACACACACACACACACACACACACACACACACACACACACACACACAATGATGGGGGAGGAGCATTCCTGGCATTAGAATTGTGCAATGAGTGGGAGAATAAGAAAAAATTAACACTCTCAAAACAAGTGGATGAAGAGGGCATTTTACGACCCAGAGGTCAAGAGCAGAATTCCATGGAAGGCTGTGTCATGTGCTTATTGGAAGCATGGACACTGCAGTCAGACAGTCTGTGTTCCATTTCGAGCTCTGCCATTTGGAGATTGTCTGAATTTAGTCAAGTGACAAAATCTCTCAGTGCTCAATTTCCTTATCTGCAAAAGAAGGACACCCATATTTCCTATGGGTGGCGGAAGAGGGTACTTAGAACATTATCTGACACATGGTGAATGCAATGGAATTGTTAACCACTGTTATTATATTTCCAGGTTTGTGGTAGTTAGTCTAAAGTAATATTTGCAATTGTGAAGGAACTTCTCGAAGCCCTAGCATTTTTTCCCTTTCTTAGTTAAGTCATTTAATTTTTATTAGTCTGAACTCAAAGTTAGCCAGCATGCTGTCATTGATCCTTGTACTATCAGTTAATAACTTAGCGCCTGGTCCAGCTCAGATGCCATTAAAACATTTGTTGACCATATGTTAAGAGGAGTGTTAATTGCGATACATCAACACCACCTTCAAGGTAGACAGTTTTTAAAATAATTATATAAATAAATATATACATAATTTTTCCTACTTAGAGAAGGTTATTGAAAAAAAATATGAAAATCTGAGAATCATGTTTCACAGAGCCATGTACTCTCATTCTATTTCAATCTCCATTTGCAAAATATCTGACTGAACTCTTTCACCAAATCACAGAATTCATAATGCACATAACAGAACCTCAGATGACAAGAACTAACCATTTCATACAACCCATGTTTTAAGAATCACTTTGAACAAAAAAATATGCCGATGTCTAAAAGTGTATGTTAACTCTTGCAATTTTTTTTTTTTTTTTTTTTTACTAAATCCTGTGGACTAATGGAAATCTTGAGAGAAAGTAAAACTGAGCAGTAGAATAACTTGGCGATGAATTTGAAAGATGATCATATATTAGCAGCCATGGAAACATAAGGAAGACTTGATCTCCTCTAGTTTAAAGCAAATGGTATTTCTCCGAGAGATTTCATAATATTAGGATGACACATGCAAAAGTTTATGACTATTTCAGGAGGATGATCAGATCATGCAGACACACGAAGTGAGGTGAATCATCTCCCACTCACGTGGATTATGGTATTAACATAATAACCTTGTGTATCAACAGCCATAGATATATAGGCCCAGCTGCACTTCACATTATCAGCCCTCAGGGACTTGGGCCATGAGCACAAGTAAATTACCAAGGCAATGAACAAGTATTCCCTCAGCTGGGAGTCAGGGAGATGGACACAATTACCTGGCTCCAACAAAATTTACAGTCTCACTTAGTTCTGTCTGGCTAATGTTTGAAACTACAAAGTTATATATTTCTAATCAACATGAAGAATGAAACGAGAAATTGCAATACACTACTGTAGAACTAACTATTCCCTTTTCTAATCCCTGATCAGTATCACAGTCAGTCATATTTACATTTTTATAAGTATATTTATAAAAGGCAACATTATTATATAATAGCTTGCACAAACAACTTTCAGAAATCCTGGAACTCAAAGGTGCAGGCGAGAAAGGGAGGCGAAGCAGGTCTGGAAGTCGCAGATTGGCATAGTAGAGGAGAACTCTGACAAGGCCACTCAACATTAATCAGGAATGAAAGGAGTGAGAAGTGAAGGTCATCACAATGAGACTCTGATAATAATCTCTCTTGTCTCACAAACAGCTACCCTTAAAACAGCCTTGCACTTAAAACAGGAACTTGAAGAGAGGGAAATGTTAGGAAATTTAGGGATCTGGACTCCAACTAATTTTAATATTTACTAAACAAAAAGTTTTCCACTAAGGCAGTTGGAATCACACAGGTCAATTATATTTAATACTCTATTTGCTTATCTGCACTAAGGAAAGGATCTTAGTTTTGTTTTGTTTTGCTTTTTGTGTATCCAAATTTTGTTTCTCACACTAAATTGTGTATTTTTGTAAATAAAAATCACAGTTTTTGGTTTTGGGTGAGGGATTGTATCATGTAAATTCTTCTCGATATTTTTTGTGTGTGCCATCAATTAATGAATGATACTAGTGTGGTGCACTGGAGAGACACTGGATTGAGTCAGAAATTGTGGGTTCAAGATCCAGCTCTGGATAGGAGATTTTAAATTAGCTGTACACACTGAGCTTTGAAGTTTCATCTGAAAAATGGAACAATGATATCAATATGTTTTCTTTCTTTTCTTTTCTTTTTTTTTTTTGAGAGAGTTAGATAAAATGATTCACAAATAGTATTTTCTTTTTTTAGGTGAGAGGAGTGGAGATAGAGAGACAGACTACCCCATGTGACCTGGCCTGGATCTAACCGGATACCCCATCCCGGGCCGATGCTCAAGTACCAAACTATTTTTAGCACCAGAGGCAGATAGGCTCCGAGAGAGCAGTCCTCAGCACCCAGGGTCAATGCTCAAACCAACTGAGTCACTGACTGCGGAGAGGAAGAGAGCGAGAAGGGAGAGAGAGAGGGAGAAAAAATCAGATGGTAGGTTCTCATGTGTGCCCTGGCCAGGAACCTGGGGTATCCATATGCTTGGCCAATGCTCTACCCACTGAGCCACCGGCCAGGGCCACAAATAGCTGAAAAAAAGTGGTGAATCATATGCAAATTTTTAAAAACATTTTTATCTTTTTGTTATCATGGCATTAATAAGGCTTTGGATTTAAACCAATGTGGTTTCATGTTTTAGCTCTTCCATTAATGAGACCTTGGGCAATTCATTTAATCTCCTCATTTCTAAAAGAAGGAATTTGTGATGGTTAGTCACGAGTGAGAAAGGTTTATTAGCAATACAAGAATGCACTGTAAGCCAAAGAACAAGTTAACTCCATGATGTACTCTGCTTCATTTAATCCTCACCCTAGATGTCCTTCTTTCCCTTTCCCTAGAACACTTTCTCCAGCCCCTCAGCTTCCACTTTTCTCCTCATGGCCATCCTGGGAGGATTCTCACTGTCTCTGACTGGCAACTAATCCCTCTAAGGTGCTGACTGATAATCAATGTGTGATAATAACTTTGGGCAGAGGTGAGCAACCATCTTTTACAAGTGCCAATTGTGGAAATATAAATGTGTTAATAGGCCATATAAAAATAATACAGTAAAACTCACTTGAAATCCTACTACTCTAATGAAATGATATCAAACTATTTTCTTTTTACACTTTTTTTTTTTGTTAAGGCCTTTGGAAAAAAATATATTCATGTAACATCAATATATTAGCTGGAAAATCATAACTATAAAAGTGGCATTCCTAGGAGCTACTAAAATGGGAATGTCTGTATATATTTGAGGGGGTTGCAACATGGAAATCACTTTTCAAATTTTCATCCTAAAATTAGAAAACTATTTAAAAGGAGTAAAACTTGTTTGGTAGAGCTATTCATTTATGAGTCACATAGTATTAGTTAATAATAGCTAATATTTTTGAGAATTTATTTTATGTAAAAAAACTATCACAAGATTGCTAAGATCTAGGTATTGTTTTTAGAGATAAGGAAACCAAGATACAGGGAAAATGAGCAATTTGCACAGGTTCATAGTCAACAAGTGGTGGAGCCAGATTGAAACCTTTGCTGGAAGGACCCAGGCACTGTTTTGGGAATTCTGGAAAAGGTCCCAGACCGGCTGTTTCTTCAATCCCATCCTTAAAGTTGGGTCTGGAGGCTCAGATTGCAAACCAATTTATATCCGAGCAAAATTGGATGGGGGCTACTAATAACGTATTGTGTATTCTTGTAATGACCAAATTGAAGAGAAGTGAATCATTTTTCATATTTTAATGTATAGAGATAATTAAATCATTTTGTAGTTTGGTTCAATTACCATACAAATTTTGCCTTCTTTCAGTAGAAGATAACTTAGACAGAAAGATAGAAAACTGGAACTCATCACCACTGCCACCACCACGATTATGATGGCATTGTCACAACAAGAATTATACTGATATAGTACTGTAATTGTTGAGTGTTTATTGTGTGTGAGGTGCTCTGTTAGCTCTTTACACTCAATATCTTGTTCAGCATTCACCAACTCATGAGTAATTAGTACGATTCCCATTCTACTGACTAAAATTGAAATGAAGCCTAGAAAGTTGAGTGACTTGCCCAAGGTCTCACAAATAGGAAGGAAAAGAGAAGAGATTTGAAGTGAAATGTGCTCAAATGTGGTTTGGCTCCTTTGTTAAACTGAGTTCTCCTCTTTTCTCTACCTCTCATTTACGCTTCAATTGAGCAGGCGCCCAAGTCTCTGACCTCACGGTAACACCTTCTCTCAAGTCACTGAACACTGGCCATGGGATCCTCTTTCTGTTCTCCAAGTGCTCTTTCTGTTGCTGTTCCTCTGAGTGGAAGGATTTTTCCTGAGATCTTCCTGTATCTGCTCTTCCTTGTCAATGAGATCTCAGTTCAAAATAACCTACTCCGAGAGGCTGTCCTGATCACCTGAAGTCGCCCCCCATCTTTTCTAGTCACTCCTTATCACATTACCCTTTAAACTTCTTCTTTTAAACACTATCCAATGTTAAGTGGCATATTTTTTTCCCTTTTTTATTGAATGTCTTCCCTAACTGGAATGTCTGTAAGGACAAAGTATTGTTCACTGCCCCATTGTAAATATCACAATAAATTTTTTCTGCATGAATAAAGAAATGGTGGATGAATGAATGCTGGAAACTCATGTGTTTTTCAGAGTGTGCCTATATTCCTGAGTTTATGACTGGCCAGATTCCTCACACAGCAGTGATTCTTGCCAGCCATTATGGCTAAGGAAGATAGTAAGGTCAGCTATAGCCACCCTCCTCACATGACTTGTGAGGGAAATAGGGACCTTATTCACTCACTGTCCTTACTTATATTAAATGTCTATATTGAACAAGGCACTGTGCCAGGTGCTTGCCAAGGCCAGAAATTTAACTAATATTTATTTGGTACCAAATGCATAATGCATCCCAAACCAAGATTGTATTTTCATCTACTTAAAGAAAAATAAAATGCCCTATTTCATGTAGACTTTAGGCTTTGCTTCAGGAAGTGTCAAATAAATAAAAGAAACCGTCACTTTTTTTTTATTTTTTAACAGAAATGAGGAGGAAGAATGCCACAATGGGTAGGACAGGGAACAATGTAGTGTTAAAGAATATAGATTATGGAGTCAAGTCTGCATGGCGTTATAGAAGACCTGAGAGGAAAATCTTATATGATCTGCAAGTCATAAATGGGGAAAGTGAGGCTGAGTGAAATCAAGCAGAGTTACACAGTTAATACAGGGTAAAGCAGAGACAAGAGCACAGGATGATTTTAGAGCAGTGTATGTAATTATTCTGCTCTAATTTTGAAGTGCTTAAAGAAGCCACTGAGTTGTAAATATTAAGCAACTCTTACCCATACTTACATTGCTTAAAATTGTGCTCTGGCTCACAAAGTAGACAGAAAGATTTCTTATAGGTTTCAGAGTCAAACTGATCCAAGGGAATTGACTACCACAGAACAATATCCTGTCTAGCACTTTCCATTATGATTAGAAATGACTTTTTTTTGGGGGGGGGGGTGGTGCTGGTGGTGTGTGTGTGTGAGGTGACATGGAAAACCCTTAGCTTTGGACGGCTTAAGAAGGTAAGAGAGGTGCCTGGGGTCAAGGCAGCTAAAGCACTGGGTCCTCTGCCTTGATGCTGGCTTAGGCACTAAAAATAAAACAAGAAACGTACTCTTGCATTCTTGTTTTCTCTTTTTTTTCGGCCTACTTTCTCTAAGTAGGAAAGCAGACTCAGGAGAGGAGCTCTGGTTGGTAATAAAAACTATGCATTTGGACTAGCTGTCTTTGAGTCCTCTGCTGGTAGATGCTAAGCAAAAGCCTGACATAGTAAATGCCTTACATGATCTATTCTAACTTCCTCTCTTTATAACATCATGAGCAATGTCTACAAGGTCTAGAGAGGTTTCATGACTTGCCCAAAGCTATACAATTGAATGATGGTAGAGTTTACTTCAGAAATTAGTTTCTTAATTCTCAGGCCACAGTTCTTTCCAATGTATGACCTCTAAGCTCACTTGATGGTGAAATATTACAATCTCCTGATGATTAATTTTTCTCTGCTGAAAACAAAACAAAGCAATACTAGAGACAGTTTTTAAAAAAGAAATAAAAACTATTCAACTCAGTGGTCAAATGTAATAGAAAATCTATTTTCCCACCCTCTTTTTAAAACCAGCTTTTTTGCTTTGATGTATTACTAGAGAAAACAATGTAAATGACACATATGTTACAGATATTTGGTTCAATTTCATATAAAGTATTATTGCTATACATTTAAATAAATATTTCCTCAGAGGAGTCCAACATTCTGGGTATATTTCAAGCTTGTGTGAGATTCAAAGGCCATGTAATCACTCAGGTAATGGCAAACAAGAACATTTACATGGAATTAAACTGAATTTCCATAGTGAGATCTGAATTTAACATTTCTGAGACTCTTGGAACATGGAAATCACTAAATCTGATGACTATAAATCAATTTGGCCCCATGAGGCACTTATCCAACTGTCCTATGAAAGACTACAAAAACAAAAACTCTTGTTTATTTTTAAATTTCCCAACCTTTGCAAAATTATTTCTTTTACTGATCAAACATACTAATAATTAAATGGAAGATAATTAAGGCATGAATTGTGTTGTTTATCAGAATAAAAAATGAAGTTGCAAGAGCAATTATTCTAGAACTTTGAATGCATATATTTATTTGACTTCTCACATGATAGTTCTGAATATAAAATCTACAGTGTGATTTTTCATTTAAATGAAAGGTGTGGGGTTGGACAAATTTTTTTCTTTTCATTTCAGCTAAAAAGCTACCGCCACAATATATATAGTAGTTAGCACCCTTGTGAACTGTAGAATTTCATCTGTCACCTCAAAGTATCTAGTACAACTTAGGCCCATGGAACATTTATGTTGGTGTACATGTGGATATAATATGGATTTAACTTGTACCTAGGTCAACATATACAACTACTCTGACAGAAATGACTTAATTGATTTATTTTTGTGTATTTTCTGAAACTGAATATCCTGTTTAACTTATATTCCAAACTGATGTCCAGTCAATTGGTGAATTTACTCTGGTTAAAAATGTTCTCATATAATCTTCAGGGAGGTAATATTAGGTTTTTCATCATAATGCATACTAAGCACGTGTACTTTCAACTCTTTTTTATATTCAGTAAATGTCAATAAATCTATGGCATGTAAAAGGGCACTGCTAACATGGCCGCTATTTGATTTCTATACTTTGTCAAATATATGTACCTCTTAATTCAATAATCCTTAAAGGCAATGCTCATTGTGGTTTCCCATTCATGATACCTGACCTTTCCTTAATGTCAAACATCATTTTCCACTGGCAAGGGAATAAAGTGTATTATTTATATAAAGCTAATAATTATTTGGGGAAAATAAATATAACATAGAGGTAATCATTGTGAAAAAGTTGAGCACTTATTCATTGATCTATCTTGTCTGTGACTTCATATATTATTGTCTATATTTCTACTGCCTGAATACCACAGTTCCAAAATATAAAGAAAAAATAATATACCCACAAAAGGTCAAAATTTACCTAATCATTATTTCTTAGCCTAAGTACTATCATAAATTAATTCCCAAATCATTCATTTTACTTGAAAATGTGAAATCTCTCTAAATTATCTATTGTCTTCAGCCTTCTTGCACATTTCTTGTTTCAGGGCAGTCCCATGTTACTTGATTGATTTTTTTCAAGAAAGAAATGAAATAGGTATGAGTATAAGGCAGTAAAGGGATCTAAATGTCAAAAAAACTCCACTTTTTATTTAATATTTTAGTTTGATGTAGATGTAAAAGTAAAACATTTATTGACATCAAATATATACTGAGAACATACAATTTACCAGGTGTTATGCCAGGCACGACAGGACAGGCAAATAAGTTTAAGACTTGGTTCAAGTGCTCATAAAACATATGAATAAATCATGCATGTACTTACTAACCAGACTTATCTAGGTTGCTAAACTTTAAAATATTCACATCAATAGTTACTAATATGTGTTCTGAGTTCCTGAAGAATATCCTCTGAGCAATCCTTATATGTTTTCTCAAAAGCACATAACAGGCAACAATAAATGCAAACCTTAAACCCTTTTTTGCACTTCTACATGGTGTAGATGTCAGCCTCCAAAGGTGTGAAACAGTTCTTTCCAGGACACTATTAGAATACATTTGTTGTGACTGATACATCTGTTGGTAGTCGGTAGTGATGATGATCAGGTGTGTCATGTGTTAACAGCTTTTGTGTACTTAGATGATAACGGCATGGCATAATACAAAAGATCCATTAATTTGACTGAATTTTAACTATATTCTAGTGTAAACTAATAATTTCTAACCTAAGCACATCCAAACTCTCCAGATAACTAACCCCTGCAGTGTTCTTTGATCAAGTGAGATACCTTAGGTATTTTTACATTGAAACTAGATAAACTGGCCCTGGCTGGTTGGCTCAGTGGTAGAGCGTCAGCCTGGCGTGCGGAAGTCCTGGGTTCGACTCCCGGCCAGGGCACACAGGAGAAGGGCCCATCTGCTTCTCCACCCCTCCCCCTTTCCTCCCTCTCTGTCTCTCTCTTCCCCTCCCGCAGCCGTGGCTCCATTGGAGCAGGGATGGCCCGGGCGCTGGGGATGGCTCCTTGGCCACTGCCCCAGGCGCTAGAGTGGCTCTGGTCGCAACAGAGCGACGCCCCGGAGGGGCAGAGCATCGCCCCCTGGTGGGCAGAGCATCGCCCCTGGTGGGCGTGCCGGGTGGATCCCGGTTGGGCGCATGCGGGAGTCTGTCTGACTGTCTCTCCCGTTTCCAGCTTCAGAAAAAAAAAAAATACAAAAAAAAAAAAAAGAAACTAGATAAACTAAAGTTGCATTCTCTGTATGTCACCCAGCAGTAGAATATTCTCCAAGGAAGTGTGTGCACATGTTAATATGAAAATGTGTGACCTCTTATTGCTTTAATCAGCTATAACCTACAGATGTCATGAACCAGGCAGTGTATCACATGTGCTCCATTCAGTGGCATGTGACAGTTTTGAAAATCTGTTTGAATTAATCCCCATTGGGTCAGTATTTGAGATTATCTTCTGACCCTATTTTTCTGTAAAACATTAGCATATTTCAGATATTTTTGGTCATCCTCATCATGATGATGAGATGCTAAACAGGGTCTGGAAAACTCATATTTTAATAATCCTTAATCTCATGATGTTGAGGTTTATTACCTTATGGCAAATACCAGCCAGAAACTAAAAAGCTTCTTAGATAACCAAAAATGTTGCCATTTACTTAAGAGCAATTTAATCAAAATGACAATTTTCTTTCTATATCACCTTGACTCAAATTAAAAACTGATTATCAGAAATGGGAAAGCAAAAGAAGAAAACTACACTAGCAGAATTTTCAGATGACAATTCATCTGTAAAGATCACAGGTTCTACAGCAATATAGTAATGACAACGTTTCAGGCAAAACAGAACAGGAATATTTTATAGTGTGAAAGTCAACAATATTTCTCTCTTAATCTCAAACTTTGAAATAACAGTTGCTTAAAACATAGATTCCTATCACTTCAGAGTTTCAGAAGTTAACAAGTTGGCACCTAAAAAAAGTAGGTGGTTTGAGCAATTTTAATTATGTGAAATTATTTTAAAATTCCACTTTACATCTAGAGCGTTTACTTTGAAAATATGATGCTGGCATGTGAAGCCAAAAAGATCTTTGCTAATAGAATTTCCATTTAGCTTTTGAAGAAATATTTTGCATTAAAGTTGAGGGTACAGGTTCTCCAAATAAGCCATCTTGGAAACATATTTAAGCAGAAAATATAAATATTGAATGGCAGAGACTATTAACTGCCCATCTGACACATATTTCCCTTCCTCTGAAAGTAAGAGTAGCCCTATATTGCTGCAAACAATATGTCTGTCTATAAAAATCTCTCTCAGTCTCTTTTCAAAACAAGAGGTGGATTTTGAGATATAAATATGAGTGTGGAAATGCAGCAGTGGTAGTATTTGGAGAAGAATGAAATAGGATCATTCTGCAGAGCCTTTTCCCCTTTTCCTCTCTGATGTTTGGAAAAATAACATAATCACTAGAATGTTACTACTATCTTGCAAACATGAGAGAAACTTAAAAGAAAATAAAGCCAGGACTCAGTATGGCTGAGCAGAAAGACAGCCGGAGCATAGCTGACTCCTAACCATGGAGTCACCATACTACTCCTCTGCAGGTGACCTTCAGACTTCTTTTGCAGGGAAAAAAAATTGCTGTTTTAAGCAACTGGGTTTAACACAAGCAACTAGACCCCATTCTAATATAGATCGATAGATCTTCCATAGATCATGTAACATATAATTTACTAGCAGATCAAAGTAAATGAAACCTTATTTAAGTAGTCCAGATAAAGGGCAGATTATAAAATGATAATTAAATACAATGTGCTTTCTGATATTTTGAGTCAATGTCGTGTCAAATCACATTTTTCTGTGTGTGTGAGGGAGGGAGGGGACAGAAGCTAGAGATGGCTTGTTGTTGAATTGAATGGGTGTAGATATTAGAATTAAGTTATTCCTGGGTAGTTAGCCATGTTAAAAAATTAGAATATTTTCTCTGTATTTTATTCAAGTGGAAGGATGCTATGTTTACTCTGGCTAGCTACTCAATTATCTTTTAAGGTATGCCCAATCAGTAGTTTCAATATTATGAATTCATTTCATAATAAGTTTTTTAGAATAGTTGAGAAACATTTTTTTTTTTTTTTTTGTATTTTACTGAAGCTGGAAACGGGGAGAGACAGTCAGACAGACTCCCGCATGCGCCGACTGGGATCCACCCGGCACGCCCACCAGGGGCGACGCTCTGCCCACCAGGGGGCGATGCTCTGCCCCTCCGGGGCGTCGCTCTGTTGCGACCAGAGCCACTCTAGCGCCTGGGGCAGAGGCCAAGGAGCCATCCCCAGCACCCGGGCCATCTTTGCTCCAATGGAGCCTTGGCTGCGGAGGGGAAGAGAGAGACAGAGAGGAAGGGGGTGGGGGGTGGAGAAGCAAATGGGCGCTTCTCCTATGTGCCCTGGCCGGGAATCGAACCCGGGCCCCCCCCATGCCAGGCCTACGCTCTACCGCTGAGCCAACCGGCCAGGGCCGAGAAACATTTTTTACATAGAAACTATTATTCAAGAAACTGGGCATTACGAGGGTGGAGTAGAGACAGAAAAGGAGACTTATCCATTGCTTTCAATCTAGCACTGAGGATTCATTTTTTGACATTTTTTTTGGAGGGGATGGGAAATTGGCTTGACTTTTATGTTTACAAATGTCTGAGATTTAGGATGAAATCAGGTTTCTTTTTTAGGGGATAACAAAATTTGATGTTTCTTTCATGCTCTACTGATAGAATTCTCTCGGCATCAATAAAGATCTTAACTTTTGACTTTCTCAGAAGTCTTTCTTCCAATTAACAATATAAATTTCCTTCTCTTTGGATTAAGATTATAGCCACCTAAAAGGAATTCATTAGAGGTGTATTTGGTAGGAGTCTTCTTTTTGAAGCTAGCTATAAAGAAATGTTTGTGCTAGGTCTCTTCTGAAAAAGAAAGGTTTAAAATTCATGGTATCCTATAAATGCTCCTTAGTGTATTTGCAATGAAACGTAGTAGTCTTGTTCTTCTCTGGGGCACAACTTCCTAAAAGCCTTTTTGTTTTTTTTATAAAGCCTGTAGATTGCTTTGAAAAAGTTATTTTAATCACTATGGTGCAGGGTTAGCTGGGGGTTGTCAAACCACTTCCCTAGGTTGTTCAAATCTAACACTGAGCAAGATAATAGCTCCTGAAGCAAGTAATGGGCTATGTCCACAGCACCAAGATCATGTATCAAGATGACCCTTACATTTTAAACAGTCTTTGTATTGATTCACAACTCTTTCAAAGTTTAAAATAGGGCTAGGTTGTATACAAGAGCAAACTCATAGAACAATGATTGTTTAACGTACAGACGGGATGGTATTTGATTATACCTAAGCTTCTTCAAATGCCAAGAAGAATACAGAGAAAGAGATTTGATATTGACTTTTAAAAAGTCTACATAGATAAAATTAATAAATCTTATTAAAGTTTATTTTAGGGATATTGATTTTAAAGTAGAAATGCACCCACAAAGATGGTCCCATGATAAAGGCTAATGTGTAAATTCCTTTAAAACCCATAGTTACTGTAATTGTACGGAGCATTTTACAAGCAACTGGGGACTTTTTTGGATAGATGACTGAAATTTAATCAGTTTCTGGCACAGGCTGCCTTTCTTTCCCACCTCACATATCCAAAGCACTATTTCTAGGGCAGACCTGTTCAGATAGTGAACCTTTATTATCACATCTGATTTGTCTTTGAGCACTTTCCAAAAGGAGAGCTCCCACAGATCTCCTGGAAGATAAAGGAAAGGGCTGATTTTTCTCAACAGACATGTTCTCCCTCCCGTCCCGTTCCATTCTCAGCGAAGTTAATTCAGCTCCACAGTCTGGATTTTATAATCACATGGAACATTATGTATGAAATGCATAAAACATGGATGTGCTAATGCTGCCACTGGAGACTATCAGATAAGAAGTAGGCATATCCCTTGTACTCTCAGGACATAACTCTTTGCCCTAAACCTTAAAAACACACACACACACAAAAAAAAAACCTCATTTTATTTCTAAGTGTGTTGGGTTTTATTTGTATTAAGTGGCCTGGCCTACCCGTGTTGGAAGGGAAATCTGAGTTTGATCTAGTTTTTTAGGCAAGAAAGAACGGGAAAAATAATCACAAATGAGGAGTGTGAAAATAAAGCAACATTTAGAGTTTGTTTTACATGGATGAAATCGATCAGTTTATCTCTCAGCTGAGTTAAAACCTATTTGATTATTTTTGATGGTTCAAGATGTAATGGTCTGAAAGTCTAAATAGAATTCTTAGACATACCTTTATTAAAGCTTGAAGATCTGAAGATATAACAGGATTGATTACTATATTTCTGTTATGGAGAAAAATAACAGCCCGAGTCACTGCTTGTTGTTCACATCTTCATTAATGTGCTTAATATATTTCTATCCCTCGAGCAAATTTACGGGTTTTTTTTTCCACTTCTTTTGTATTGTAGTTCCCTTTGTAGAGCCTTTGAACAGAGCTGGATTGCAGTGTGACATTTGAGTCTTAGAGATCAATTGATAGTCGTTAAAGATCATGAAGAATGGCCCATTAAAACAGTTAGTATATGACAAATAACAACGTTTGTGTTTAGTGTGGAAATTTATCAACTAGACAGAGCACTTATTCCTTAGACCTGAATGAAAGTCTACTTGAACCAACTTATTAATCAGTCAGTGCCCTAGTCTTAACAGAGTGTCTTATTAAAAAGCTCTAGATACATTAAAATTGAACTCTAATGTGATAGGTGCTGTCCTGGAACCACAATCACAAAGCATACAATTATAACTGAAGACTTAATCTATGAGAAAGAAAAATAAACTCCCCCGCGTCCCTGCGGACTGGGGTATTTAGCCTCCAATCTCTGGTTCTGATTAGGTACAGTGTCTGCCATGGGATGCCTGGCTGTTTTTCTCCTACTTTCCATTCAAGGTAGGGTTGCACACCAAGATATTCTAACAAACTTAAAGACACAGTAATCTTCCCACCTACACATATTTATATAGACCACACTGCAGAATCTTCTCCAATTTACAAAGCTTTTTTAGAGGAAGAACATTAAACACTATCACGGAGGAAAAAAATACAATGTTTTAGCTGACAAGTGGTATTAATTCTCAGTAAGATCCTCTGGGCATGGGAGAAATCATCATAGCTTCTCATCCCCTGTGGAGTCTGGGAGGGTAGACACCCCTAAGCGCTGTGAGTCATGGGGTTGAGCACTTATGACAACTGGCTTGAATATCATCTCAAATGACAATGCCAATCAGTGTGTACTGATAGTCTGGGAGTGCTGGTTTAAGCACAGCAAGAAAGCAAGCTGTAATAAATTAGTGACATTCATAAGAGGAGAGTTTGGGGTCATAACGGAAGAGAACTCTCAGCTTCTAAACTTTGCAGCCCAATTCTGGCATGGTGATCATCTTCACTTACCCAGAGAGGGTAAGTGTGCACATTTCAGTAAACAGCCAATAGCTGCTTGATGCAATCAATAACCTTTCTGGTGGAAAGCTACCAGGTATCTGCCCAGTAGCAATAGGCAGTTAAATAGTTTACCAAACACTTGTGGTGACTTATTTGTTTTCTCATTAAGGTTTTAAAATATGACATCTGAAATTGAACATGAAAGTACTGAAAGAGATTCAAGTCTGGTCTTCCACAATCTGCGAAATCTTTTATAAAACATCTCCTGTAGCTTTTGGTCTCTGATGACATAACTTCTGTGAGGGGAAACTTACCCCCTTTTAGAGAAGTCCTCATTTTCTGAATAGTCTAGTTCTTAAAAATAGGTCTTCTGTGTACTGAGTTGAAATTGACCTTCTAGCAAATTTGATACTGTGGTCGTGGATCTGTTCTTTTGAAGAAAGCAAAAACAATTTGGCACTCACTTCTCTCTGACAATTCAACAAATATTCACCCAAATAATATAAAAACTGTCTTTACACGGGTTTTTTTTGTTTGTTTGTTTTTGTAATGGTGGTTGTTTTAAACAATTGATCTTGTTCTTCCAACTTGTTGTGGCCAAAACAAGGCAGTTGAATTTCTGATTTAACTTTTTAACTCTTTCTCAGTAATTCATCTAGTTATTCAAGCTAGAAAGTGGGGGTTTTGCATGGAACCATAGTTTCATCCTCACAACCACAATTCATCATCAAATGCTCTTGATAGTACTTCTACCATGTCTTTGGGTCTCTCTTTTTTATTCAGTCTCTATCTTCTCCTCTTGAGGCCAAATGGCCTCTTATCTTCTGCCTCTTCTGCAGTGGCCTCTGAAATAGATCCTTCAACACTTCTAGTCCCTTCCGAAAACATTAGTCACAAAGCCAGAGTGATCACTGTAAAAGCAAACCCCCTTTCTTACTCAGGTGCTTAAATTCTTCCATAGCTTTTCCTGGCACTTAGAATACAAGGCTTAAAGTGGCTCCAAAGGGCTACAACAATCTGGCCCCAATCTCCTCTCACACCATTCGTCCTTACTCATTGATATCCACTAATCATCCTCTCTTCCCTTTTTTCAAATTAAACTCTTTCCCACCATAAAGGCCTTGATTGTGAGACTTTACATATGCTGTTATCATTGCTTGATAATGCTTGCCCTCATCTTTATTTATATAATTTGAATATTGACTCTTCAGAGAGTCTTCTCTGACAATACAGCTTTTCATTTCCTCTTTAACACTACTTGTTATCAAATGTTAATTTTATAATTATTTAAAGTCTCATCTCCTCTTTTTGACTTTAAAGTTTTTAACAAAGGAGTAATTTTTTTATGTTATTTATTAATTTTAGAGAGAGAGAGAGAGAGAGAAACATCTATCTGTTCCTGTATGTGCCCCGACTGGGGATAGAACGCGCAACTTTTGTTTTATCGGGACAATGGTCTAATGCAGTGGTTCTCAACCTGTGGGTTGCGACCCCGGTGGGGGTCGAACGACCAAAACACAGGGGTGGCTTAAAGCCATTGGAAAATAGATATTTATTATACAATACATTTTTATTTATACATTTATGTATTTCCGATGGCTTTAGGCGACCCCTGTGTTTTGGTTGTTTGACCCCCACCGGGGTCGTGACCCACAGGTTGAGAACCGCTGGTCTAATGGTTAGAGTCTGACCAACTGAGCTATCCGGCCAGGGTGACAAAGGAATTCAAGATCAGTTTCTTTCTTATTTTCTTTTATTTTCTCTCTTTATCTCATACTTAAGCACAATGCTTGCCACAGGGTGTCAATAAATATTTCTTGAAAGATAGCCATATCAATTATTTATTTTATCTCCCCTTAGTCTTTTTTTTTTTTCTCTAGGCCAAACACTTTGATTCCTTTACTATCCCTCATATGACATAGTTTTTAACCCCTTTTCAACTTGGCCACATATTTTTTGACACACTCTATTTCAATGTTCTCCTTTAAATATAGAGCTAATCTTAACATGCTAAATGGGATCTAATAATTAAACACTCTAATGGGACTGTTCTTTCCAATGTCCTTCTAACAATGTCTTTTAATTTTGCCTAAGGTGATGGCATGCTTTTGTAGCTGCTGGATCTCACCACTGGTGCATATTAAACTTATGATTAACTAAAACCTATAAATCTTTTTCTCTCTCAGTTTCCTAGCCAGAAAGCCCCATTCCCACATAAAGTTGTGAATGTAATGTTTTTAACTGATCTATAGAATTATTTAAGTTATGTTTATTAGCTAAGATATATTTTTTATTGCTTATTGTCATATAGGTTATTTATAATCTTTTTCAGGTTTCTTTTATGTGCAGTTTAGATAAGCGTATTTTCTTTGTTCACATTTAATGTAGAAAATGCAAAGGCCAAAGATAGAGCTCTATATTTTCCCCTTATTCAATCTCAGGTAGGTGTTCAGGATCCACACTATTTGGTCGATAATATGAAATAATTATATAATTCATGTATATTTTAATAAGCTGATTTTATATTTCTAAAAATTTTCAGCATTTTCAAATATGTTGGTAAAAGCTGCAGCACTATGTTGGTTGAGCTGCAGCTCTATGATCACCATTGCTGAAATGCTATTCTCTTGCCCTGGCCAGAAAGCTCAGTTGGTTAGAATGGCGTCTTGATATGCCAAAGTTGTGGGTTCAATCCCAGTCAGGGCAAATACAAGACTCAACCAGTGAATGCATATACAAGTAGAACAACAAATCAATGTTTCTCTTTCTCCTTTCCTCTCTCTCTAAAATCAAACAATTAAGAAAAATTTATAATTATTAATAATAAAAAAAAGAACTGTTATTCTCAAAGGTACATCAGCACATTGGCCTGTTGAGATCAGTGGAGGAGAAATAGGTGAGAGTTTACCAGTCTGATGAAAAATTTATATATTTCACAGTCTTTGCTATTTATATGTATTCTGATTAAAAAATAATAATAATTTGTTTTTTTTAGCCCTGGCCAGCTGGCTCAGCAGTAGAGCATTGGTCCAGCATGTGGAAGTCCTGGGTTCTATTCCTGGCCAGGGCACACAGGAGAAACACCCATCTGCTTCTCCACCCTTCCTGCTCTCTTTTCTCTCTTTCTCTCCTCTCCTGCAGCCAAGGCTCCATTGGAGCAAAGTTGGCCCAAGCGCTGAGGATGGCTACATGGCCTCTGTCTCAGGCGCTACAATGGCTCTGGTTGCAACGAAGCAAGGCCGCAGATGAGCAAAGCATCGCCCTCTAGTGGGCATGCTGGGTTCATCCTGGTCGGGTGCATGTAGGAGTCTGTGTCTCTGCCTCCTCACTTCTCACTTCAGAAAAATACAAAAAAAAAAAAAATTCTGGTTTTTGTGTTTATGATTACGTTGTTTTGGTGAGCTATGGCAGGACATGGCAGAAAACCACTGCTGGGTTTACTAAAGAGTATCTTTCAAATGAGCTTGCAAACAACATCATAAAATTGATGGGGTAAATGAATGTTACATGTAACAGAAAAATGGAAGTAGGACAAAAAAGACAGGATTAGAGTAGTTAAATGCAGGAGTGCTGCTGAACATTATGATTTCAGTATGAAGAAAACATATAAGAGAATTTCTTCTGTAAAAATTTTTCCAATATAAATCCAACTTTAAGTTACAGGAATGTTATTAGGTAGATTTCTCAGATTATAGAAACCCTGGATTGATATTGTCCTTCTACTGTTATTGCTCCTAATATGGTAACTTCTGCAACCACTATATTATTAATAGACACCACTTATTGCACTAACTTTTGTGTCTATGAGTGCATAAAACATTCTTTTTTATATCATTTTATTTATCTCTACAACAACCATGTGAAGTAGGTGTTAGTAGATGTTAGTGCCGTACCCATTTTATAGATTAATGTGAGGCTTAGGGATTAATTTGCATGAAGTCTTTTGGCTTCAAAATAGCACAGAGAGAAATGGAATATAAATCTTTTTTTAAGCTCTATTGAAGTCAAGTTTTTGTTATTTAGCCAAATTAGCCACTTACACTGATATTTACTCAGAAACATGCCAGATTTTGACTTTACTCTTTCTCTTTCTGTAATTATTAGTAACTCTGTATTGCCAAAATGCAGAGTTAACAATATTATTGTTGAAATGTATAACAATTAATGGAAAAGGGAGTCTTGAGCCATCACTGATTAATACCAATTAGTAAGTTAACTAATCACTTATTATTCAATTATGAAAATCTGATACCATTATTGACCATTTTCATAACCTAAAACACAGAGATCAAGAAAATATAGAATATACAAATAACAGTGATTTCATTAAAGGAATCCATGTTCTTTAGAGGTGGAGTGTATTTCCTTATTTTATTGCATATTACATATAAAGAATCATTAGAGTTTGGAAAACTCAATGATGTAAATGTGAAAATATGCTTCATTTAGGTATGTGTATATATTCATGATATTATCTTGGAGTGTCTTCATTAAAACATATACCTTATTGGAAAATATATATAGAAACATGCAATCATTTCATAAACACATGATTATGTCTTAAAACACATCCAGCTATACAGACATAAATAAATATGCAGGCAGACCCCCTACTCACAAGTGGCTATGTCTTAACTTTTTTTTGTTGTTGTTATAAAACAGCTGTGCTTTTAGGCCAGCAACTACAATTTATATTAAATTCATAATGCCTGAAGTAGTATCATAAGTATTATTTAAGCTAAACCCAAACATCCTTCTAGAGATAAGCTTGATTTTATTCAACAACAAATCTCAATAGGATAGTTATATTCTACAAACTATGTTATATGTTAGTAATACAATTGTTCATATGGAAAATAATATAATAAATAATAATACAATAAACCCTATTTTGTATACTCACAACTGTAAGTTTATTATTGTCACATCCTGTACAAAGTACAATATTCAGGAGATTTCAAGTTTAGTATGGGATATAGAGAAAGCAGATTAGAATGCAGAGGGATACAGTGGTGTGGTAACACAAAGGGGTGTCATCCTAATCAGATGCCAAACCAGCAGTTCTCAGAATGAGATGACAAGTGCCCTGATGGTTCTGAGGCACGACAAGAAATTAGCCAGATGCAGGTCAGGATGATGTGGAACTGGGGTGTGGGAAGAGTGGTACTATTGACTTGAGACACAAAATGAAAAAAACATTTCCTCTTTTTTGTAAGAGAGGATTTGTTATCTTCTGAGCTACTGACATTTGGGGCAGGAAAGCTCCTTGTTGTGGAGGCTGTCTTGTGTGTTTAGCGATATTCCTGACCTCTACCCACTAGATGTCAGTAGTACCAACACCCGTTATGCCCCCCCATCCTCAACCAAAAATGTGTCCAGATATTACCAAATGTCCTTTGAAAAGCAAAATCAACTTTAATTGACAGTTACTTCTGTAAGGAACAACAACAACAACAAAGATAGCTATCTTCCGGCACTAGATTAACTTGCTAATTGCACATTAACAACAAAAACATGGTACAACTAAATCATAGTTGCATTCTCCCAAGTTTGTGTTCTCTCCAAGTTTCTCCCTACATGTCCTAAATGGGGTGGGTGAGAGATAGTCATGTGGTTTCCTTATGCACTACCCAACTATCTGGGATCTAGTATTTGTAATTTAGTGATTGTCTATTTATAGGTACGAATATTGCCACACACACATACGTACACTACAGAAATGTAAATCAGAACTTCTTTAATTTGGCCATAATATTTAATGACTACCTAGCTTTTTTATTCTTATGTCTTGTCAGGAAAAATATCATGAACTTACCAGACAGAATATAATGTATGTCTTCTAGCAGAAATAAGACATGAATCAACCATATAAATACCATGATACAGCATGAATTCCAAGAGTCTCCTTAAATGGTACATCTGTTTAGTGAAATTTCATTAAACAAAGAATAAACTATGGAAATGATAAAATATGATTGGCTCAAAACACAATATATCCAACTTTAATCATTTTCTAAATCCAAAGTTATTTTTAGATGAAAGCAAAGGAGGTCATTTCCAAATCACTTTGTGAAACTTAAGCCTACCCAGAGGAAAGGTAATTTTGTTTGATCCTGAACATCAAGTGAATTTGTTCACCAAACCACTTATTCCAAAAGGTAATTAAAATAATGTAAAATTGATCCAATATATGTTTAACAAAATTAACTAATTATAATCTGCTTAAACCATTTAACCTTTATAGTTCCTGTAAAAATGTTTGATTTTCTATGGAAAAATAAACAATGCACTTTAAAAAGGTGGTGCCCCCTTGCCTATTTTTCCTTTCCTTCCCCCCCTCCCCTTTTTTGGTGGGTGATCCTAAGCTATGATGCCAACAGAGTAGACAAACGATCAAGGGGAGAAAGTAAGATTTCCCCTTAAGTCAAGAGCATATGTAAAAAGGAAAAGAAATATTGTAAGATGAAGGAATAAGACTCTCTGCCTGACCAGGCAGTGGCACAGTAGATAGAGTGTTGGCCTGGGATGCCAAAGTCCCAAGCTTGAAACCCCAAGGTCTCTGGCTTGAGCCCAAAGGTTGCTGCCTTGACCCAAGGTCACTGGCTTCAGCAAGGGATCACTGGCTTGGCTGGAGTCCCCAGGTCAAGGCACATATGAGAAAGCAATCAATGAACAGCTCAGGGGCTGCAATGAAGAACTGATGCTTCTCCTCTCTCTCCCTTCCTCTCTGTCTGTCCCTGTCTGCCCCTCTGCTTTCTATCTTGCTAAAAGAAAAAGAAAAAAGAAAGAAAGAAAGACATAAGGCTATACTTTTGGTAGTAACAGTGATTTCTGTTACAGTAAGCATTTGTTAACACCTCAGGACTTACCTCAGACCTTTGAACAAAAATAAAAGGTGTCAGAATTATCTTCTTTCAGGTGTTTAGACTGATTTATGAACAAAAGAAATATACACTGAAACTTAGCATTTATTTGTTCCCAACTGCTTTCCATTTACTCAAGTCACTGTCAAATATACCTTGAAAGTTCAACAAATCAAAAAAGCCTAATTGTCTGCCCCACATTACATTTCTTTTATTTAATCCTAATCACAGACAGCAATACTGAGCATACGTCAAGATTTGGAAGGGTTTACAAGGGCTCTTAAGTGTCCGTGATTGGTATGAAATAGTTATATAAGAGAAGAAATGTGCAGTGACAGTTCCATTCTTTAAAAAGAGTAGAAGAGCTAGGAACTACCTCAGGGAAAAAAACAGTAGAAATAACTGTTGTTCCTCGGGGACTTTCTATTCCACGTCAGTCTATTATTAAGTCATTATAACTTACTACATTATTTTGGAGATAAAATTGTCATTTATGTCACTCCTAAAACCAAATGACATTATAAAAGACACATAGTGGTATAAGTATTAACCAAAGTAACTGTCACTACTACATAGAGACAAACAAGTTATACATTGGGGGAAAAAAATCTGAATATTTTCAATCACTGTGAAGCAATTCACCCATTATACTGAGGTTAGTTTGTTGACTCATGATTTCCACTTATCCAATGATACTGAATCATATGAACAAACCTCTACATCTAATCAGATTTTTTTTTATTGAATTGTGACCTTTAATCCACCTTCTTCTTGATTATGAATGACAGTGACCTTTATCTAATTTAAAACAGACACTCTGATGCAAAAATATGCAAACTACACATGTAAATTCTGAATCAAACTGAAGATGTGCATAATCTACTGGGGAGAAATTATTTTCAGAAGTCATTTATATTAAGGCCGAATGAGGTATTTGAGAGTAAGTGAATTAGTCAGCAAACGAACGGTTGGTCAGAGAGTTGCAAAGACCAAATGCTGCTTATATTTCTCAGTTTCTATTTAGAAAACTGATATGTCGATGTGCATACTGATTTTTATTACTCTACTCAGCACTCCGTGGCATTCAGGAAATGATCACAATGTAATAAAGCTAGACAAAATTATTTTTCAGAAGGGTTGGCAAACTGTGCCTGAATATTCATTTTCACTTGGATTCATTTTCTGCTGCACAAAATCCAGGTGAGATGCAGCCACTGCACGTGTAGGTTGCATGGTGACTTCCTGATAACTGTTTTATTTCATTAAAGAGGAACTTCTTGCCCAATAGCAGCTGGCAGTCAGTTGTGCTTCTAAGATATATTTAGCTACTACTAGCTCAAAGAGTAAAGGAATAAAAAGAGCCTGTCTGCACTGAGAATGGATGAACGAACATCCTGTACCAGACCTACCTCTCCTGATTCCTCTTCTTTGCACTAGCTCTTTCTTTTTTCTGTGGATTAATACAAATGGTTCTGAGTTTACATTAGTGAGGAAAACCCCTGCTCCAGGCTCAAACCCAAATGCATCCTAATCCTGTAATCCACTCTCCTCTTTTTTTCAGGTCATTCCATTCAATGCAGAGCTACTAATGCAAACTGGACATTGGTACTTCTTACATTACACTGTTTTCTATATGTACAAAACCTCCAAAGTATAAGTATACAATGTATGCCTAAAACACGAGTCACATGCCTGCATTTTATTATATACACATGTATATGGGTCTATATATGATAATGATCATGTCATAGCAGGAGGCCATTTAGAGCATTTCGCTGTCAGAGCCCCACCAAACTGTACTTGGCACAAGCTTGTACTTTTCAGATTAGCACCAGGGGGTTGTCAGATTGCTATCTCTGAAATAAACAGATTTACCCTGACAGATAATCAGCATTTCGCACTACCTAATACATGTTTATCTCCCACTATTGACGTAATTACACTAAAAGTGCACTTAATATAATCTTTCATAGGAAATTAAATAGGTTTTAATGATATACTTATAATGGATTGGGGACAGAGTTGAGGGAGAAAAATATCACTACTAGACGTTTTGGGAGAACACATACATGAGCAATGACGACGGAATCAATGAACATAAAAAAAATCAATTGCAGTCTGTGTTTAAGAAATTCATTTACATAGCTTCCAGAAAAATCAGGAAAATCCTACAAAGCTGTGAACAGCCCCCGATTTCTTCATGTCCTGATTCTTCTTTTCTTCTGACGAAAAAGCTAAAAACAAAAGAATCCTCTTAGATCTAAGGACTTCATATTTGACTGACTTATAGTCCACTCCTCTAAAAGTTCTTAGTCTGGTTTCTGAACTTGGATTTTGGAAACCCACAGTGGCCTGAACAGATCCTCCCAGGAAAAATATTCAGCAAACTCTGTAACTAGCACCTGTCACCTGTCTGTGCCTGGGAGCACTGACAGGCATGCCACCTTAAGAGCCACAGAAATGAACACATGTTGGTTATTAGGCATCAGACCTTAAGGATATTAATTCAAGGCCTGATAAGAAGAGGTAGGTAAGAATGTTAACTTCAGTCAAAATTATAATCCTGGCATAGGAAACATTTTTTTTAAAGGATTTAAAATTCACAGCTATGATCTGCTTCACTGCCGTGTGAGAAGACCTAACAATCTTAAGTCTGACTGTCCTCAGACGCAATGTTGGTAACAGGATCAGTGCCTTGTTGTCCCATGAATCTCTTTTCTTTTCTTAGCTACAGATTAAAATTAAGTCATGGAACATTTAAGTACATATGTCTATGAGTGGGATCCAGGGTAATGTAAATTTGATTTTGAACAGAAAACAAAGTGAATATGGGGAAGTACTGTGAAGCATCTTTTATGAGCTCAGTTCAGCCTTATAACAGATATTATTTCATTTTTTATTATAAAACTAAGAATTGGGCATTTTTATTTCCATTGTCCATATGAGGAAGCTGAAACTCAGAGAGATGGAAAAATATGTGTCCCTATTGCTGGGATTCCAACTCAGGTTTGTCTGTCTGAAGCTAGTGCTGTTCCATTATGCATCCTCCATATGTTCAGTTCACATGACTTTAAATGCCTTTGATTCTTGTTTTCCAATCATGGATGCAGACTTTAATCCATAGCCCTATATAGTTTTCATCAATTGGAAATATACATTCACAGTCACCTGCAGGCTGCTCTGTCTCTCTCCTAATCTAACAAAATCCAAGTAGCCGGTATGCAATGGATTTTTACACGCTAGCCAGAAGGATTTCACAAGTAGTCTTTATCATCTACACAGTGAAGGGCCAAAAAAATAAAAGATTGAGACCACACAATTTCTCTAGCATGAGGCCGGGGTACTCAGGAGCCTCACTGGGGAGGGGCAGCCATATGTTTATTGTCTTTATCCTAAATCTTCAAAGAAACTGGGAGACTTTTGTTTCTCCTGGGCCCTGGCACCCAGAAGGGAATAGATGAACAGCCCTGCTTTCTGCCCAGGTTGATGAACCCTAAACTGCTTTTCCTGTTTCCCACCTGGCTGCACTGCTCCTGAAGCCTGCATCTTATTCCACACATCTTAGGTTTTTGCAGGAGTGTGTTGGCTGACAGTCTACCTTCGAAGCTGCTCTGAAACCTATGCCTCTGACAGGCTGCACCTCCACCCTGCTTAGGTGTTATCTGCTGGGGTCAAACTGGATGTGCCAAACCCTTTTTAGAATTTGATTTATGATTGCAAGCTCTCTCTGTGGGATTTCTTATTGGATGGACTATAGTTTGCTTTAAAAGACACCTTATATCCTCTTTGCTTTTATACTTAGGACCCCAACCCCACTTAGTGTATTTATTCCCAAGCAACCAAAGTTGCAGGCTAAAAAATAGTTTCTCCTGAGATTAATTACTATTTCTAGTCCGTTTATAGGGTATGAAGACTTAACAACAGAAGTTAAAAGAACTGTAAACTGTGGTTAAGAAGAAATGCCAAAATCTGAAATCTTGAAAGTCTTCTAAACCCTTTTCTCCTCATCTCTCAAGATATCTCTCTTCCGAATTCTTCCATCATCTTCTAAATGGCTTTATTTTCTTGGTGTCTTATTTCTCTCCTGTTTTTATTCACCTTGGTTCTTTTAACAGCTGCCTCTCCCTTTAACTTCCAAAATGAGAAATCATATATATATATATATCCACACACACATAATTTTACCTCCTGGATTAATCTCTTCTGTTGCCAGTTTTAAAATTGAACACGTGTATATTTTCATATGCTGTCCGAGCCTAGGCCCGGTGTCTGCAGTATAAGTATATGATATAAGCGAAACTAACTAGATTTTTAAAAATCACTTAATCATTCAAATATTAATCAAGAATAGTCTCTGGACTTCATCCTGGGCCAATGTCTGTGAAGGACACAAAGTAAGTATTACTGACTTTAACCCATAAATAGTTTACAAGTTAATTGGCATACAACAATTTGACCCATAAAATAACTAGGCAAATATGAGAAAAGAACAGTTAGTGATGGAGTTGTGTGGAATTAACTGTAGGTTCTGTGAAAATATAAGGAAGAGGTCTCAGTGACTGTGGGAAGGGCACTTTTGGAAGAGAATAACACATATCAATAGCCATAAAAACAAATAAGCAAACAGACTTTCTAATCCTGGTTTAAGCCTTTTTACAAATTTTGGCTTTACTTTCCAAACTGTGGGACTTATTAGCTAGTGAAGTTTTATTTCTGAGCTCAAATGTGTTGACAATTGTCCAGTATGAACCAAGTGCTAATACATTTGAGGAATTAAGTTATTTGAATATTTTTTGCTCCTATTACAAGCTTTCCACAGTGAGAAAAATCTTTTTCATTTTTTCATTTCATGAAACTGACATTTCAGTTAGGAAATGCAGTTATGCAGTTGAAGAATTTAGCAACGAGGGACACATTTTTCAAATGTTTTTAGGTCAGTCTTAACTCCTTTCAATGTTTGTATCAACACAGCGCATAACCACCATTCCTTGCTCTCTTCCTTCCCCCTTTTATTTATTTCAAGGTAGGAATATCAACAAAGTAATGGAGAAGTCAAATCTGAAAGGAATGTCTCACAGGCTAAAGAACTCACTCAGCAAGAGATGATGGAAGGGTAAACTCCAATTTAAATGAATTCCCAACCTTGCCTGCATCAATGACCGATGTCTAACTTAGCTAATCTGGGCACAACTGGTATATTAAAATAACTTTAAAGATAGGTTCTTGGGCTTTCTGTTTGCCAGCAGATAGGGGTTCTGGTTATATAGGGCAGTCTATCTGCTTGATGCTTCAAATAAGATCGACAAAGAATGCTAGTATCACAGAATGACATCAAAATTGTTTTTCATTACTCAAGAAATGTGTAGCTTGCTCAATTGCTACTGACCCATGTCCCCCACATTTCTGCCACTTGATTATGTGTTAAATGCTGTTCAGATTTTTGTTTGCATTACATATTTGATATTCAAAGGTCAGATGAACACAGTCTTTGAATCAGATTCCTGTGAGTTACATGCATAGTAGCTCATCTTTTCAGACTGGGAGGAAAAAACAGCTTGAGACAGTTGAAGCTATCCCAAATAAACAGACAGAAGTAAAGGCACCAATGTTTCTCTATGTAGACCTATTCTTGCTCATTTCTACGTAAGGAGATAACACCTTCTGACACAGGGACAGATAGCTATGCTCAGTGTTTCAGTCTCACTGCTTACAGGTGCATTTTCACTATCTGTTTTCTTTATCTGCTTTTCCAATGTGCTGGTTTATTTCAACTGGGGAAATTTCATTCAGATGAACCCAATGGAAAAAAAGGCAAGGAAAAGGCTTCCTGTCACAACCCAGGAGATTTAGAAAAAAGATATGACAAAAGAATATATATATATATATTTCTGATAGGAACACTTGTTTGCATGAAAATTTTAATTGTTGCCAGAACTTCAAGGGAGTTGCAAGGCAAGGTAGTCAGATAAAGCCTCAGGTTAATTTCCATCATTACCAAGCACTTTACGCCACTGAAAAATTCCAAACATATAAAGAGATGTCAATCTTGTTCTTTAGACAGAAGAAAAAAAAAAAGAAGAAAGGTGTGTGGAGGGTGGGGGCAGTGCTTCAAAGGCTGTCAGTAGACAAGGCAGTAAATTACAGATCTGATTTAGTTTTAACTCCTTGAGGTAAAAGACAAATGTTCTGCAAGAGTAACCATTCCTAGATGCATTAAATGGAACAACTTAAAAAAAACACACAACTCTGCTGTAATAGTAATACAGATAGAAATGAAGAGCTATGAAAACAGTTGAGGAAGCAGAATCAGATATTTGTATCAAGACTATAAATGGATAAATAGGAATGTTTTTGCTTTAGGGGGTGGTGTTATTATAATATTTAGTTATCTGAGCTAATTAGCCAGAAAGACATTGTTGTGTGATGTTTTGAAACCAGTATCAAAATAAATGGATTCAGATCCCAATCGCGTGGCCTTGACTAAGTTCCTGAACCCCTCTATCCTCGATGTCATTATGAAAAAGGAACGATGCTCCCATGGACCTCATAGTGTTATGCAGATTAAATGAACACAGATAAAGCAATTAGTCTGCTGAGGTTTCACTTAATATTATGATCAGTCCATACACAGCAAAGAGGTTCAAGATTTTGAAAGCATATCCGATATGATACAACCCTTCCTGAGAAATTTTGCATGTCTACAGATGATAGAGGCATTGAATGTCTGCTGATGAAGCACATCACCTCCCCTCCAGCATCCTTGCACGTTTATCTGACCCCACTGAGCACTTCTGAAGTTACAGAGAACTTATTAACATCCTCTAAAGCATCCTTTTAAGATGATAATTCATCTTTATCACTGTACTCAGTAAAACCAGCAGTCAAGAGTCAGGTGGGAATAGCAACCTGAAAGTATATACAGCTGCAAGGTTTACCAGTTCTAGAGGGCCTGCTGCAAAGTGCGTGAAAATGGAGTAAACTGTAGTTTATCTTGAAGAGTTGCTTAAGTGAGTTACTAGAGGAACAGCAATTTTACAGAGAAGCGAAAGAAACCCAGGGGAGTTGAAGACTGTGGCCATTTAATTTAGGATGCATAGTACAACGAACATAACTTAAGCCATACAATTTAGGTCTTGGGAGAGTTTCCTAGGAAGTTTGCAAACAAATGTGAAAGTCTATAATAAATATTTGCTTTTGAACTACCTCTGAAATGATGGATAAGGATTCCGTGGAGGAATGCCATCAGACCTATCAAATACTGGTAATTTGGTTGAAAAGCGAATGCCTAGTTGTTTGCACTTCCTCTGTCCCCAAAAGATCTCCCTGGCCACTTTTTGTATCTATCCTCAGCTTGACTGCTGACAGTATTGCATGGCGTTCCTTTGTTCTGAAAGGGCATCCTTTAGTTTCACACTAGTCTCAAGTTCACACAGGCGGGCAATCCCACACACCTTTCTGTCTGTTAAGGTTTTCCTGTGTTGGGTGCTCTTCTCAAACTCATTTTAAATAGGAAAAGAATCACCCTCTATTATTAGCAATGAATCCTTTTCTTCCTCTGTAATGCTGAAGATGTGAGGAGAATCCTCCAGTGACAGTGTCTGGGAAAAAGATATTCATGGGCAACTGCAGGATTCAAACAGATACATTGAATTAGCCCTTGCTGCGAAGCCTCAGTTTACTTTTCTAGTCAGCATTTCAAAGAGTTTTAAGAAATTCTAATTACTGTATAAGAAATAAGTCAAATTCCTCTTCTCTCACTGTGAAGGGCTTTTATTACCCACTGCTATGAAACATATATCTTTTTTTTCTTCCTCTGTTGCTATCCTGGCAGAGTAGCCTGCATACCAATAGGTTCACTAAAATGCCACGAAGCAGAACATATTTGTCTGTTAAATTCTATGTACAGTAACTTAACAAATGCCAGAGCCAGAAGGATTGCCCTCTGCACAGTAATACTCGTGTAGATGTCTTCTTTCTGCTAACAATGACAGGGCTTCATACCTTGTACTGTACTAAAATATCAGAGTGCCTTTTTTTTTTTTTACAGTAAAAAACTCTGTATCAAAAAGAAAAAGAACTGCACATTTTTGGCACTGAAATATTTTATGTGGATAATAAATTTTCCCCCTCAAACTCCACTAACTACAAGTATCTGCCCAGAAGATGAAATCTGAGATTTATGTCATCAAAACTATTCAGTAGACCAGAGGATAATTTTTTCTTCTTTTCAGGACTGTCAACTTTGTTTACTGTTTATGTTCAATTCTATACTGTACAAGAGATTAAAGAGTCTTGTCATAGTCATATGTCAAACCTTCTTAGAAAAATCAGGTAATAAATGTAAAATTATATTAAGAAGGGGTGTTTTGGAAGACATTACATTTATTGAAATTGAAATTGTAACTGGAATATTATAATTATATTTGCACTAAAAGATATTTATTGAGTCTGTAATTTTATGACATTTAGTATGTTAATAAATTTAAATGACTAAGGAATGATTAAAATATTACTACAAGTAACTTCAAAAAAAACACATATAAAGTAATGTAAAGCCAGGAATTGCCCTCAAATCAGCATGTGCAAATTTGAAAACAATATCAAACACTGTGATACAAACATAAGCTTTTTTTTGTTTTGCTTACTAAACTTTTTTTATAATGTAAAGTTTAATCAATCTCAAAGCAATAAATAATAGCATGTATTATGACAGTAACTGAATTCTAACTAATTTTAGTACTTCTGCCCAACCTAGTAACAATTTATAAACTGTGAAGAATAAATCTATTAAACAGACCATTTAGCAATAAGGCCTTCAGTTTCTTACTTTGTAGAAGAAGGAAGTAAAATATCTATCCTTTTCTTGCTGTTGTTAAAAAACGTTTCAACAGTTAGTTCTTTTTCACAGAAAACAGTGCAGGAAGGTTCCAGGTTAAAAAAAAAATCACGTCTGTATTTTACACTTGGCTATTATTGGGTAGAGGACACGATAAGTTAAAACATACTGAGAAATTATTATTTTTTTAAGAGGAAAAACTTGATTGGGGACTGTATTTCTCGATTAGCGAGTGGACACTATAATCTTTCTGGCATTGTAACACTGGAGCTGGCTGCAGAAAAAATAAACATTACGTACAATACCCGGCACTTAAACAATTGTACCTATACCGTTAAGTAACAAAAGCGTGAGACACCTGAAATCACAGCATTTGTGCCTAATGCCAGCAACAAAATAAAGCATTCAAGTGACATTTGATAATGAGCAGACAGTGGAGGCATTACATGCGTCTTTAGAAGAATCAGGCGTCCTACCTTGAAAAGACAGATGGAGGTAAGTTCCTTTACAAAAAAAAAAAAAAAAGTTGTAAGTCAACCCAGGCAGCAGTTGCAGTAAATTGAGTCCTTTCAGTCACTGTATACATACAGCAGCTCTGCAACGAGGGGAAAAATATAATGGGAGGAGCGGCTTGTGAACGAGTGACCTCCTCAAGCTGAGTCCTCTCTGTGAACCAAGCTTTGAAAGCCTCCGCTCCTGATTTGCATGGATTATCTCCACTTGAACAGCTACAGAGCAGATACATTTAAATTGAGCTGGCACAATGGCAAAAAGATGGGAGAGTGAATGAATGAGGGATAGCGCAAGGGAGGGAAAGAGAAAGAGAAACAGACACGAGATCGGGGAGTGTGGATAAGCTGGTTCTTGCAGAACTGTGTCTCAGAAGAGCTACAGCTCCCTCTTCATGTCACAGTTGTAAGATAAGAAATGTTGTCATTAAGAATTGGTTAATCATAGGGAAATATACCCAGATTAGCTGATGCTCTATCTGATCTGATTTTTATGACATTTCTGACTCTGTTTTATCATCAGGATTGTATATGGTATACTGAAAATCTTTTTATTAGTAGACGGGTAAACAAATTTGGATAAAATCCTAATTTTGAATGAAATCAGAGCTTGACTTGATTGCCATACATGTTAGTGAGGGAAACCAGCCAATCTGTTAAGTAGAATATTAATTTTGAAAGAAAATTAACCCCTGTTAACTTTTTGGTATACTGAAAAGTAAAAAAAAATCTAAATATTTATCAGTGATTAGTTAGCTGAAAGAACTCAAGTGTACAACTAAAAGGAGCTTTTAAAAAATCTCTTTAAGTTGTTAGTTGGCTTTTTTTTTCTTTATATTGTTTCTTGCTGGCATTTCAAAATAGAAGAAGCTCCTCTTTCTATAAAATATAGATGTATCTTTAAATATACAATTATTATTTGCTTTTCCAGTTAGCTTCTGCAGAACTTTATATCATATATTTGTATTCTCATTTTAAAAATGAGAAAGAGGACAGGGCGATATGATTGTAACTCATGCCAACAATCACTCAATAAGTCTGTGGCAGATCTTAGAAGAAAAGAATAACCCTCCTTCAGCAAGTTAACATGAAGCCTGCTCTCTCTCTGTGTAGAGGTGCTTGCAGATGACCAAACAGCTAGACAATTAGGTCAATTTAGAGGAAAAATCAGTCAAAACAGCTGGTTGAATGTATTAATCATAGCCTTGGGAAAACCAGTATTAACTTGGTGTGGACCAAATGACATCATTTAAATACAGTTCAACAAATGACATTAAAACTTTTACCATAAACGTGTGAGCCATATTTGTAGAGAGTAGTAACGAGAACAGTTAGATTTTTGCTGCTGTTGGGAATCCACATCTTGTCAGTAAAGATAAAGAATTTAAACACACTATACTTACAGGAACTCTGACGTGATGGACAGAAGTGATACTTTAAAAGAAATCTCAAGGAAAATGCCAACACACATTCCCATGTGACTTAGTAAAGATCTGGAATTTCTGAAGTGTGCAGACTTAGTGACTACAACAGTGTTTAGGAAACAATTGCTTGAAAATAAAAGGGTGAAGACAATAGTTATTTGATGTTTGTGATATCCAATAGTCTGTTCTCTGAGTGGGTAGCTTTTGATATCAATTCAGGTGCACCATGTCCACAGGTCGCAGTTGGAATGTTAAAGAGTTCTTAAAATTACTTTTTAGGTTGTAAATTCTTTGGAGTTGGGAACCATATAATATCCTTTAAAAGATTGCCCAAATATTTTGAAGGTTTTTTTTTTTTTTACATATTTTAAATGTCTTATAAATGTTTGAGGAAAAGATTAGAAATAATGGCAACACATTTAATATTTTCTGTGTCAGTTTAATTTCTTCTTTACTTTTATGAAATAAAAGGAAACAGAATAACTATAATGTGAATATCTTGCCATATATAGGATCACAGTAAGAGTAGCAGTAGCGTTAGGTTGTAAACTGAGATATAAGCTTAATTATTAAGTTCTCCTTTCCTTCTAACAGGGGGTCACATCCAGATGGTATTTTTAGGATTTGAGTCACAACTTTCTGGTCATTGGTGTTGACTAGGACAATTATCAGCTTTGTGACCAGGAGCAGGTTATTTAACTTGTTTATAAAATGGAGATAATAAAATGACTTTTTTATAAGGGATAAAGGAAAGAATTCAGCACCTAGGTAAACACTAAATCAGCGTAAGTCATTTTATAATTATTAAAAATCTGTTTCCATTGAGCTTAATTGTCTCTCTCTGAACTTGGAAACTATTATTTCAGTATCTATTGGATGTAGAAAAAGGCAACTTCTATCTCTGTTCTTGGCTTTTTCTGGCCATCGTATGAGGAGGGCTCCTTCCAGGCCCCTGACAACCAAAAGGACTGGTGCTTCTACCTTTTTATAAAAGCCAGAAATAGAAATATTATTCTCAGGAGAGCTAGAGAGTTGCAGCACAGATCCAACCTTCTGTACAGAAATAGGAAATGGCTTGTGTGGTACAATGTGAAGGGCACCCAGAAGCTCCCAGCCCAGAAATATTTTCCCATCTGTTCTTCCCTATTTCCTGAAATGCCACCATTAGGGGTTCATTTCTATGTTTTACTGGCTTCCCATTCTCTTTTTGATCCACATACTACTGGCAGAATTAACAAATTAACAAGTTTATACTTAGAATAACACATGGATTCATAGTAGTTTTAATCATTCCATCGGAGATACTTTCTTCTACTAACTAACTGAAGATCAGCAATGCCAAAGAAAGGCCAGATTTTAATAAAGGCGCAGAGAAAGCTCATTTGGTGTACAACAGCATGTGGGGATGAAGTCCTAACAGGCCTAACAGGGACGGGGCTATGCACGTGCTTGTGTCACCTCTCCCTGCCAGTATGTAAAAGAGCCTGCCGTAGGCATTCAGAGTAATGTGGAGGTGCTGGCCCTGATGCACTGGGATAAAGAACAAGAATTCATTCATTCACTCATTCATTTGTTTGTTTGTTTGTTCATTTGTTCATTGGTTCGCTCCAACAAAAATGCATTGACTGTTTTGTTACAAAAACCTGGGCTACATATATGAAAATAGGCGGTCCTTGCTCTAATTTCTAGTGGAGACGATGGAAACAGATATGAAAACAAATTGATTGTAACACTGGACATCTGTACAAAAAAATGTACAAAGGGAAGAAGGCAATGAAGGTAAAGTATAGTCGGGCTAATTAAGGAAAACTTGACTAACTGGGCAATGTGTGATGTAACTCTTGAAGGCAGTGGGAGCTGTCGGGGCAGTAAGGGGTGAAGGAGAAGGCAGCCGGTATGTTCCGGATTTGAGTGAACACAAGTCTAGAGGCAGGGTGGCATGAGACGGAGAACCACCTCGGACAGTCATTCGAGTATGTTTTGAGCACAGAGTAGACAATGACTGGGAAATGGAGAGATGTGACTGGAACATGAGGAAGAATTGAGGAGCAGGCACAGGGCACCAGCTGGACAGATCTATGAACCTCACCTTGGACCTTTGTCCCTCCTCCGCCTCTGTATGCCTCGTGCACATGCTCATGAAGCTCTCCAGCTCCATGAACACATACACAGGACAATGTTCAAATGAAAGAGTGCTGTCCTCAGTGAGGAAAGGGGATGTATTGCGAATTAGATTAGAGATTTAAGTCTTTAGGGAGGTGAAATATTCCAGAATTGTTTGTGAGAGTCGAGTCTGACACCCCATTCCAACCTAAAGAGCTGTATGGCATATTCACATATGAATTAAAATTAATTGTGTTTGGAGATTTTGGGATGTAGCAAATCAAGGTAGGAATTACTGCTGGAACCCTGAAACTCATTTAGCATATAAAAAAATACAGCATTTTGAAATCCTTAGTGAGACAGATTACCAGCATCAATGCCATTAATACTAATGATGGTTAGTAATTGGAAAATCATATTTATAAAAATAATAATAACAATCAAATCAGATGTCAAACCTCCTGCCTCTCATATATAAAATGCTGTATTATCAGCTTATTTTTTCTATTACTTTAATCTTAGCTATTTTGACATATTTACCCAGAAAATATTGAAGTTTCCATACTTAACCCAGGAATGACAAATTGCTTCTTGTAAATATTACACTTACAGTAAAATTCACTGTAAGATAAATGGTTAGATAGATATTGGACCCAGTAGTGAGAAATATATTTGAATTCTAATAAGAACTGGTTCAAGCTTAAAAACAATTAATAACTGTCAATTTCCCATAAACACAATGTCATGTAAAACCTCCGAAAAGGGCACCCAAACCACAAATGATTAAAAAGTTATGCTGATTAATAAAATGACTGAATACATTAGGATTCTTCTAAATTATCCTTTGATTGCGGCCCTCCCCTACTTTTTCCCTGTGGACATGGACATGGACATGCAGCTTAGTTATATATTCAGCTTTTTTCCTAATATTTATTTTAAAACTACTTAAAGTTCTGTGGCAGCTAAAGCGGTGTGCCACCTGGGTCTCCCTTCAAGAGAAACCTTGTGGTTTTACAGTAAGGAGTGAAGTGAGCTGGCAGCCACTGGCTCTCGACACCTTTGCCATTCACCTCCCAGGCCTCCAACAGTGACTAAGCACACTGGGGCTTTTAAGGCCTGTCCATTTCTGCCCATTTCAGGAATCCTCGGAGGCTTTCCCTGCCCAACTCGGCCTCTGTCATCATTTGACTATCATAGGCTTGGGTTCCCGCCCCTAACACCCCTCAGTGTCTGCCCCAAACACACAGGTTTCTAACAGTCAGTAATGTTTATCTAATGTGGAACCAACTTTTTCTTATTGTTTCTTATACCTTCCCTTCAATTTCAAAAGAACTGAGCTCTTACTCTGCATATATCCATAGAACTCCTAGATAGCTAGCTCCTGGCTGGGTCTCTGCTTCCCAGATGTTCCTGTTCTTGGAAAAAGAAAAGATTCCTGGTGAGCTAAAGGTGCTCCAGGAGTTGCTGTCACTGAATTGCTTCTCAGATTACTACTTTGTTTCCATACCTCTGGTGTACTCAGTACAAAACATAGGCACACTACCAAACAGAATTGAATAGTCCAGTAGACTTAATAGACTAACTGCAACACAGATAAGCAGCACAAACAACATGTTGAAGTACTTAGATCAATAAGGATCTGGAAGACATTCAGGCTCAGTGCCGAACAAAGTTCACATTAAGCAGGGTTTGAAAGATGTAAGAGTCTAAAAGGAGCTTACTGGTAGGTAGTATAAATTCTTCATGGTACAAGGAGTAGCAGAGAAAAATGAGTGAAGCTTTAGGAATGAAGTCATTAGTGAAAACGATCGGGCACAGGGATTTCTAATTCAATCCTTATCTCTATCACCAAGACACTTAAATGTTTCCACTGCAAAAAAAGAGTAACAACTTGCCACTGTATTTCATTTGTAAAACACTCAGTTTCCCAAACAATGGCATTGTTTAATAATAAATGCATATCACCATTAATGAGTTCTTCCCCTTTCAGATTCTAAGATGGACATCAGTAAGGAGGAAAAGAATATTTTTGAAAAAATGTGGTTTCTGCAAAACATTTGAAAAGAGACCTAACTGACTTATGCAAAGAAGAGATTTACCTGAACTCTGAACCTTAAATAAAATTGAGTCTACACAATACCGGCTACAATGCAAGAAGCAAGTGTATTGTTAACTTGTATATACAAACACAACTATTTTAAAGAAAATGAAAATAACTCATTATTCCAGGTTAATATAAAGCAAAAGAGTATTTAACTCCCTTAAAAAGTTATCTCTAATATTTCTAATGCTTAAAAAATTTAAGAAATAATGCTTATTTTAAACCACTTATGCCCACATGAATTTGGATGTAGGCAATAATTTACCCCACTTGCAAATACAGGTTATAGGTACTGAGTGTACAAAGATTCTGATGTATATATAACTCAAGAGAATGGATGCCAAATAAGTGATTGTGACATTAGGATTCAGTTACATTTTGATTTGTCTATTGCTTGACCAGGTGGTGGCGCAGTGGATAGAGCATCAGATTGGGATGCAGAGGACCCAGGTACAAAACCCCAAGGTCGCTGGCTTGAGTGTGGGGTCATAGACATGACCTCATGGTCACTGGTTTGAAGCCCAAGATTGCTGGCTTAAGCTTAAGGTTGCTGGCTTGATTGAGCAAGGGGTCACTCGCTCTGCTGTAGTCCCTCAGTCAAGACACATAGGGGAAAGCAATCAATGAACAACTAAGGTTCCGTAACGAAAAACTGATGCTTCTCATCTCTCTTCCTTTCTGTCTGTCTGTCTCTATCTGTCCTTCTCTCTGTATCTGTCACACAAAAAAGACACTTTGATTTGTCTATCAATTCATTCATTCATTCATTCATTCACTCATTCATCCATCCATTCATTCATTTTTTAAACTTACATATATTCAGTGTCTACTGTGTGGGCCTATAATCATGAACAAAGAGAAGTTTCTTTCCTTGTTTGTGAGGTAGCTCACAGGAAAGAGAGACATCAAAATAAGCAATTATATTAGGTGATGCTGCAGATTGCAAAAATTACAATACTTAGTAGCTTCTCTAATAGACAAGTATGTCCTATTTCCTATTTCATTGATTCTGGGCTGGTTTTGTGATTTGCTTTGACCAGTAGAATTTGATGGAAATGAAACTGTGCTAGTTCTGAGCCTAGGCACTACCTTCTGCTCTCACACTCCTAGATCCCTTTGACTGCAAGGTAAACAAGCTGAGGCCAGGCCAGCTTGTGGAGAATGAGAGATCCCATGGAAACAGTCTCCACTCATTTCAGCCATTTCACCTGAGGCCATTAGGGCTCACCAGCTAGTTGAAGATGCGTGACCACGTACAGCCAAGATCAGTGGTCCATGACCCAGACCAGAAGAAAAGCCAAATTAAGCCACTTGTCAATCTACAAAACCATGAGCTAAATACATGGTTTCCTTTTTTTTTTTTCTTTTTGCTATTTGTTTATTAATACACTCACTTTTGGGATGGTTTGCAAAAGCAAACAAAGCCAACTGACAAAAAAGGGGTATGATAAGAACAGCCTCAGGGTATAGATCATAGAGAAATGTTAATGCAATCTATTGAAGTCTAAGAAGGCTGCCAGAAGGAAATGACATTTAACCTGAGACCTGATGTTAGAGGAAGAGCAGCTAGTTAATGACCTTGACCCTGGAATATAAAAGCTTTCTAGGAAAGGAGGCATTTCTGCTGTATACATCAAAAGTACTCATAGCTATTCAGACCCAAAAGCTGATTTCAGCTGTGATTCTACTCTTTTACATTTCACATAAAATCTTCTGTAAATTCTTTCATCTCTACCTTTAAAATATATCTAGAATTCAACCACTTCTCACTAGCTCCATTACTACATCAGGTACAGGCTACGTAGTCACCTGAATTGTTGTTTGTGTTCCATGTTCTTTTGGATGCTGTTCTGTAGTCCTCCTGTGTTCCTGCTGTCTCCGTTCACACAGGAACTATATAGAATAAACCTGCTAACACAGAAGGCAGATCTTGTCACTTCGTTGCTTAAAACTCTGTAATAACTAAATGGCGGCCACCCCAAAACATATGTCTACACGCTAATGTCTAGCACCTGTGAATGTGACCATATTTAATAAAAAAAAGGGGGGTCTTTGTAGATATAATTAAGTGAAGGATCTCGAGATAAGATCACCCTAGATCAGGTGTGGCCAACAGTTTTTGCCCCTGGGCCAGATTAGAAAGAAAACTCTTTTCACTGGTTGGACAAAATATTAAAATTAAAAAATGTTAAATACAAAAACAATTCGTTTAAGTAAACAAAATTTTATTATGTAATTTGTTTATGAATAAATGTGAGTGAAAAAATTTAATATACAATATTATTTTAATAAAAATATATTTTAATAAAATATAATTACATACTGTTTAAATATCCAAACTGTATTGCAATCAATCGAAACAATATTTAATTAATAGAATGAACTTGAAGGGGTTATATCACAAATAAAACAATTATTTCATTTTACAAACAGCCTGGACACGTTTTCAGTTATCAACTGCAGCTATTGTCTATGCTATAATGCCACTGGATTCAGCACACTTGACCACAAACATAACAAATTGTTTGACCTTGGGTGCGCACTGGCAAACTCCGCCTAAAAGAATGTGGGTTTCACATCGCTGCTAAACGTCAAACAGTTCATATAGAGTACAGACGAGTATAAAAGTTGTAAATCTTTATAATGGAATTTTTTTAAAAAATAGAGAAGAATTTCGAATCCATTTGACCATTTATTGGAAGTTAACCCTATATTAGTCACACGTGGAATTCTTTTCCACATATCACTGTCTTCTTAAATATCTCGATTTCCAATCATCAAAGGCGCTTTCGCTTCTGAGTAGCTGAGATTTTAAAATAGCGGAGAATATTAAAAATTTAATTGTGCGCAGCATAAACTCATTACTCGGGCTGGATCCGGCCCGCGGGCTGTATGTTGGCCATGCCTGCCCTAGATTGTCTGCATAGCCTCTAATCCAATGACAAGAGACAGAGAGGAAAAGACATAGTAACACAGAGAAGCCATGTGAATAGGGAGGCGAGATGGAAGTGGTGCAGTCCCAAACTAAGGGATGCCTAGAGCCACCAAAAGCAGGAAGAGGCAAGGAAAGAGACTGCTTGAGTCTTCGGGGGAAGCATGGCCTTGCTGACACCTTGATTTTGGACTTTTGACCTACAGAACTAGGAGAGACTAAATATCTGCTGTTTTAAGTTATTTAGTTTGTGGCAATTTGTTAAAGGCAGCCTTAGGAAACTAATATATGGCCAATGGCTTCTTATCTCAGTCAGAAGAAACCATAACTGCCAGAGTCTCTACAAGACTTGGCCTGGCCTCCCTTCCTGCTACTCCTGGCCCCTCTGCCATCACATCCTACACATTCTCCCATGTACTATCCACTTGAGCCTCTCTGGCCTTCTTGCTATGCCTCTGACACATAAGGCACGCACCCTCTTCAGGGTCTTTGCATTCACTGTTCCCTCGCCCAGCCCTGTACTTCTCTCTACAGCATTTGTCTCAGAGCTAATATCTGCTGTATGTATGCGGGTGCTTGGTATTTGTCTTCCCACCCAAAATATGAGCTTCATAAGAGGCACTTTTGACTTTTCCAAATGTTTTAGGTCTAGCATTTAGGAAATGTCCAATAAATAATTGTTCAATTTAATAAATGGTATGTTCATGATTTGGGGAAAGTATTTATGTGGGGTATCTGGGAACTCCCTACTTCCAGCTACTTCTGAGGAGTGCTTCCCAATCTCTCCTGAATTGCCTTTAGCTGTTGAACAGAATTCATGCTGTGAATCCTCTGGAGTAGAAGAGCATAGATGTTCTAATTTTACAGGACAATGACACTATTCTGTTATGGCAAGAAGACCATATCCAATTTGTACTTGTCACTTTACATTTAACTTCATACTAGGCTCCAGAACACCAAGTGATATAGTAATGAGGGACTAGCAGCCATACTAACAACAGGTAATGCAAGTTGAAATTTAAGGGCTTAAAAGAGGTGGACACACAGGTAAAGTGGTCTTAGGAGGAGGGACAGAGAACATGTGTCCTTAGCTGGTTTTTTGATGGGATATCAAAGAATTTAGGACATATTCTTACCAACTGATAGTTTTGATATATAAACCCATTTAATGTTTGCTCTAATCTTATAGTGCTATGATGGTGTGCGCGTGCACACACACGCCATTCTTTTTTTTTTTTTTTTGTATTTTTCTGAAGTTCGAAATGGGGAGGCAGTCAGACAGACTCCTGCATGCGCCTGACTGGGATCCACCTGGCATGCCCACCAGGGGGCGATGCTCTACCCATCTGGGATGTTGCTCTGTTGCATCCAGAGCCATTCTAGCACCTGAGGCAGAGGCCACAGAGCCATCCCCAGCGCCCAGGCCAACTTTGCTCCAATGGAGCCTTGGCTGCGGGAGGGGAAGAGAGAGACAGAGAGGAAGGAGAGGGGGAGGAGTGGAGAAGCAGATGGGCACTTCTCCTGTGTGCTCTGGCTGGGAATTGAACCCGGGACTCCTGTACACCAGGCTGACACTCTACCACTGAGCCAACCGGCCAGGGCAACACACGCCATTCTTACTCACCAGAGGAAGAGAAATGAATAAAACAGAAAGCTCCAGAGGCTCCTGTCACCATATCTGTCTTATTTGTCTTTAGTAATTTTGTTTTTTTTTAATGTAACTCCAGAGATGTCTGCATAGCAACAAGAAGTGGGACAATAGTCTATCTTTTGTAAAGCAATGGGAAAGCTAAAATAAAATTACAAGCAATGAGCAGAGACATAAATGAAAGGTTGTATTCCAGAAATGGAATTAGTTCAACTAAACCAATGCCTAACAGTCAAGGAGTTAACAATGTTGTGATATTTTAATTAGGGTTGGAGTTTGGGTTTGATTCAGATAGAAATCCTCAACTGCTTATCCCCAGCATACCAGGACTGCCCAAACATCTTCGTCTGCAAAATTAGGCTGGGAATAGTGCCCAACAAGATTTCTGAAAAGATTTTGGGACTTTCTTCTTTGAGACTTGAAATTCTGCAAGGATTTTAAGAGCAGTCTTCTTAAATGTCTTGGCTAGAAACTGGGAGTGAAATAACACAAGAAAAATGTTTATGTGCTCTTGCAGTGAAAAGTTACCTACACTGCTTCATATATTGAAATGAGGGTTTGAGTACAATTTTTGTTTTTTAAAATTTTGCTCAAGACACAAACAATAGAGAACAAACTTAACCATCTGCTTCGTTTTAGTGACAGAGGGTAATAAATGGATATTCATTAAAATAGAAATTCTAATAAATCTAGAAACTGGTCCTATATAGGAATATGAGCCTGAACTGTGGTGGTGCAGTGGATAAAGCATCAACGTAGAACGCTGAGGTTGCCGGTTCGAAACCCCAGGCTTGCCTGGTCAAGGCACATATGAGAGTTGATGCTTCCTGCTCTTTCCACCTTTTCTCTCTCTCCCTCCCTCTCTCTCTCTCTCTCTCCTCTCTAAAATGAATAAATAAAGTCTTTTTAAAAAAAGAATATGAGAAATTCAGTAGTCAGTGGGAGTTAAAAAACACATTGTAGCATTAGAAAATATCCTGCAATATTGTCTTCTTAGTGCTTTGCAGTGAAAAGGTGGATGGAATGTTATTTCTTCCATTCTTGTTCACACGTGGTAGAAAGTGTTCAGCTGAGGGAATTTTTAGGGATCTTATGTAAAACAACTTAGGAACTATACAAAGTAGTTATACAAATTCAAAGAAAAGTGATGGAAAAAGAGGAAGATATTTCATTCATACAACAAAAACTGATTGAACATTTTCTTTTTTTTTAGAGAGAGGAGAGAGAGAGGAAGGAATGGGCGACCAGAGCGCATCAACTCATAGTAATTGTTTCTCATATGTGCCTTGACAAGGCAAGCCCAGGGTTTCAAACTGGTGACCTCAGCATACCAGGTAGACACATCATCTACTGTGCCACCACAGGTCAGGCCTGATTGAGCATTTTAATGTTAAGGATACATTGGTCACAATAGACCCCATCTGGTGGTTGCAGTATAATGGTCTAATGGTGGAGACAAACATTAAACATGTAAATGATAGTCATTTGGTCTATTGATTATCTATCTATCTATCTATCATCTATCTATCTATCTATCTATCTATCTATCTATCTATCTATCTATCTATCTATCATCTATCTATCTATCATCTATCTATCTATTTATCTATCTATCTATCATCTATCTATCTCTATCATCTATCATCTATCTATCATCTATGTAGTTACAGGATACAATATGTTTTATGAAGGATGTGAATTAGGTACTACGATATAAATAAGTAGAGGACCAGAGTATTCAAGGGAGATTTCAGATTTAAGAAGAAAACAGAGGAGTAAGAAAAAATAATCACCATACGAGGGATGGGGAAAAGAACATTGCAGGGAGGGGGAACATCATGTGCCGCACCTTGGCTGGTATGGGGAAAATATTTGACACCTTTTAGTACAAAAAGAGAGCTTGGGTGAAACTTGGAGTGAAGGACAATGGGCCAGAGAGAGCTAGAACATTCTGGGACTTAAAGCCACGGTGAGGATTCTGACTTTATTCTAAGTATAATATGAAGACTGGAGAGGTTTGCATGGTGCCTCAGCATGGGATAGTTTCCATTTTAAGATCACCCTGGCTGCTGTAGAAGATGGCCTGGAGCAAGGCACAAGTAAGTGGACAGAGGGAAAGCAAGGAGTAGGTCATTGCCATAGGAAAGATACAGCACGAAGGTGGCTGGGACTAGGGTGGTATATGGAAAAAAATAGCAATGGACAGATCCAAACTAAAACCTGGAAGTAGGAAAATAAAGGGAGAAGATAGGGATACAAAAAAGACTCAAGAATTACTTCTATATTTCTGGCTTTAGCAGTGAATAGATTGTTATGTCATTCACTGTCTTTGATGAAAAAGATTTTGAGAAGAATCAGATTGGAAGGCAACAAAGAATTCTGAATATGTTATGTTTGCGAGACCCATGATCCCTTCAAGTGGAGACATAAAGAATGTGGGCTGTTTGATATATGAATCACATGCTCAGAATAGAGACCTAGTCTAGACCTATAAATGAAGAATGTATTTATTTACTTATAAGCATCTTCCCTACTTAAACATTCCCAGTGGATTCCCATTGCTATCCCCTATAGTTCTATATCTTTAAGTTGTTGTTGAAGCCCATCTACTATCTTGCTTTTATAACCTTATAGGATTAGTGATACATGAATTTATTTTTCCTGGATTCTAGTAGGAGTTAAAATGTCAAGTGACAGGTAAAAAGTGAGGTGCTCACTTCTGCACGTGATCTTCTTCCTTCAGCAAGATAGTGTCCTCAATGTATTCACACTTTATTTCTTCCTCAGTTATAACACTTAATGGACTACATCACCATTTTCCTATTAATAGTTCTAGCTACTCTACTAGAACATGCATTCATCAAGGACAGAATAGTTACTATTCTTGCCATACTCAAACCTCAATATCCAGAGCCCAGAGTGCTTGACATAGTACATGCTTAGTAAATCTAATGGGTAATGCATATTAAACAGAACAAATAATAATTAAATTTGCTTGGGAAATGTTATAAACTCTATTAGTTCAATTCTAGACTATTGTTGAGCCAGTTCTGGTAATTTTTAAGAGGGTAAACAATGTCAAAATATAACATTTGATCTTGCATGCAATGTTAATAAATTAAGTTCGTAATAGGTACTCTGTTCGGGAGTGATGGTTCTCCAAATACCTGCCATGCTTCGTACCCAGGGAGGCAGCTGGAGGGAAAGGGCAGTTTGAGAAAAGGAAATCTGAGGTCCAACTTTCCCCTCAAATTTAGTTCATACACATGCCATTATACAAACAAATGGGAACTATTTTTTTTCTACTTTTAAACATGTTTATAGACTATTCCTTGAATATTTCTTTACCTCTTCAAGTCTGTCTTGGAAGTGAATTTTCAACTTATTCTATATTTGTAACAATGCATTTTGGAACATTTTATGATGCATTGTGGCTGCCCTCCTCATTCCCTAAGGTGACTTTGTCTTATTCCTGTTCTGCCTGGTTCTTCTTCAAAAGAAGTTGGTACTATCTCTAGAACCAACCTGATTTCCAAATGGCAACAAGCTCAAGACCTCTGGTGTATCTGGGTTTTTAGGCCCAAGCTATTGTTAATGCTGAAGCAAGTGCCAGAACACTACAAGTTTTAGAATGGCTTTACAATTCAGAATGTGAATATGTCAATGTCTGGGACACCTGGCCCATCAACAGAAAACCTGAAACATGAAGGGCTTCTGTTTTTTTTCTTTCTTGTATTTTATTTATTTATTTATTTATTTATTTATTTATTTATTTATTTATTTTTATGTTTTCTGAAGTGAGAAGCAGGGAGGCAGAGAGACAGACTCCCACATGTGCCCAACAGGGATCTAACCAGCAAGCACACTGGGGGGCGATGCTCTGCCCATCTGGGGCATTGCACTGTTGCAACCGGAGCCATTCTAGCACCTGAGGTAGAGGCCTTGAAGCTATCCTCAGCACCTGGGCCAACTTTGCTCCAATGGAGCCTTGGCTCTGCGAGGAGAAAAGAGAGATAGAGAGAAAGGAGAGGGGGAAAGGTGGAGAAGCAGATGGGCATTTCTCTTGTGTGACCTGGCTGGGAATCGAACCTGTGACTTTCACATGCCAGGCTGATGCTCTACCACTGAGCCAATCGACCAAGGCTTGAAGGGCTTATGTTTTAAGAGTGTTTTCTTATTGTGCGGTAAAAGGCAGAAATTATAAGAGTTTGGAATAAGGGCTACAAATTCAAGTGCCATCAGGGACCAAGAAGGTAAAGTGAATGAGTGAAGCAGACCTAGTGTTAAGCAACAGAGTGTAGTGAAATACAGTCAATTGTATGGTGCCTACCCTGCCCAACCTCAAAACATACACAGTAATTAAGGAAACAAAACATGAGAAAGTGAGCCTTTAGGGATGGATATCAGATTGTGCTACTTCTCTGCTCAGAACAGTGTTTTCACCTTGTTCATCTCAAGGCACACATAAACTAATTACTAAAATTCTGTGGCACACCAAAAGCTGCATTTTTTTTACCTATCTGACAAAAATATAAAAATAATTATGATTCATTCATACCAGATAGCTATTGGTATATTGACTTTTGTCATTTTTTTTTTAATTTGACAATCTAAGCGAAAGGTGGTCAGTGTCCCAGTCTAAATAGTCGAGTATTGCATGTGATAAAATACCTTGTGGCACACTGGTTGAAAACTGCTGGCTTAGAACCCTCCAGTATCCTCCCCTTCTTCCAGAGTAGAATGTAAAGCCCTTCCATTGCCAGTGAGGCCCTCTTTTACCTGGTACTTCTCTGACCACACCTCTTACCACCCTCTTCTGTTTCCAGCCATTCCAGGCCCTTGGCCTTCTAATTGGTCCTTGAAAACAACCAGCAGGTTCAGGTCTCAGGCCTTTTACATGTTGCAGCCTCTGCCTGGATGATCCTCTCCCAATGTAAACACAGATGCTATCAGTTTGGCAGATGTATACTCAAATGGTGTTTTGTTATAGATGCTCTCCCTCATAGCATAATAGCACTCTGCCTTCATCACTCTCTAGCTTTCTTATTCTATCTTATTTTTATTACACTGATCATATTTATCACAAGCAGACATTTTATATTTCTGAAAACATTTGACATGAATATGCAGTGTTACTTCAGTAGACTTATTTTCTTAAATATGCGTATATATATATTTGTGTATATATTATATTTGTCTGTTTATTTGCTTTTTAACTAGCATACTTTGTTTTAATCTTAAATAGACATTTCAATGTATATGTATACTGAAGGAGCTGGATTTTGTAGGGTTTTAAGTAGCATAAAATTTTATTGTTTTCCAACATACTCTTTTGAATTGTTCTTCCCTGCCCCAGTATAAATTCTAGGGCACATTTTCTTACATTCCAGATCACTCTCTTTACATAACACAATCTTGTTTCATTTATTATCAAGATGTCACCTTCTGCTCTAATTTAAAGCCCAGAAGCCCCAGTTTGGGGCTGACTCAGCTGAATGAACTGCGATGAAGAAGCCATGATGGCGTCCTCACTCTTTCCATAGCTCAGCGTCCCATTCATCCCACTCCTGCTCTTCCCCAAGTCGGAATGAGGGGAGGAATGATAGAAGTATGAGTTGAAGGTGCTGCAACCGGTGTTCTCTTGGTGTGGCAGTTACCCTAATATTGACTACTAGTTTTAGAAAGAAGTTTTGTGGCGTCTTTAGAAATCTCTCCTGTTGGACTATTCTTTGGTTCTGACTGAATGCCTAAAGTCAGCCATCTGGTTTTCCATTCAGTGCACAAGTCTACTTTCTCCTGAAATCATTCTCAAACTGACTTGAGACCAGCTACTCTTGGCCCAGAGGAGAGAATTCTTATTTTCTTGCCCTTCACCGTCCTTCGCTCACCTTTTCTGGTGGGAGTGGGAGAGGAGCAGGCTCCCTCTCAGGGCACTGTTCCTCTATCTGCTCTGCTTAGCCAACAGCTTTCCTTTGGACTTCTCCCCATGCTCACTCTCAGACTCCAGGAGACATATGTCAGGCATTCTGAATAGCTTTCAAGAAATTCCTTCATTTGATCTCATCTACACACGTACAACTACCTTCAAAGAAATCCTTTTTCTCTCAATCTCCTGACTTGTTTGTATATACCCTCAAGGTAGAGTTGCTAAACTAGTTTCACAACCTTTTAACATGCTCAACATACATGTTCTAGCATCTGTAGATCTTAGCTTTTGGAACCTCAGACAAAACTCTAAAGAAAAAGGAAATGTTATACTTAATATTCCACAACACATATAATAAATGTATAATTCATATCACTTTAAAAGGTAGGCTTTCTTTTCTTTTTGGTGTCACACAAGCCCCACAACTCAAACAAAAGCAATTGGATCATTAATCCTGAAAATTTATATGCTAAAAATAATGTAATTATGTAAAATATACACATATATTTAAAAAATGTTTATATCTTATACTTACATGAATACAACATATAGAATTAATAATTACTGAACATGAAGAATGATCAAAGGCAAAATCTGCTAATATATTTGAAATTTCATTATAATGAGAGCATTATTTCAAGAGAAAAATACAGTGGAATGAGTTTAAGATATTTGAGAAAAGATTATCAGCAAATCTCAACAATTTGTGTGAAACAATAGAATTGATAAACAATATAAAAGACAATAAAAGAGTCTCTAGATTTCTGCAAAAAATAACCTTTTCCTTTTCCCTTCTTCTTTAAAAATAAAAAGAAAACATTTTAGGGAGAATGATGGTGAAGCATCACGAAAGTAATAGAACATGCTAAGGAACTATTTCTCTTTCATGATCTATCTTCAGTATCCTAGACTTGCTTAGACAGTTAACCACTACCAAACATAGCAGCAGTCAACTCTCTGGAGGAGACACCTTGACTGTACTGTCTGCTTGTGCAACATGGAACAAACGGACGCTGATGGATGCCCAGAAAGTATGAGTCCCTGACCCAAATGAGCCACGGGGCTAGTGATGGAGTTCTTAAAGAATCTTGCCTTTAAACAATTGAAATTTGAATTTGACCAATTTTTTTTTAATATTTATTATTTATTCATTTTAGAGAGAGATAGAGAGACAGACAGACAGACAGAAAGGAGGAGCAGGAAGCATCAACTCCCACACGTGCCCCGACCAGGCAAGCCCAGGGCTTCAAACTGAAGACCTCAGAGCTTCCAGGTCGACACTTTATCCACTGCGCCGCCACAGGTCAGGCCCAATTTTTTGACAATAGAATTAAAACTCTCATCCTCAAACAAAGCCTGGTAAAATCAAATCTGGGGCACTGAAATATGTAAATAACATTAAGCTATAAAATAATACAGAGTTTTTGTTTCCCTTTGAATGTCACTCCTACATAAGAAAGCAGTGTTCCTCAGAAATTTTGTGCTATCTGAATCATCCAGATCTTCATCTTTTCAAATTGTATTCAGGCGTTGAGAAGAGAAGGCTGTAGGTTAAAATTTCCCAATGCCTCATCCTTAGAGTAACACTAACTAGTTGCTAAAGAGTGTAAAAGGACTAACTCTGCTGTCCCCAAATTGGGACTTGGTTTCCATGATCAAAACATTATAATGGGCTGAAGCCATTAATGAGTTGTAATAATTTGGAACAGATTTAAACTCTCACAATATGAAAGTGACCCTAGAAGGAAGAAGAAACACATATATATTCACATATCATGTAGATTATTAATAATAAATAAGTTTTTTCTGATTTGGGTGTTCTTTATAAATTAGAGTATGATATTGCTGAAAAAAATCCAAATTCCACACTTAATCACTGTCAGTAGTTACATGTCTTATATTCAGAAAACCACATGCTAAAGTCAAATCTCTAAACTCAGTGTGAATTATCAGTCATTGAATCAAATATCCAAAGAAATAAAGACAAATATTACCTTTGCTTTCATTTTCTCCATAGCTTTAAACAAAGTACTGGGTACTGTACACCAAGCTAGAAACACATGGCGGTTCATGAGAGCCCAAGGACAGATATCAATGAACATTTAGACTTGTTGCAACAGCAAATCAGAAGCTATAAGGACAGAAAACCACTATCTCAGGGCTACATGTATGTGTGTATGTTGTGTGTATATACCCTCCCCACATATATAGATTCCCATTCTATAACTGAATCATTAAGTATAGTCCAAAAGAATTAAGCTTTGGTTCTGTCTTTATTTTATACCTATGTGATAAGAGGAATTTAATTAATCTCTCCAAATTTCAGATTTTTCTTCAGTTATACAAGGATAATAGTAGCATCTATCCGCAGGGTTAACAGTGATGGAATAGTGAAAGATAAATATTCAGCACAGTGTCTAGCACACAGAGTGTATTCATCATAATTTGCCATTGTTACCTTTCCTTTTCTGTCATTAATGTTTAGCTTATAACAACTTACCCAGTTTTAGAAATTATGTAACTTTTAAGCCTAATTCTTCACCGCTAACTGAGCTTTACTGTCCACGTAGCAGGGATTGTTAGGAAAGCAGTTTTCTTTAGGATGCATTTGTAGGTTGAGGAAGCAATGACAAAGGTCCCTAGTAAATGTAGTCTACTATTTTAATGATAAAATATGGACTCCATCTCGGTATTGGCATATCTTGCCGATAGTTTAGGTCTTCAAATCTAGTTTAAAGATTTTCTGAATTTTCCGGTTTCTACAATTGACCAAGAGTGTTGGATGATTTCCATCTCTTCCATTTCCTCTGATGACATGAGGTAGAATCTGTATCTAAACATGAGAAATAAGTGGCTGTGAATGTGACTGAACTGGTCAGCACTGTTTGTCACAGCAGGTCCTCACAATCAATCCAGAAGTGCCACAATCAGGATTGATTATTATGAAATCCAGCTGTGGCTCATCTATTTCATTGCAGATGGCCATAGTCTCTGATTCCTTTGAGAAAAGTAATTTGTCACCAAAATCTCATATGCCGCCTTCACAGTATTTTACTTTCAAAGACATAGGGAGGATAAATGACCACATGGAAGTGAGTGTGGGTTGGTCAAACCTGTTACTGAGAGTCTTTCGTGAGTGTGTGTGCTGCAAGTGGTGAAATAGTGATTGTTGGTTCCTGGTTCTAAAGTTCCTTTGCATAAACAAATTTCATTGAGCTCAACTGAACATAAGTTTTGGTCCTCTGCTTTGGACAGATGTGACATATCTGGGTTTGCAGCTTAAGGAATACATGTAACTCCCCATAAAAAGACATCTGTATTGCTCTAGTCATAATAGTATAATATAATAATATATGAAGCTTCTAACAAATGGTTTTATTGTTATACTTACTGCTTCTAATTTTGATAAGTCTTTAAGTTTCCATACAAAATTACTTTATTCATTTCAGTAATAAAGAAAGAAATAGATGAAATAGAACTTTGATTTAAAAGTCTGTTTTGCTAAAGATAAGCTGGTAAAAACACTTTTGTTGAAGTTACAAAGGGGTGATTTTCAAAAGCTCACTGCTAATTTGTACCCTATCAAAGGAACACACATATGTGCACCCATTTTTCAGTATATATCAGGAAATATGAATAATTAAAGTTCTTTTGTGCTCTAAATTTTCATTACATAGAACTCAAATGCTGATGTCATGCCTCAGTCATGTGACAGGTTTACTTTAGTAAAATAAATTAGAAAAATAATAGACTAAATAAATAAAGCTTTCTATCAGAAAATACTCATACTCTGAGTAAAGAAATGTTTCAGGAAAGTAATGAATCTTTCAGATTCCTATAAATGTATTATTTTATTATTATTAAGAGTATATTATTTTGGTCATTTAAAGAGCTGATATTTACTGCCTAAATTAAATCAGATTGCTATCCAAAGTAAAAAACTCCCCCCCAAAAAGAAAGATGTGTGTCAGGGCAGAATCTGGAAAATCTTGCTTAATAAATTGCTGCTAAAACTTGAAATGGAAAATATAAAACAAAATAAATGGTATTAGATCTTTGTGAAGCAAATCAAGTACATTTTCAGCATGCAATTTGATAATTTTTAAAGCATATGTAAGTTACAAGTTATAATGCTGCGTAAAATATGTATGTTATGTTATTGTACCCATTTCACATTTTTATTTAAAGGAGCATATTATCAACTTGGATTTTATAGATAAGCTGAAATATAAGCTTTTAGGATAATATGAGGAATTTATGTGGGTAGACAACCTTGGGTTCTGAATCTTTTTATAACCATGTCCAGTCATCAGCTATCTAGAGGTTTGCTTTATTGCTTTGTCCTTCACCTACAAAATAAAAAAAGAAGTAGATGATGTTTATCAGGAAATCTCATAGCGGATGACAGAGCAGTAAAGATCAATAGGTTAATATTTATAAACCAGAATTCAGGTGATAAAAAAGTCTGTAGATACATAAAATAAACATTCTGCTAATGACAGATTATTGATCATAAAAAAGTGACTTTGCTCCAGGGTAACATCTTTCATGAGTTCTGTAGGTTGTATGTATGTCAGTCTCAGAGATATTAACTAACAGTAATAATCATCATTTAATAATTCCAAGACTGATGTGGAGAGCAGAGGTCTCAATATGCTTTTTACAATGATTTTTAAAATTATTATCAAAGTTTTATACCTGAGACATAAGAAAATGAAAACCTTTCATAATGCTTTGTCAGATAAAACAAAGCATATACTAAGATGGCATGCTACATTCTATTGTTTTAGCTTTGCACTTAGAAACCTTATAAATAAAAATTATTTTGAAAATAACTTATAGTTTGTGTAATTTTTTAAAACTTTTTCTAAGGCTTCTTTATATTTCTATAATTCTATTTTATTTATTGCAAATGACAAAAAAAATATGTGGATATGTAAAAAAGTCAGAGAGGAATTATTATTCCTCATCATAATTGATGATATTAGCACCTTTTAGTCATCCAGATTCATAATTTCAGTAGAATCTTTGTTTTTTCTCCTTGCTTACTAGCCACTTGTCAGTTCTGTATATTTCTAGACCATAATATCACTTACACTCATCTGTTACTTTGCATTCCCACGGCCACTAACTTGTCTCATTTATTTTCATCTGTATCATTGTCATCATTTTCAAATCCATTCTTTACTTTGAAGATCCACTTTGCTACTCTCTCTGCTCCAAACCGTCTGTCGTTCCCTATTGAACCTACATTAAGTACAAATTCAGTATTCTGATTTCCCTTTTCAGTGCTAAATTCTGGCTAAATAAACAAACTTTGGAATTGGAATGAAGTGAGTCTAATTCTTGGTTGTAACTCTTGCTCTTTGTAGAACCTAGAAAATCTTATTTGAGATTGTGGAGCACATCATAGGACTTGTGTAAGGCATAAATGACAAAACTGATTAATTAATTAGATATATACTTATTAAATATCTATTATGAACCAGGCATTGTTCTAAGATTGATAATAAAGCAGTGAATGAGAGTTTCAATGGAGAACAGTAATCAAACAAACAGTAGACACACACACACACACACTATAAATAAATTTATAGTTTATTCAGATTTCCTTAATTTTTACCTAATGTTCTAAGATCCTATTCAAGATTCCCCATTATGTTTAGCTGTCATGTCTCCTTAGGGAACTGTTGGCTATGACATTTTTTCAGATGTTCCTTGCTTTTGATGATCTTCACAGTTATTTTAATGGTGTGTAGAGACAAAGAATAAAGAGAAAACTAGACCAAATAAATAGTTAGAGAATAAGGAGGACTGTCAATTCAGATAGCATGGTTAGACAAGTCAACTTTGGAAAAGACAGTTGAACTGAAATTGGAATACATCAAGGGATCAAGCAATAGAACTATCTATGGAAAAAACTTTTATACTCCTGAAATAGCAGCGTAGATACCCTGAAGTGAGGTCTAGGTGGGTTGAACAAGTACCAAGAAAGCTAAGATGGATGGAATTAAGTGGATAAGAGAGAAAAAGAATGGTAGTTACTGAGTTCAGTGAGGCAGCCATGGAAATCATGTAAATGGGGTCTTGGATTTATTCTGAATAAAATGGAAAGTCCTTAGAGCATTTTAAGCAGGGAACTAGCATAATGTGATATACATGTTTTAAAATAACAAGTATATAATTTTGTATTGTATTACTATCACAATGTTTTTTTTAATTATTTTTTAAATTTATTTATTCATTTTAGAGAGGAGAGACAGAGCAAGAGAGAGAAGGGGGGCCGAGTAGCAGGAAGCATCAACTCCCATATGTCCCTTGATCAGGCAAGCCCAGGGTTTCAAACTGGCAACCTCAGCATTCCAGGTTGTCCTTTTATACACTGCACCACCACAGGTCAGGCTTATAATGTTTTTTGATTACTTTTTATTCCCTAGAACCTATAGCTGACTTGAATTATTATTTTCCAAATCCTACTCCAAGTTCCCCAGTTTCTGGCCTGTACTATTCCCTTTGCTGGACATAATTGTTTTATCTCTATTTTAAAATCTTATCTATTATCAAGACCTATCTTAAACATTACTAGTTTTAGGAAATCTTTTCCAATTCTTCTCTCTAGAATATATTCTTTATCATGATACCCTGGCAAACATAATTATGTGGAAATATTATAAGATTTTGAATTGAGCAGGCTTTTGTTAGATTTCTAGGACTGATTTATAAATTATTAGGTGCAGGGAATCATCCATCCAATCTTGGACCCTCTCTAACCTGAATTAAGAAACTTTAGTTAAAAAGCCAAGTGTGATTGGTGATAAATAGGTTTCTTAGATGCAAACACTAAGAAATTGTGTGACTGAGTGACCTTTGTGCAAACACAAAGAAATACATGTGAATGGGCTTCAGGAAAATTAGCTTAGAGGTTTATAGATTGCCCCTCCCTTTGTGTTTGTTAATCCCTTTATCACCTGATCTCCCTCCCTTGTAATCCTGTTACCTTTCTGCTTCTGATCAATAAAAAGCTCTGGGAGCAGGGGATTCAGGAGGTTAGTCTCTCTTGACTGCTTCTCCCTCTTCTCTTGACAACAGTTTGTGTCTTGAGTGATTTTTTCACACGACACTGGTGGTTCCCAGCAGGCTGGAGGACTACAATTAGGTTACTCTGAGTCTGAATTCCTTAGTTAAAACACGGGAATGCTTAGTTGTCTTATGAGGTTGCCTTCTGAGATAACGAGATAACACAGTAGAAACTTATTAAATGTTAGTTATGCAGAGTAAATTCTTTAAAATTTTCATATGACATTTGCCTGATCCCTCCTGTGATAATAGCTATTAATATTTTTATATACTTAGGTTTTATCTAGGGCAGACTATTTGTAACTGTTTTGTTAAATACTAAGGGTACAAATAGGAGATAAAAAATAAAAAAAAATTAAGAGTCCCTGTATTCAAAGGAACTTTTACTTGAGTGGGAGAAAAAATATGCACACATTTATTACAAAGGAGTGAATGAAATGAGAATAAATGTGCAAAAAATGGATTGAGCATAAAAGGAAGCATCCTCAAGATTCCAAAAATAGAACACTAGCACTAGGTTCTGTCAAAGGCATCCTGGAATTACTGTCTATCCCCTGAATAGTTTCTTGATTGTAGTAGCTGAATAAGAAATGTTAGTTGAAGTAGATTTCTTCTTTCATAGGTGAGAATACAGGCATACCCAGGTATTTCCAAACTCACAGGGCCATTTAGAAGAGTTAGGGCTAGAAGCAAACTTTGCTGAGCCCTGCCTGCACTGTACACTCAGACACACCAGGCAGAAAGACAAGAGCTCCCTTTAGTTGCAAATTTACTAAGAAGATTCCTTTAGCAGAAAGTTAATTGAACCTGTGGGTTCTAAGAATTCCTTTATTAAGCAATGACATAAAAGTAAGGATTAAATTTGGCTGTGAGAAACTTAGATTAGGTCTGGATGTATAGTTCCATTTTCTTAAATCTTAATACACAATGTAAAAAGAAGGTATTGAAACTGATATTGGGTGATGATCTGGCTTTATAACAACTAAAAACATCCTCCAAATTTCTGGCCTAATTGCCATAAACATCAACCAGTTAATTACTGGGCAGTCATTAAGTGAGTGCCTGTGCTTCTTTCTAAAGCACTTTTATTCTTTAAAATACTTATTTAGATTATGATGGTGTTTTTGCTTGCCTGAAATAAAGTATTTACAAAAAATTGTAACCTTATCAATAAATGCCTTGACAAAGTCCTTTATGGAGCATGACCTGTCATTACCAGAGCTAATCATAGGGTTAGTGACATCTCGCCTACAAAATGCTTTTGTACTGATTCCTTAATTTGTTTCATACAATAGCTTTGAAGTAACTTTTCTTATTAATGTTAGTTTTATGAATAAGAAAACCAGCCCCAGTGAGTTTTCAAAGACAGATAATTTTATAGGTGGTTTACACAGGATTTAATCCTAGATATACTGACACCAAAGTCCATTCTTTAAAATAAGTTAAAGATATTAAAATGAAATAACAGACATTGGTATATTGATACATGGAATAGATATGTTTCTGAATAAATATTATATATACATAGATATATGTATACAAGTTAGATATATAACATATATTAATATATACACACACAGGTCACCCATGATCATGATGGGACTGGAAAAAAAGTTCTTGTGATCTTTACTGCCTACAGTGCAATCAGGTTAGGGAACTTAAAAAAAAAAAGACTAAAGGGCCATAACTCCTCATGGTCTTATTTTTTGAAGGCACATTGAGATCGCTTAGCCATAAATGTTTTGAGATGGCTCAAATGCAGTCAGTCCTATGATCATTGGTGGGGAAATGTAGTCAAATGGAAAACAAGGAAAAGTTTGACTTCAACAGTATTGTTTTCCTCTCGCATTCTAGAGAAGTGCCTCTTTATCTTATCTTTAACTTCAGAAGCTCAAGACGACCAGCTTCTCTGGAGTCTTTCATTCAGCTCTGGCCTGCAATCAAAATGCTTAAAATACTTTCATCTTTTTATTTCTTCATCAAAGCAGCCCCTTGATGCTGCTCATCCTGGCACGATCTTAGGGGAAAGCAAGCTCACGGACCAATCCAGGAATGACTGTTCATTTTTATTCTCTACCAAGTGAAATATCCTAGAGGAGATTCTCCTCCCCATTCATTAATTCATTCATTGTTTCATTCAATGACTATATAGTTAGTGAACAGCTATGTACCAGGCGCTATACTAATTTCTGTAGATAAAATAATAAACAAGGAGACATAGATTTTGCCTTCATATTTATTTTTCCTACCAGCAAATACTGCTGTGAAAAATTAATTACAATTATAATTAAAACATTTCAAGATGTTATGAATACTGAAAACCTTTCTGAGTCTGGGATGTTAAGTAAACTTTTTTTGAAGAAATGATTTATACACTGAGATTTTAAGATAAATAAAGTTTGTAAGATAAAATAAATGTTGCCCTGGCCGGTTGGCTCAGCGGTAGAGCGTCGGCCTAGCGTGCGGAGGACCCGGGTTCGATTCCCGGCCAGGGCACACAGGAGAAGCGCCCATTTGCTTCTCCACCCCTCTGCCGCGCCTTCCTCTCTGTCTCTCTCTTCCCCTCCCGCAGCCAAGGCTCCATTGGAGCAAAGATGGCCCGGGCGCTGGGGATGGCTCTGTGGCCTCTGCCTCAGGCGCTAGAGTGGCTCTGGTTGCAACATGGCAATGCCCAGGATGGGCAGAACATCACCCCCTGGTGGGCAGAGCGTCGCCCCTGGTGGGCGTGCTGGGTGGATCCCGGTCGGGCGCATGTGGGAGTCTGTCTGACTGTCTCTCCGTTTCCAGCTTCAGAAAAATGCAAAATAAATAAATAAATAAATAAATATTGACTATATGATGAGAAATTACATATATACATAGACTTAGGAACTCACAGACAAAATAGATTCCAATTCTGCAACCAAAGAATTTTAAGAATAAAAGGTAAAATTAGAATTATTGATATAGTAGAAGACAGAAAATGTCATAAAATTTATATTAAAGTCCAATGTGAGTTCAGAGAAAAAAATGAGAATATTTTCATCATGGAAGGACAAAGATGTAATTTGAGGCAGGGTTTCAGAGATGGTATAGTGAATGCTGTGTTGTATCACCCAAATCATGTTTTATGATCAAGATACTCATATAAAGCAAGAGTAGAGAGAACTTTTTTGGACACCTTTGACAATTTGATATAGAGTCACTGTCAGCCATGGCACTTATGTCAAGTGCTATGTGAAGACTGAGGTAATGGGATGTAAGCGAGCACCCTTAGGAGGGTCCCAAAATGCCCCAACCAAAAGTCTGGACACTGGATAAAGACTCTATCTGGGCACTGAAATGAGTAGAACTCCACCTATTGTGGGCTATAAGAACTCAGAGCTCTGTGATGAGGGAGACTTAATTTGGGGTGGTGAACACAATACGAAAAAAGGAATCCCAGAGCTCCAACCACCCAATGTTCACGCCTGGATGTTCCATGAGTCACACTCTGAGCCCTACCAAATATCCACTCCACCAGACAAATGCCACCACTGCAGTCACTTGGCTTGAGAGCAACAGCCATGTCTGTAACTGAGGACACAGTTAGTGACTGAGACTTCCCATGGGACACTTGCTCTGCTGCCTTCTAGCTCCCCCTCTCTATGAGTAACCTATGTGTGACTCTGTTGGCTTATGGGGGAAGTCTTCCTAATCAATTTGGCATTGTGTAAAGACACAAACATGTGTGCATAACTCTCTTCTGGGATGCTCCCTTGCTCTCCACAATACTCATTTTTTCTATGAGTAGTGGGTGGTGATAGCTTATAGTCATGTTCTTTTGCAGTAATTGCTTTTGACTAAAAGACATGCCATTCCCAAGTTCATACCTTTTCCCAGGGGAGCCCACAACCAGGGACTAGGTAATGTGGCATTACAAAGATATAGAATCCTTGTCTGGAATGAAGTCATCTCATCTCAGTTTCAGAGCTTCCAAGGGGATCAGCTGAAACCACACCTACAATTATATCACATTTCAATTTCTTCTTTCTGCTTAATGCTGCTTCCCTTTCTCCTCCCTCACAGTTGTTCTCAGTAGCACCATCCAATAAACCTTTGGGCATGAATCTCAGAACCTCAGCTTCTGTTTCCTGAAGAACCCAATTTGAATCAGTTCATACTGGGAGTGACGTTAGAAAGTGAACAATGAAATGGAATTTTCAGAATTGGTGTATGGATAGCTCTGGCTATGCTATAACAGAGAAATTGTCAAAACTCTCATCTGTGTTGAATTAGACTTGGGTTAGGGTATTCTTGAAAGGAGATGCACTAGTGGGAGCAATATCTCAGGTGTTTGAGAGATTTGAGGGAAATTGTAATTGTAAGTCCATGGCATTAGTTTGCTGTTGCTAAGGGAAATCTATACATTGAAGTTAGCCAATGGAAGGCAGAGAGTAATCACCATTTATAAGCTAAGTGTGAAAGTTGGACAGCCTCCCTGCACAGCACAAAAAAGACTCTCAGCTGTGGTTGGAAGGCTGAAGGCACTGAGAGTCAGGCCAGAGTTTAATTATAAGAGTAAGAAATTTCCAGAGGAAGTTAAATTACTTATATTAGCAAATTTGTTATGCCAAGGTAAGAAATGGGCTAAGGACATTTGAATTTCTGTTATAAGATTCTTGAATCCTTAGGTTCTCTGAACTCTCTCGGTCTATAGAACTGGTCGACTGCTCCCACCTGAAGGCTACTGGTTGAGGACAATGCAGAAATCTCTGCTTTGCAAAACACCATACTTATCCTCTGAATCTAAACCCAACTTTCCTCCTGGCCACGAGACCAATTTATAGGATCAAATCACAATAATAAATACCAGATAATTGCTGAGTTTGCTACTTGGGGAAAAGAACTATATACTCTGACTAAAATGGGGATGCTATGATCTTAAAATGATGGGTACTTTAAAAGCAAGATAGGATGTGAAGCAAACAAGATTAGAGTGCTAACCAGGATGTGGTGAGATCTTGATTCACTGAAAGTAATAAAGAAGATTAATAGAACCTGTTGTTTCTAGGTAAATGGGCATCCATCTAAACTACTCTATACATATTTCTTTTAAAACTGATAACCAAGAGGACAAGGGCAGCTGTCACAAATAAATCATATCCCTTGCTCAATGTCTATAACTGAGCCCAATTTCAGATCTGGACTCATTGACTGAAGATGATCCCAGGAAGAAAGACCCTACAATAATACTACAGCAAGTATATATAATAATGAATATCCCAGTTCTCACCACTACCTAAAGTACCAATGCCATTGCACACTGGGAAAAGAAGATCATTCAGACATTTTGAGGACTGTTGGATACAGGTTTTGGTTGGTCTTAATATTCAGGGTATCTGTTAGAGGGTATGAGGTCCAGGAAGAACTATATGTGGTAGCTGGCTGAATCCTCACATTGATTCCCTCACCCTTTTTGAATAAAAGCCACTGAAACAGCTCCCTCAAAATCCAAGTCAATACAGTTGATTAAAGCCTAACTAGGTGGTGGCGTAGTGGATAGAGCATTAGACTGGGATGCAGAGCACCCAGGTTCGAAACTCTGAGGTGGCCAGCTTGAGCGTGGGTTCATCTGGTTTGAGCAGAGCTCACCAGCTTGAATCCAAGGTTGCTGGCTTGAGCAAGGGGTTACTCGGTCTGCTGTAGCCCCACGGTCAAGGCACATATCCGAAAGCAATCAATGACCAACTAAGGTGCCACAACAAAGAATTGATGCTTCTCATCTCTCTCCCTTCCTGTCTGTCTGTCCCTATCTGTCCCTTTCTGTCTGTGTCACAAAAACAAAACAAAACAAAAAAATGCAAATCAAAAACCAATACTGCATTCTGGAAAGAACTGTAGATATTAGTGCCACTATTAAAGACTTCAAGGATGTATGGATGATGGTTCTCATAAAATCTTCCATTTAATTCACCAGCCTAGTTTCTATGGAAACACAGATGGAGCCTAGAAGATGAGAACAGACTTCATCAGACTCAACCAAGTAGTAACACCAATTGAAGCTGTTATGCAAATGTGCTATCTTTACTAGAAAGATTAATATGCCCTCAAGCACATGGTATATTACCATTGAATGGGAGCATGTTCTCTTTTCCATCTCCATCAAGAATAAGGACCAGAAGCCAATTGAATTCTTATATCTTGGACAAGAGTATTTATTTACTGTCTTGTCCCATATCTTGTGCTCTCTATCAAAATATAATCAGAAAGAACCTAGACCATCTATTCATGTCACATTATATCTCACGGGAGTACTAATTTATGACATCATATTAATCAAATTAATTGAGCAAAGACTGGTAAGTACATTGAAGGTTTTAGTAAGTATGTGCTGTATGAAGGATAGGACATAAACTTACAAAGATTCAGGGAACTAACTCATTGGTGACATTTTTAGGGTTCCAGTGGATGCTAGGACATCCCTTTTATTTTTTTTTATTATTTCTTATTAATTTTAGAAAGGAGAGAGAGAGAGGGAGAGAGAGAGAGAGAAGGGGGGAGGAGCAGGAAGCATCAACTCCCATATGTGCCTTGACAAGGCAAGCCCAGGGTTTCGAACCGGCGACCTCAGCATTTCCAGGTCGACGCTTTATCCACTGCACCACCACAGGTCGGGCCTAGGACATCCCTTTTAAACAAAATACAAATGATTGCATCTTATACTCTTACCATTAAGGAGGAAATATGGTGTCTAGTAGGCTTCTTCAGGTTCTGGAGGCAGCATATTCCACATTCAGAATTACTGCTCCTATACACTTACTGAGTGACATGGAAGGCTGCCAACTTTTAAGAAATATGCTCTGTGCAATGCGTGCTGAAATTCAAACAGCCGGGCTGCTTGGGCTATCCAATCTGGCCTGTCCTCTGGTATTATAACTATCTGTGGTGGGTAAAACTCCAAAATAGAATCACATTATAGACATACACTAATCTAGAGCCAGTCATGCCATCTGCAGCATAGAGTGCTACACTATTCAAATAAATAGCTCCATGTGTGCTACTGAGTTCTGATAGACATGGGGAATTTGACCATTAAATGTTCCTGGCACCAGAGATATAAGGTTGGGCAGGCCCAGTGACAGACCATTCGAAGATGAAAGTGATTCATCTGGGTTGCAGTTTGAGTAGAGACATGGGATATAAGAATCTTGACAGGCTGCCCAGAACCTCATGTTATCTACCAGAGTTGTATTGTTACCCTTTCCTTAGTTCACTCCTATAGTCACGTCAAGAAATGCCCCTTAGGATGAAGTGATGGAAGAGAAAAATGGCTGAAAGAGTTTCACAGTTCGGTTGACTTGAAATATGGGTACAAGCACATTAGAGCTCCACTCATGGATGGTCCCAACAGAGTGTATTAAGAGGAAATTCTCCCATTAAGTACAGTTTTGGTCATTGCATCTAGTTAAGCACTTTATGTGGAAATAGAAGTAGAAACAGTTAATATACATGGGCTCGTGGACAGTATCATATAGCTCACTCAACTCATTGGTTAGGTGGCTGGAAAAGAGAAAGAAAATAATATTCAGAATAAAGAGGTTTAGAGAAGGGGCATGTGACTAGACATATGTGGATGGACACAAAGTGTGGTGATATTTTGCATTACACATTATATAATTTCCGTCAGAGAGCATCCACTATGGGAAAGCCACTAAAGAACCAAATATGCAGCATTGTTCAGTTGAGATCAATCAGCCTCCCAAGTACTGCCAAAATGAACTCATAAACAAAGCAGCTAGCATGGAAAGGGTGGAGCTCCAATATATGTGGACCTACTTTCCAAAAATGATCCAGCTAATGTTATTTAGAATTTAGCATGTTTGTAACAGAAACCAATGATGAGTCCCTGATAAGGCACCAATACTTGAGGGGTTCAACCATCAACTTAATGGCAAGTTGACTGCACAAAATTTTTATTCCAGAAGGGACTGTGATTGACAGTACCTGAAATCATAATATATTCCTGGTACGGGTTTCCACTTCAAGTTTGCAGAACCCCAGCTGGCACCATTACCTGAGAATGTTTTGCGACCAATATAGAATCCTGCCTAACATTTTCCTGGATCAAAGAAGCTACAACAATGAAGGTGTAACAATGGGCACACTGACATAGGGCACAGTGGTCATATCATATACTGCCAATTTGCTGATGATACTGGTATACAACATGGAATACAATATTTAATTAAATACATGAACTTTATAGAGTATAATGTTCCCAATAGGTGGAATACATAAGTCTGGGAAACAAGGGGTGGAAATAGAAGTAGTCTCACTTCTCATCTTTCTCAATCACATACTTGGGAAATTCATGCTTTCCACATCTGTAATTTCAAAGCTCTGTATGTCTAGTAATTCTTGTTGTTAGAGGGGAAACACTTACCCCAGGGGATATCTCATGAGTTTCCTTAATTTTTTTCTTTTTTGATTTTTTAAAATTACAGTTGATTACAATATTATATTAGTTTCAAGTCTATAACCCTGTGATTAGACATTTATATAACTTATGAAGGATTCACCCCAATGAATCTAGTACCCATCTGACATCACGCTCTTACCCAGTCACATCAGATTCTTTTTGCCAAGAGACCAACAGGCAAGGAGAGCTACTGTGACCTTTACAGGTTAACTGATCCTTATAATCAGGAGAAGGTAAAGCCGCTATTATACAACAGGAGTAAAGAAGAATAGAGTAGGAACCCAGGTGCTACACTGGGACATTTTTGGTACTTCCTTACAAAATTTTATGCTAAAGGGAAAAAGTGGAGCAGCCATGGTCTGAGAAATTAGGCATTAGGATTTCATTCATCCTGCCTGATAAACTATTTAAACCAGCAGAGAGCTGGTTAGACTAGGAAGGACAAGTACAAGACAGTCTTGGTTTCTACTTTGTCTGGCTTACCTTCCTCTTCTGAGTACCCCAAGAAACGAGACCAACTGGAATTCTGGAATATTTTTCTAGGTAGGGTGACCTGTTATATGAAGTAAGTATGTCTCAGTGGCACAAGAAGTCAGCTGAAATGAATATGTTGTGCTGTAAAGGTCTGCTTTTAGGATATGTGTGATTTGGGTTTCTTATTGTTCACAGCTAGCTATATTCCTCCTCCCCCCCCCCCCACCTGTTGAAGAAAGCTGCAAAAGTTATGTCCCCTTTCTAGGGCAGCCTGCATTTAATGACTGGTCAATAGAGAGCTCCAAAGGCTTTCCTGGCTTCTCTACCTAGACTGTAGAAATCTCTGGAAGGCTTTCTAAGCTTCTGAGTTCTCAGTAGAATTAGCTAACTTCACCATTTTATCCAAGTTCAACATTAACCTCTACCTCAAAAGCCTTGTTTCTTGCTCTTTTACAGGTACCATTGCAGAGAGCCCACTCCAATTAAACACCTGTGGATTCATTTCAAAGTCTCAGAGTCGGAGAAGAGAATATTTCGTTTTAACTGAACGGCTTGTACGAATTCACAGAGGAGGGAAAGTCATAGGTATGAACACCAGCAGCGGATTAAGGTCAGTTGAGGCCCCAGGCACAGAAGAAAATATTGGGCCCCTTAAAAAAAAAGAGACATGGAAAATAAAAATACATGTTAACCATATTTTTAAATAAATAAAAAATATTATGTACTATTAATGTTAAAATTGCACATATGAAACTAAACTTGGTGTCATTAGAAAAAAATGTAAAGTTGGGGTTTTGCAAGGCCCTTCAGAAGTTGGGGCCGGGGTGCACACCAGGTGCACCCGCTGTTAAATCCACCTTTGATGAACACTTATTAACTTACTGTTGAAGTTTAGGAAGCACAGTGGACTCTTGAACAACACGGGGTTAATGCGCAGACTCCTTTGCAGTAGAAAATTCACATATAACTTCTGACTCTCCAAAGACTTAAGTACAGTCAACTAGTCACATCCCAGGATTCAACTAGCTGTGATAGAAAATAGTATTTTCAGATTCGCAGTTGGGAATCTGCAGTTGTGAAAGTGCTTTTGGGAATGCAAAAATATTGTTTTGACTCTGAGGTTGGTTGATTTTTCAGCTTCCAAGCCCCTAAATACAAAGGGCCGACCGTATTTATTGGAAAAAAAAGAAAAGTCCTCGTGTAAGTGGACCCATTTAGTTTAAACCTATGCTTATTGAGGATTATTGACAAATATACTTAGGAGAGAGATTGAAGCCAAATTATAAAAGTCTTTGAATTTTGGGCCTATTCCAGTGCATGCTGAATTTAATAGCAATGTGAAACATTCATAGATTTTGGAGTAGGGGACTAAACTAATCTAAACTTTTTAGTGGGAGTATTGAACAGTGTATAAAATGCATTGAAATGGAAGAAGAGTTCACATGGAAGAAATGTTGTAGGAATTACCTTCAGGTTCCTAAAGGAGACCTCATAGTTTTTGGCAATGGTTAAACAATGGAAGTGATGAGGCGAGTTCTGATGCAAGTGTGTACACGTAAACTGGGCTTGGTATTTGATTTGAAGTGAGGACAAGTGAGAACCGGCAACATGCAATCTTTCTGGAAGTTTGAGAAAGATGTTTTAGGGCTTTTACACAACGTTTTAGAAGAATTAGGAGGTGCCAGTTGCCTGGGTTTCCTCGGAGATAATATTCTGGAAATCTTCAAAGGGAATAGTGAAGTTTTTTGTTCAGCAGTTCCCTACAATAACCCCTCACAGCTGAGTAGAGAAATGTTTCCTAATCTCCATGCCCATTTTCTCACTAGGTTCAGCCTGCTCCATTCATTTTATGGGTTTGTTCTTTTGAGGATAAGCTGCGACAAACTGTGGCTGGATGAAATAACTGCTTCTCTGCACCAAAAACTAGGGCCCTATTGTATAGGCCCTGTTCAAGACCAATACTTCTTAATGGCCCTAAGCTTTGACTTAATTATGCTTCTTATAGTATTACTTAAACAAGTTTAAATATAAAAATAAGTAGCTTTTCAGCTCTATGTATAACTATGTATAAGAAAAACTATTTTACAAGTTCAAGTCACTATACACTGTAAAACTAATAAAATTTAAATTAAGATCATTAATTTAATGGACAGAAGAAGTAGTTTTTGTAGAAATTAAATTGCTGCTCACAACCTAAGTGACAATCAGGCTCTTTTGAGTTTGGAATGCCAGTGCTCTCTTGTCATTTGTTACAAAATAATTCTGTCACTGTTTTGTATACTCAAACAATAGGAAAATCTTTATCAGGATTCAAATGACATTGGTTGGCTTTTACTGAACAGGTACCTTCTATGTATCTATGATGTAACCTTCTTACTAGCGTTAGTCAATTAAAGGGGTGCAGCTTGAAACAGTGACATCCTAAGCACAAATGTGTATTTGGCAGCTAAAATCTGGTTATTTGGTTATAGAGTTGTCATGCAAATGATCTATAATATTATTATTGATGAATCTTTAGGTTAGCATATCAAACATACACTTAATGTTTTAGGAGCTCAAGACTTGAGCAGATTTAAAAAAAAATTAAGTTCTGGCCCTGGCCGGTTGGCTCAGTGGTAAAGCGTCGGCCTGGCGTGCAGAAGTCTTGGGTTCGATTCCTGGCCAGGGCACACAGGAGAAGCGCCCATCTGCTTCTCCACCCCTCCCCCTCTCCTTCCTCTCTCTCTCTCTCTTCCCCTCCCGCAGCTGAGGCTCCATTGGAGCAAAGATGGCCCGGGCACTGGGGATGGCTCCTTGGCCTCTGCCCCAGGCGCTAGAGTGGCTCTGGTCGCAACAGAGCGACGCCCGGGAGGGGCAGAGCATCGACCCCTGGTGGGCAGAGCGTCACCCCCTGGTGGGCGTGCCGGGTGGATCCCGGTCGGGCGCATGCGGGAGTCTGTCTGACTGTCTCTCCCCATTTCTAGCTTCAGAAAAATACAAAAAAAAAAAAAAACCCCAAAAAACAAAAACAAAACAAAACAAAAAAATTAAGTTCTTTGGCCCATTGATGGGCTATGAACTGCAGCAGTGATGATGTTCATTTCTTTTTTTGTTCTTTTGAAACAAGGACAAGTACATTACAATTAAAGTCTAGTTAACACTAAAATACTATGTACTTTACTGAGGGTTACAACGATTTAGTGTTTATTAGTCAAAATTTGTGTAATTCTAGATTTGCTGAATTTCTTTTTTTCCCTGCTAAATGCTTTGGCTGCCACACAGGGCTTGGTGATTATGTCAAACCTCTAGTAATGAATGGCATTTCACCATCTTCAAGAAGGCTGCTGGATTGAACACTGTGAAGCCTTTCTTTTGTTGGTGATGATTTTCAATATTTTGCCTTTTTTTAGTAAATAAGTTTGTTTTGTTTTGTTTTGTGTTTTTGAGACAGAGAGTCACAAAGAGGGACAGATAGGGACAGACAAAAAGAAAGAGAGATGAGAAGCATTAATTCTTTGTGGCAGCTTCTTGGTTGTTCATTGATTGCTTTCTCATATGTGTCTTGACCAGGAGCTATAGCAGAGCAAGTGACCCCTTGCACAAGCCAGCAACCTTGGGCTCAAGCCAGCGACCTTGGGCTCAAGCCAGTGACCTTGGGGTCATGTCTATGATCCCATACTCAAGCCAACAACTCTGCACTCAGGCTGGTGAGCCCATGTTCAAGTCAAATGAGCCCGCACTCAAGCCAGTGACCTTGGGGTTTCAAACCTGGGTCCTTCACGTCCCAGACTGAAGCTCTATCCATTGTACCACTACCTGTTCAGGATACACTAGTTTTGTTTCTTTTTTAAAAAAATTTTTATTGATTTTTTTTAAGGAAGGAGAGAGAGAGAAAGAAAGATTGATCTGTTTCTGCAATTTCCCTGACTGGGAATCGAACCTGCAACCTTTGTGTTTTGGGACAGCATTCCAATCAACTATCCAACTAAAGCTGTTTTATTTACAAATGACTTCCAGTGTGGCCTCATTATGATTCACTGTGTTGTGTATTCTTTATTTAACTCTACAGTGGGTAGAAAAGCATAATTTTACCACTAATTTTATGTTCTCTAATCTTATAAAGACTTGACTCTTAGATAGGTATTGTAAAGTATCTATGAATCATTCATATTACCTAACCCTAATCTCCTCCATAAAATTTGTTGTACAATGAGTGACATTTCCTTGCTATCATGAAGAAATGGAAATTAAGAACAGGCAAGGTAAGTGAATTTCAGGGACTTTTTCCATGTTGAAATGGGTGCAAGTTAAAATAATTTGAGAGCTACTATTCTAATAAACAGGAGACCCAAATCTAAGTTATTTGTCTTTGTCCCTGGCTTTCCTCTAGCAAAGTCACTCCTAATAATGTGTTCTTGAATTAAATTATCTTTATGTAAGCTTAGTTTTCAGAGTTTGTTGCTTAAAATACTTGGATGACTGCTCTCAATTTAAATAAGAAAGAATATAGAATAGACACTTAGTGTAATTCTAGCCAGAATAGGTCAGATTTGGTATAAAACTAGTACATGTTGGATCAAATCCAGATGGGTTTATTACTAAATGAACCAGAAGGATTTAATTATAACACTTTCACATTGAACATGGTCTCATAGAATAGATTTCAAGGGTAGCATAGTGAGAATGTACTGCAAATGAAAACGGGATGGATAGTTCTTTTGATGGATGAGGGATGTAGGTAAAATAAAGGATAGAAGAAATGTCTGGGGGAACACAAATGAGGATGATATAGGGAACCTGAGTCTGGAGTTATTTTAAGCATTGGCCTTGGGGTATGAAAGGCAAATGAAACAAAAAGCAAAGTCTATGAAATTTAGTTGAATGTTAGAGAAGTCTCTGACTGAAAACATTTAAAACTAAAATCAGTTCAATATGTCCAGTATTATTATTTTTATAACTAATTTATTTATTTTAATACTATTGAGCACTGTTATAAACCACACTTCTCAAAATTTTTTTTCTGGCACCTTTATGAAATAGGGCCCCATATATTTTCTGCTTGGTGGGTTATTTAAAGTATTCAGTTGTCCTACTAATTTCCCTAGGTGTCTTAAATACAAAAATATGAATTTAAGTCAGTAAGGGAAAATCCTAATTTTTTTTAAAAGAAAGTTGCTGAGAGTTATGGATAACCTAGTAGAACTTTGTTGTATCATATTTTATTTTATATTTTCATTGTGTTTCTTTATATTTACCTATATTTACCTATAATTAAAGGTCTTGCTTATGAGATAAATTTATAACAGACTTTGGTTAAGTACAAATAAATGGCAGTACTTTTGGAAGAATGCTTGGTGGTTAGTTGACGGTGGAAAGATTTGTAGAAACTGGTTTTTGAAAGATGGCTTTTATTGTTCAGCTCTTTCCACAGAGTGAAAGAAATGACATGGGTAGTGACCTATTTAATCCCAACACTCTTCCTTGGAAAAAAAAGAATTACAAGCCTAGTCTGTCTATACAAATTTATTTCTGAGTCTACTTTCTTAAAGCCTGACCTGTGGTGGCGCAGTGGATAAAGTGTCAACCTGGAAACGCTGAGGTTGCCGGTTCAAAACCTTGGGCTTGCCTGGTCAAGGCACATATGGGAGTTGATGCTTCCTGCTCCTCCCCCCTTCTCTCTCTCTCTCTCCCCTCTTTATAATGAGTCTACTTTCTTAAATCCTCTTGAAGACATAACTGATGAGTTTTTCTTTGGCTATTTTTCTGTGTAAACCGTCATGTGAATAAACATTATAAAGTGATTAGCCATAGCTAGAGTTGCATTAAGATAGTTTTTGATTCTATGATCTTAATCAAACATTTATTTATTTATTTATTTATTTATTTATTTATTTATTTATTTATTTTTGTATTTTTCTGAAGCTGGAAACCAGGAGGCAGTCAAACAGACTCCCGCATGCACCTGACCAGGGGGCGATGCTCTGCCCATCTGGGGTGTTTCTCTGTTGCAACCAGAGCCATTCTAGAGCCTGAGGCAGAGGCCACAGAGCCATCCCCAGCACCTGGGCCAACTTTGCTTCAATGGAGCCTTGGCTGCGGGAGGGGAAGAGGGAGACAGAGAGGAAGGAGAGGGGGCGGGATTGAGAAGCTGATGGGCACTTCTCCTATGTGCCCTGGCCGGGAATCGAACCCGGGACTTCTGCACGCCAGGCCAACGCTCTACCACTGAGCCAACAGGCTAGGGCCTCTTTATTTTTTATCTACCTAAGAATATGCATCTGAAATGATGTATTCTTAAACTCATAATAGTAGTTACTAAGCAAAAAGCTTTCTGATTGATTTAGTGAATGAAACTCATACTCTGCTTTACCTGTGCACTTTTTCAAAGCAGCATTGCAAAAGTTATGTCTAGAATATTGAAATTCCAAGACACCAGGAAAAATACATGTGTGGATTTTAGATCTGGGTGCTAGATGCGGTCTGGTTTCAATACCGTTCATATTCTCCAAGTTTGTAAAATCCCCATATACTCCATGACTAGCTGCTCTTACACATGTTTTGCCACTGAGGTCTTTTCTGTTTATGACCTGTCAACTTTATCTTCTATTGCTTGCCAGTGTATCCTCCTATTGGTCTATTTTTCCACTAGAAGACATTTTCTGGTCTCTTTCAGTGGCTATATACATGGAAGGAAAAAAGACAATTTACACAAAAATGTACTTATACTTTTTCTTCTGGAAATTAGAAAAAAATTAATATCCCCCAGACTTAAATTTCTTCAAGTCACATATATTAACAAAATATTATAGAACTTCATTATCTTTATGCATGTATATAACATCCTAGAACTTATCCAGGTGTTCTACAAATACAGTAATTCATTGATTGTGTCTACAATGACCAAACATCCTGCTGGAAAATTTAGTCAAGTTATTCAGTTGTTTGGTTGAGCAGACAACGAACATTTGAATATTTTTTAGTCAAAAGATATCAAAATGTTTCTTAATATTTGGATGAATGGCTATTGTTAGATAATTATACATATATGTATTTTCATGTAGTTATTTTGGTTTCAGTAGACACTTTGTGGGTACTATTAACATTAAAATGTAATTTATGCACTGTGAGTTAATTGCTGATATTTTCCTACTATCAAATTGATTCTAAGAAATAAAAAATATTAGTTTCATTTTATCACAGAGGTTCATTTTTAGCACATTATCAATATAAAAATGTATATATAGTAATGCAGATAATTCTTAGAATTCAGTTTTAGCAAATAAAAATTTCATTTTATTATGCAGAAATATATCAAAATAGTAACTGAAAATTTTATTATTTCTCTTATAAAATGTATAGAATAAAGGATTTAGACCAAAGGGGGAAGGATAAAAGAAGAATTTATCTTATCTTATATTGGTGTGAAAATTGGAATTCTTTATCAAGAAAAGTTATATTTATAACATCATTGGTATTGACACACTTTTTAAAAAAATAAATATTTATTTATTTGTTTAATCAATTTTTAAATTTTCTTCTTTCCTTCTTAACTTTCTAAGTAAGTTACAGTTCTTAACTTTAGCAGACATTTTACACTAAATTTACCTGGAAATTTCTCCATTACATTGTGAATTTTATTTCCATTTTATTTCTTTAAGATACTATTTCTATAAATTCCTGAATATGTGTCTACAAGCACACATACTATAGTATACAGAATAAAAAAGACTGTCAAATCAAACAATTATTTGGTTTCATTTAACCAGGTCATTCTGATGGAATAATGGAATTTCATGATCATAATAAATGACTTATTTATTAAAGGAGGGAATTTCCCTCCTTTAATTTAGTTTAACAACTTTGTTGAGTAACCATTTTATCCTTGAAACAAGATGTGTACATAATAGCTGTCTGAGTTAACTAGAAGGTTCACGTAGTCAAAGATCTATTAATTTAAAAATACAGAAATGATATTTATCCTTTTTGTTTTTGTGATATGGTTGTACTTCTAAATTCAGTGTTACCTTTATGCTTTTTGAGATAAATTTTTGATGTAAATCAAATTTGTTGAAAATTTAAAATTTAAAAATAATTATTGGCTAATAGCTCTTGTCTAGATATCTCAAATATCTTAAATTTGTGATTTAAATAAAATAAGATTTAAAAGGTTTGATGACCTAAAAATCACACAATTCATTAAAATATCTACTCTACACATAAATTATTTTGCTTACATAAAGCAAAATTTAATAGTTTGAACATTTATATTACTTTCTCTAAAAAATGTATCTTTACTTTCTATTTCTTGACCATATTATGTGCAATATGGTATAGTCACTTTATTAATTTACACTAAATTTTTATGACATTTTTGTAAATTTGTTTATTTCATAGTCAGAAAACTTTATTAATTATGAAAATGTAATTTTTGTAACTGTATAATTTCAGCAATATACAATATAATTTACTGTAATTGTGACAATCTTTGAAAGTAGAGTAAAAATTGTAGAGAATATAGAGGATAAACTATATAACAATGATTAATTCACAGAACACTTATTTAAGAGCTTGATTTATCTTTACCCATGACATTATATGTAAAAATATTTATATGTCATTTATATACACACATGGACTGACACATATATACTTGTATATAAGTACTTAACATTTTTAGTCATTTTAATTGCTTAAACAACAAAAACAAAGTGAAAGAATACATTCCCAAAATTCTATGAAAATAATTTTCTCATGTAATATTTTTACAGTAATAAAATAACAACAAAAATATAACTGTGGTCAATAACACCCAAAATCACCTTCTTTCTGTGGCAAAAATAACAAGATAATCATTTCTTAATGAAAGGAGAAAAAAAGATAAATAGTATGAAATATCTAACAAAAGCAAATGCTTAAATGAGCACAAGTCGATTAATAAAAGTGAACTGAAGAATTCACCCCCCACAAAATCATTATTACTGACAAAGAGGAATATTAGATGACCTTCCATTGTTAAGCTTCAGTCAGAATGAACTTGAACTTGGCTTTCCACTGTCAGTGCTAAAAAGATTAATACTATAATTGTTTTTGAATGTGATGTCCTTCTAAAAAAGAGCTGAATATAAAATGCAAATCAGAATTTATTGAATCTTATATGACATAGTGAAAGAACGAAAGAACTCTGGTTTATCTTGAGAAGGAAGGAATGATAACTAGACAAGAGCTATGTTTTGAGCAAAGTAACAAAACAAAATAAGCAATACAATCAGATTTTAGGGAGTTTTATTTAAATATATAAGCAGATATTTTTACTAATATGAGACAATCAAAATTATTTTATAAGCCACCTTATAAGCATCTAATCATTTAACTACCTTCTCTTCAACCAAGTTTGATTTCATTTAATGAAATCAAATTAAATTTACATATCAATCTTAAATACTTGAAACTCCTGTTGTTGTAAATGAGATTTGCATGTATATAAACACTATGACCAATGGTTGTAACCCTTACCTGTGTCAGTCATAGTGGACATATCTCTTTTCTTTTCAGAAAAATGGAATGAGCCTGACAGATATATCCAAGAATCTGTATTATATTCTGAAATACAACATCAAGACATATAGCCTGTTTTGAAAACTCTATATAATCCTGGACTTTGTTGGACTCAATCTAAAGTGTTTTAGTATGTAAGAATGTCTTTTATAACCTAAAGGTACATATGGAATCACCATTAATGAAACAGGAGTTATTTTATAAGCTAAACAAACAAAACAAAACAAAAACTAAACAAAAAGAACAATACCTCTGTTGAAATAATATGGTTGTCCAACTCGAACAGAAAAAAATCAAAATGCAACAAACAGGCACTTGTTAATTCTTTGGAATCTGTGTACAGTAATTGTGATATGTTTGTAGAGTATGTATTACATGTCAAATATAGGCATAAGAAATAAAGAAAGTGTTGCCTTCTTAAAGCAAAATGTATTTACCTTTTTTGCTGTGGATATAAGAAATGTTTAGATAACACATTTTCCACTGTGATTTGAGATAGAGTTAATATGTGTCCCAAGAAGAGAAAGATCACCTGATGCTCAGCTTAGCCATTGATGGAAGTATTAAATTTACAAAGATAAGACAGAAAGAAGAGATCATTTCAGGAAAAGATTATAATATGTTAAAAGTGAAAAGCTTGAATAACAATATTAGGTTGAAAGATAATAATTAGAATTGCAGCAAACATTTATTGATTACTTGTGTGAGACTCTTGTTCTAAGCACTTTACATCTATTACTTGAATGTATCATCAATCTTTGTCTTTTAAACGAAGAAATAAGAATCACAGAAAGATATGTGACTTCTCTGGAAAGCAGATGAGATTCAGACTCTGGTAATTTTGGAACCAGTTTACTTTCTTGGTTGAAGTGAACTTATGTAAAGCCAGTTGACTTGGAAACAAATCAACATAGTGCTGACTCAGTATAGACATCTTAGATGGTTTTGTTAATTAATGTCAAGTAAGATATACTCTATTTAAAAATTAGGTTATTGTATTTCTCTATCTTCAGCTATAGGAAACTTCAATTTCTAATATTTGTGAAAATAATGTACAGGTCATATGCCAAAATTGAATAGTACCTGGCCAAAATAAAACATTATTCTGTTGTAATTTCTAGCCCAATTGCCTATTATAACTGAGTTAATTTTACTTCCCCAAAGCAAATTAAGTTGAACTCAGAAAAAAAAATCACATAAGATAAGATGTGAAAAGACCAGTGTTTTAACTAGAAAAATGGAGGTTGTCTCAATATGTGGACACAATCTAAATTGGAAAAACCATTAAACCCTAAAACTGGAGGCAAACTTACACATTCTCTTCCTAAATTAAAATCCAAATTAATATTACAAAGTCATTACACTATAGAGATGGATATAAATGTAATTAATTGATGTTAGAAATATCATACGATTTAATAGAATTATTTTGCTAATAGATTTTCAATTGAGATTTTTGAGGATAAAGTAAGTCATTTTGATGGACTTTTTTTGAAAATCCTAATAGACACAAATTAAAATACATTATTTATTCTCAGAAATGTTTTTTTTTTTATTCACATGTACCCAAAGGCTTAAGCAATGGGCAAGGATTTTAAAATTATTAATTAAAAGAATAAATAAGTTAAATAAAAATAAAGCCACGTGTTTCTTTTCTTGGGGGTGGTGATAAAGAGGCATATTTATGTGACGGGTGGCTACTCCATATGCTAAGCTTGTGTCTGGTTTCAGGTAATCTTATGATTAAAGGCCTATTCCCTAAATAGTCTCCAGTGACATGCAGAGAAGGCAATGGATGAAGACTTAAGTCCCGTAGATCCTCAAGAATCTTAAAGACTCCATGCAGTCCTTGATATCCTGTGAGGAATTCAGCAATTTAAAGGGACATATTCTCTTGGGTAGTAAATTTGGAGAGGTGTTCAATATAATATTAGATAGTTTAGATCCTTATACAGGGTAATTTGTGAAACAATCTGAAACCTAAAAAAATATATGGACCAAACAGAATTCTCATCTTTTCAATGAGATAGTCTGCAAAAGAGATCAGGACAAACAATGTACTTCTGTATCTATCTTTCTCTTGATCATATAACTAAGGGAAAAAGGGAGATAGAACATGTCTGGAATGCAATGTGAAATTTATTTTTTTTAAATCTGCTATTATGGATTTACTTCCAATCATTCCTTGACTATATGATTATGTATTATGACAATGTCATAATACCAGTTTTTGATGGAATGTCAGAAACATTTTACAAGTCTGTGGTTCCCTGAAAACTGAAGCGCTTTTATAACTCCATAAAGTTACTATAATAGGCTTTATTGTTTCTTTTAAATGACTGTCAAAGGGACCTACCATTATCCTGACACTTACGCTTGAGAAACTTTTGCTTGAGCTTTTATGTACCTTCATGGCAACGCTCAATGTCTAGGCTCTTTTGTGGCTTCCTCTTTCTGAATCTCATTATGTCTAACAAGTTGACTGTTTTGTCTGTTTTGATTAGCAAGGTGAGGAGAAGTGAGCTGAATTCTGAACATTTTTTGCTGCGTTTTTTAGTTCTGCTTAAGAAATATTTATGAATGTTCTGGGCCCATAAATATAAAATTGATTTTGAGATTTTATTGCTGTAATGAAAGAAGAAGCAATACCCATTGTTACTATATCCAAAATATTCAGAAGTAGAAACAGAAAAATATGTCTCTACATCAAAATTTAATATGAAATCATGGTCTTCTGTCATACAGAATATTTGTTATATAGACTCATAGAAAGCAGGCTGACAGCTGTTGGGTAGGGGTGGGTGAGGATGGTAGAGGGATTGAGCAAAAAAGGAAAAAAAGAGAAAAAATTTATGGACACAGACAACAATGCTGTGATTGCGAAAAGGGGTGGGGGAGGTGGAGGAATGTATAGGATGGATAAGTGGTGATGGATGGAGACCTGACTTGGTGTGGTGAACACACACAATACGGTGTACAGATATGTATTGGAGAATTGTGCACCTGAAACGTGTATAATTTTGTTAACCAGCGTCACCCCAATAAATTCACTAAAAAAGAAAAAAAAAGAAAATTTGTCATAAATTTTTTCTGCAATAAGAGCTATATCAGTGGTGTCACATGATACATTTGTAAAGATTAGAGATTTTTTAACCCTCATTTGTGACCAGAATTATAATAGTAAATAATGCACTGAAGCACCGACAGCAGATTATTAAGGATATAAAATTTTTCTGCAGACATCAATACAAAATAGCAAATGAATTCACACAGCAGGGTCATTTTGACTAATGTCCTTGAAATGATGAATTTATTACATAAGTAAAAAGTATATGATTACAAATTCCATCAATCTCATGTCCTTGTCATGGTCTTGTGTTTTTAAAGTCCAGAGAGATTATGCTGTTGTATTGGTTAAACTCTCACAAAGGCCTGTGAAAACATAACAGCCACATTACTTTAATGACTTCCTTTTTGAAATGTGCATTGTTACAAACCATGCATAATGAACAGTGAATTCTCAGAACTATAGCTTTTACTTAAATGCATTTCAACTTCCAAAGATTTATACAATACTCTATTTATTAAATTCTGCTAATTAGAAAAACAAATAGAGAAGTAAATATTTGTAATTGGATTAACTATTACATAGAGAATTAAAGATGCTGACATTCACTTTTATGAAATTGTAATACCTCTGTTTTCTTTCTATTTATATTTTTTTGGTGTGACTTTCTGGAGACAATTTACTTTCTCCTTTAATTGTACATTATATTTTTATACTAACTGGTGAATTTCAGACACTTCTTTCTCAAGTCCTTTAGCAATTGCCAAGCAGTGACATATATTTAAGTAACTATTCTCAGAATTGATTTACAAGAAAACTATAAGAAGAACTAACTAGAAAAATGAAATGCAGTTTTATATATTTTTTTCATTGGGTGTACACAAGAAACTAATACAAGTTTTATTTCGGAAAAAAGTAAAACTTTATTTTATTTTATTATTATTATTTTTTGGTATTACCCAGACAGTGGAATTGTCCCAGCAACTCAATACCCTTTTTAAGGCTCACACTAGCTTCTGGTCATTTCATTCTGATGTGTGGAATGTATGTTGAATACAAGATGATTTAATTTAGTTGGTTTAATCCACAGTTTCAATCTTTGCCTTTTCCTTTAAAACAAGTTTCATAAAAGCATCTGCAGAAGCCTTGTTTCGATTACCCTTTATCCTTCAGCCTTAGATCAATATCAGAATTTTCCTCTTGCTCATAATCCATTATAGAAAATAATGTAGATTTCTACAGCATGACCAAAACTCCACATTATGCTTGCAATTTTACGTAAGATTTGTATACTATGAAGTAAAAATGTTTGCCTTAAGAAACATCTGCTCTAAATAAAATGACAGTGTAAATTTTCAAGAGAGCTGCAATGACTGTAGAGGTTAAAAACATGAGCCTTTTAGAGTTGGTTCCAGCACTTAGTGATTTTCCAGTGGGTCAACATTGTTCACCTCAGTGTTCTTGAACCCCCACCAAACTCCTGGTTCTCCCAGTCTCCCTCGTAGCCACCGAAACTGCAGTGAAATCAGTCTGTAATGTTTTCAATGCCCTTGAAGATCAGCTTTCATTCTCAGGAATACATATGAATGGCATTAAAATATGCTTCCCACTCTCACAAAATATTTCCTCAAAATACTTTAGAAACTTAAACCAGTTACTTCATATTCTGATAGTATCTTTATTGAGTAGCATCAGTCAGCTTGAAAGGGCCAGCCATTCCGGTCAATGACATATATTGTTTAAGAAGTTTCCAGAAGTCCTCATTAAAGCTTTGCCTCAGGAGAAATTTGTTAGGGAGAACAGAGACTAGACTGGTATTTCTTCTTCCACAGTTTCCTGTTAGTGTTCTTTAAAAACAGAGTTCTTCCTCATAATGTGCTTTTACTGAATGACAGAAATTTTTATGTTTCCTAAAAGGAAGATATCCATAATGGTTGTGGTCAGAAACGGAGTTGAGAAATCAAATGAACAAGGAGGAGCAAAAGATACAGTAAAGTTCAGAGGAAGGCAGAGTCACTTTATTAAAAATGGCCATTGAAGAATATTAAATACCTCTTCCTTGATGCCACCTTATATATTTTAATATAGAAAGTAAAATGAGAGCAACAAATAGTACTTTTTATTCAAAATATAAAACTCTGTAGAAAAGCAAATATATTATATTCAAACTTTGACCTTAATAAGGGCTTCAGGGGTTGATGCAGAAAAATGTAAATTAAGGCTCATTATTTTCAGATAAAAAGGAAAAAAGTAACAACTCATGTGACTAGTTCTTCATTTGTTTACTGCATGTCTAGCGTGAAAATACTTTTTGGTGTTTATTAGAAATATACTTTAAATTGCTTTTTCATTATAATACCTCAAAGGCAAAATTATTTTATTGGAAAATTGATTTGCTATCAAATAAAATAAAGATAAGAGTTTAAAACGTCTAAACTATTCAAATGACAGACATTTAGCTCACAAACGTTACCGAATGTTGTGTTACAATGGTTTTGTAAATTTCCCATTATTATTGTTCTCAGAAACGACTTTTTATAGCAATTGGGGAGATGTTAGGTTGCCACTTTTATAGACAGCAAGTGCCTAACAAACACACAAATTGGATAAATTGTTATGACTATCAAGACCAATTGCTATTTCTTTTTACAAAACACTTTCCTTTCTTATAAATGGTTTAATTTCCCCTTATCTCCTTGTGTCCTTTATCTTCTCCACTGTTCTATCTTGCAATATACGTAAAATTTTATCAAAAGCTTTCTGATATTACCATAAATTACTGTGTAAGCATAGCTATTGCTTATCTGTCAAGGAGACTTTTTTTCCCTTTCTTTAGCAATTTTCTCCATTTCTATATGAGTGAAAGGTTTTTCCTGCTATTTCTTACTAAGGTCTGTACCTTAAAGGCTTTGGCTTTTATAAAGGGGATACAGTAGAAACCTGTTCCTAGGATAACATTGTGACACTACAAAAGGACAAAAAAATACTTTTGTTTTATCTGTTATGTCTTGAACAAGTATTTGGCAAGAATAATTTTTATACGGTGAGATATATTCCTATGTTAAATACAGAAAATGCATGTATTTATTGTGTTTAATATATATTTTACCCTTTTAGTTCATTTGGTTGTATATTTTGCATGTAATGACTATTTTCCCACTTATTTATTTTTATATCTCTTACATTATGTTTCATTAGTGCAACATGATAAGTGTTAATATTTTTATAGAATTATTTTACGGAGTTCTGTTGTACCTGGTGAGTCATACTTTTTGACAATACATAATTATCTTATCTACTGTGAGTTTTCTTAAAACACATTCAAGGTTATTTGGATGGATATTTTACTTTGGAAAAAAGTTTTGATGATATTCATTTTTTTAGTGTATGTTAAAATATAAGGTCTACCAGAAAGTTCTGTCCGATTTTGGAATAAAACAAAATACAACTTTTTCTTACCATCAATAAACTTTATTAAATAATATAATTGCCATTATTATTAATGATTTCTTGCCAGCGTGAGGGCAATTTGTATATCCCGTTTTTGAAAAATGTTTTATCTTTTGATGTGAAAAATTGAACTAGTGCTTGTTTGATATCTTCTCCATTTTTGAATTTTTTACCCTTCAAAAAATTTTGTAAGGACAAAAACAAGTGATAGTCGGAGGGTGCTAAGTCCAGGAATATGGGGGATGTGACAGACATGCTTCTGTAGCATTTCTTCCTTGTTGAAATTTGTAAAAATTACAGTGGCATAAATGAACTTTATCAGTAGCCATGGGTACACTATCTTATCGCTTCACACATAAGACTAACGTGAATCAACTTTGTTTTAGTTAATTTGCTATGTCAGTATGTATACATTAAGTGATAAAAATAGAGAGGCACACATGCGCCAAATAAACATGTGCTTACGTGTTGAAATTTGTTGTAATAGAAACGAACAGAACTTTCCGGTAGACCTTATATTTATTTTTCTTAATTAATTTTAATTTATTGTGTTTACATAGATTCAAATGTCCCACTGAATACATCCCCCTCACCCCCGTGTTCCCCTCAACATCGTCCTTGCCCCCCCTCTCCAATGCCCTCCCTCCTTCCCTCCAGGATTCGCTTTCCTGTTCTCTACAACACTGTGTTATATATATATATAATTTCATCAGTTTCTATCCCTTCTCTGCTCCCATCCTCTCATCCCCTTTACCCTGTTCGCTTTCCCTCTGGATCCTTTGATCCTGCCTCTGTCTCTATTCCATTCCTCAGTTCACATTGTTCCTTGGATTCCTCAAATGAATGAGGTCATATGATATTTTTCTTTCTCTGCCTGGCTTATTTCACTTAGCATAATAGTTTCCAGGTCCATCCATGTTGTCACAAAAAGTAAGATTTAAATCATGAAATCATAATCATCTTAGAAGAAAACATAGGCAGTAAGCTCTCCAGCTTCTCCCACAGCAATATATTTGCTGATTTATCTCCATGGGCAAGTGAAATAAAGGACAGGATGAACAAATGGGACTATATCAAACTAAAAAGCTTTTGCACAGCTAAAAACAATATGAACAAAATAAAAAGACAAACCACACAATGGGAGAATATATTTGACAATACATCTGATATGGGGTCAATAACCAATATTTATAAAGAACTTGTAAAACTCAACACCAGGAAGATAAACAATCCAATCTAAAATGGGCAAAAGAAATGAATAGACACTTCTCCAAAGAGGACATACAGATGGCCAATAGGCAGATGAAAAAATGTTCAACATCACTAATCATTACAAAAATGCAAATTAAAACCACAATGAGATACCAACTCACACCAGTCAGAATGGCATTCATTAACAAAACAACATATAATAAGTGCTGGCGAGGATGTTGAGAAGAGGGAACCCTCCTGCACTGCTGGTGCAGCCACTGTGGAAAACAGTATGGAGATTCCTAAAAAAATTAAAAATGGATCTGCCTTTTGACCCAGCCATCCCACTTTTAGGAATATATCCCAAGAATACCAAATCATTGATTCAAAAGAAGAAATGCACTCCCATGTTTATGGCAGCATTGTTTATAATAGTCAAGATCTGTAAACAGCCCATGTGTCTGTCAGTGGACAAGTGGATTAAAAGGCAGTGGTACATATACACAATGGGATACTATGCAGCTATAAAAAAGGAAAGTTTGATGATATTCTACTGTAGACTGTATAATCTGGAAAGAAGGTGAATATTAAGGTTGTTTTATTACTCCCAAAGGCAGAAATGGAGTGAGCTATCTAGTTTGGACACTGTGGAGAAAAGTCATTCTGAAGATCCAGACCTTGAGAACGACTGTCATTATAAAAGAATATCTAGAAACTTCTTTAGAAAAGAAAACCATAAAGTCTTGTGGATGTGCCTGGGGGTGCTCATCAGTTGCTAGAATTAGCTATTTCACACTCAGTGAGTTGTCTTGCCATATCTCTAGTTTTATGTAAATGCCATTGCAGGTATATTTAAAAATCTTTTACAACAATTAGACAATCCATTCTTTCCTCTATAGCACACACATGGTAGCCTCAAAAATAGATTATAAATTTCCCTGGCCAGTTGGCTCAGTGGTAGAGCGTTGGCCTGGCGTGCAGGAGTCCTGGGTTTGATTCCCAGCCAGGGCACACAGGAGAAGCACCCATCTGCTTCTCCATCCCTCCCCCTCTCCTTCCTCTCTGTCTCTCTCTTCCCCTCCCACAGCCAAGGCTCCATTGGAGCAAAGTTTGCCCGGGCGCTGAGGATGGCTCTATGGTCTCTGCCTCAGGCACTAGAATGGCCCTGGTTGCAACAGAGCAATGCCCCAGATGGGCAGAGCATCGCCCCCTGGTGGGCATGCCAGGTGGACCCCGGTTGGGCGGATCCTGGTCGGGTGCATGCAGGAGTCTGTCTGACTGCCTCCCTGTTTCCAACTTCAGAAAAATACAGAAAAAAAAAAAAGATTATAAAGTGAAATAGAAAATGATGTGTCTCTGAATCTAACCATATTGAGACCTATGCAATATTGCAGGATATATTCATGTTTATCACAAAAAGTCTATGTATGTCAGTGATCAAATTGTTTTCAAAGGCAATAGCAAATATAATAACCAATGACAACAAACAGAACCCTCAAACTATCAGATGTTCTTCTTGAACAGTAATTACTTTCTCAGCACACTACAACATACAGATGCCTCTCTTCTCTGACCACAAGGCAAGGGGCACCTCTGCATCCGTGATAGAAACTACTTAGGCTTGCATGCCATATTATAGCTATGCTTCCCTCACTGTGTTTCCTTTGTATATTTAACATCTTTGGTGAGAACAAAGTTGAGAGTGCGCTTTTTGTGAGGATGATCCATTCTGGGTTCCACGCCTACAGCTCCTAACAATTAGTTGTATGAGCTTGGACAATAGTCACATATCTTGGGTAAGTCAGTTTTCCATCTTCAAAATGGAGATAAGAACAACAACGACGTGAGAATGATTTTGTGAGGATTGGAAAGTTTAATATACTTACCTATTAACCCAGTGTCTCTTATTATAGTATCTTGCATTAGGGTGGTATGTTTGTTATTTTAAACATTATTGGTAACTAAAATTCATAGTCTACACAAGAATTCACTTTTTGCGTTACACAGTTCTATGAGTTCTGACAAATGCATGATATCATGTATTTACCGATAAGTATCACACAGGATAGTTTCACTGTCTTAAAAATTCCCTGTGCTTCACTTATTCATCCTGCCTTCCCTATCCCAAAGCCACTGATCCATAGTTTTTCCTTCTCCAGAATGTCAAATAGCTGGAATAAAATAGCATGCAGCCTTTTCAGACTTGTTTCTTTGACTAGCAACATATATTTAAGGTTGCCACATGACTTTTTGTGACCTGATAACTCACTTCTTTTAATCACTGAATGATATCCCATTGTATGGATATACTGCAGCTGGTTTCTTCATTCACCTATTGAAGAATATCTTGGTTGCTTCTAGATTTTAGGGATATGACAAAAGCTGCTAAGTCCATTCATGTGTAGGTTTTGTGTGGACGTGTTTTCAACTCATTGAGTAAAAGCAGAACTGATGGATCATATGGTATGGTTGTGGTTAGCTTTATAAGAAAGTGCCAAACTGTCTTCCAAAGTAGATATGTCATTTGCATTCTCACAAACAATAAATGACAATTGTTGTTTCACATTTATATCAACATTTGGTGTTATCATGTCAATGTTTTGGATTTTATCTATCCAAAGTAGTAGTAATGGTATTTCATTACTATTGGATGTATTTATTTAATTTTTGTTGTTGTTGTTGTTGTTTTTTTTGTATTTTTCTGAAGCTGGAAACGGGGAGAGACAGTCAGACAGACTCCCGCATGCGCCCGACCGGGATCCACCCGGCACGCCCACCAGGGGCGACACTCTGCCCACCAGGGGGCGATACTCTGCCCCTCCGGGGAGTCGCTTTGCCACGACCAGAGCCACTCTAGCGCCTGTGGCAGAGGCCAAGGAGCCATCCCCAGCGCCCGGGCCATCTTTGCTCCAATGGAGCCTTGGCTGCGGGAGGGGAAGAGAGAGACAGAGAGGAAGGAGGGGGGGGGGTGGAGAAGCAAATGGGCGCTTCTCCTATGTGCCCTGGCCGGGAATCGAACCCGGGTCCCCCGCACGCCAGGCTGACGCTCTACCGCTGAGCCAACCGGCCAGGGCGGATGTATTTATTTTTAAATCAAATATTTATTGGATTTTATATACTAGGTATTGTTCTAATGACTAGGATTACAGGTGTGAATAAACTAAACCAAAAAATTTAAGAAAAGAAAGAAGGAAAAGGGCCCAGTAGAGTTTATATTCTATTTTAGTGAGTAAAGGCTGGAAACAAGTTAGTGGGTAATTGGGTATAAAATGTTTTTTGGTGATAAGTATCATTATGGAAGAAACTTGAGGAAAATAGACTGTTGGATGGAGGACTACAATTTTAAGTTGTATGGTAGAAAAGTTGTCACTAAAAAGATGACATTTGAGCAAAGACCTGAAGGAGGAAAAGTGAGCAGTCACGCAAAAATCTGGGGGTGTATCCCAGGAGAGGGGATATCCAGTGAACAACCCCAGAAGAAGGAACCTGTGTAAATGGTTTAAGGAGCAACATGAGAGTCAAGTCTTAATGCCCTTTTGTAGGACCTTGTAGGACATGGTAAGTGCTTCATTCTAACATAGGTGGGAAGCCATCAGAGAATTTTGAACAGTAAAGTGATATGGCATGACTTAGTCTTCAAAGCATCATTGGTCAGCTTTACTGAAAGATTTTTAAGAATCAAGGGTGGTAGCAGATAGACCAGGTAGGAAGCTATGCAATAGACAATGCTGCCTGCCTCAGATTTTAATAGAGTCATTATAAAGTGCTTGTATCATTACCAGTCAAATTGTTTTGTAATTAATATTATTTTCATTACTGATATAAAAATATAAAATATTTTTTATGCATCATGCTTCCAATTACATCCTATTTGGCTCTTTTCAGTATAATTAAATTGTAGTTATAGATCTTTTAAAAAATCCAACCTTTTCTAATTTGAAAAGTTGAAGAAGTTCTTATTGGACTAAATTTGCATGATATTCCCAGGATATGTCTTTTACTATTTTTTCCTATTGAAATATATTTAGCTCATTTAAAATATAATTCATTTCCAATTTGAAATTCTTCTAGCTAGCAAGTCAAAGTGTCATATGAAAAAAAATGCAGAGGGTTGTTAAAGTTTGAAGAGCTTAAACATTTCTCTCTTTTTTTTTTCCAAACAAAAGACTAAATCTAGAATGTTAAATGTCCAGCTAGCTGTGAATGGGAGAAACTGAAATCTACTCTGCTTTCATCTTCATTTGAAATATGGTTACTGAGTCTCTGGGAACTTATGAAAACCTCAAGCATACCACAAATGAATACAAATTCTAGAGAAACTTACCAGTAATTTGCTGCCTCAATGTGGCAGTAGGACACTTTCTTAAATTGATTCCAACAATGATCTAAGTATAGACATAACTATAGACATTTGTTCTGAAATACACATGCTCTGTGTATGAGGAACTATTTCAGAAACTGGAGTTGCAGAGACAAATAAAATAAAATGTCCCTGCCTCATATAACTTACATTATAGTGGGAGAGATAGTCAATTGATATTTAAACAGTTAAATATATAATATAACCTTTTGTGTTGATAAAGGCTAGGCAGAAATACATGAAGCAGGGTAAAGGGAGAAAGAAAGTATACATTTTTGATAGGCTTTTTATGAAAGAGATCTCTGAGGAAGTGACATAACAATAAGACACAAATGCAGCAAAGATACAAGCCATGTAAATATTGCTGGGGAAAGGATTGTAGGCAGAGAAAATTCTACATGCAAAGGTACTGAGGTAGGAACATTTCTGGCTTCTAGGAACAGCAAGTAGGCTGTATGACTACCTACCCTGAGGGAGAGAGGAGAGGAGGGTTAGGAGATGAGGCTGATGTGAAGGAAGTTGGGTTTCTATGTCTTGGGAAGGTGTGAGAGGTAGTGACAACATCAAAGCAAAGTCTTGATTTTCATTTTGGAAAGAGAGCTCTGTAGACAGAGAGAGTAGGGAAACACAAATAGAAATGGAAGGTCCAATCATGCAGCTATCACAGGGACCTGGGGACAGCAGGACTTGAGCTAACTTGATATTGAAAAATTCTGAGATACATTTGCAGATAAGAGTGTTCGCTCAAGTAGAAGAAAAAAAGCAGTTGGATATATTAATAGTCATATGAATGAGGATATTTTAACAAATAAGGAATGCAAAATTGGGAGAGAGAAGTTAGGGTACAAGATACAGTTTTTCAAAGTTAGAAAGCTATATTATCTCCTCGTGTTCATCATACAGTGCACAACAGTTCTGAGGAATAAAACAATTTCTATTGTTTTTAAAAAAGTATAATTTCACTTTCTTCAAGATAAGCATAAATATTTTCTACCACAGTGATTCTTGAAGGATTTTCTCTGGCACATTGGTGGCTTTAAAAGAGAGACCTTCTGAAGAGCTTCAAACTGATAGAAATGTACACAGGTGGTCTTTTTCATTCTTAAGAAAAGATCAGGCTTATTTCATAGACCTCTCATTATTTTTTGTAACTGGGAGTTTTCTGTTCTGTTCTGTTTTACTAAGAATGTATGATAATAACATCTGGTATTTGTATACCAAAAATATTAATTTGCTGGAGCTTATTAAAGACTAATTCAGTTTTATATTTAAAAGTATTGACAAGGCTTGAAAATATCTCTTCAGTTTTAGGGAAGAACAGTTTGTTATAGATGAACCAGAAATGTTGTCTTGCATTGGCTAGGATGTTAATTGCTGCTATCCTTGCTTTTAATTATAAATTAATTTTTAGTTTAGTTTTAATTTTAATTTTAGTTTCTTATGGGATGTTTTACTAAGCTTGCAGAGTATATATTTGATCTAACAGTATTTTTAGGTTATAATATCCCAAAAGCATTGAATCCCAATGTACTATGATTTGAATATGAATTATCTTTACCCCCCATTGCTAAAACATCTGTCTACATAATTCCCCTCCTTCATCCTTCAATTTGCTTAGGTAGTGACACTTTATTGTGATCACTGAACAATTTGCCTCTAGAAGAAATGACCAGGTAAGGTATGCAGATTATGCAGTCTTTGCTATGATCAAATAGTTTAACGGTTTAACTGTAGACACACAAATGTTTGTGTCTTTTTATCATAAAACACTTTAGTGATGAGTTTCACATATTTTTCTTCTGCAAGTTACCAGATAAACAAATACAAGTAAACAAAAAAGATATTCAACATTTGGGAATCTTCAATATGCTTTATTTAGAGTCAGAAGTTCTGCAACTAAGTTCTGTCTGTGCTAATTACTAGTTGTTTGATTATTGACAAGTTGTCTAACTTCATAGCTTCAATCTTTTTGTCTGTAAATGGAAGTCATATTTTCAACTATTGTGGTGATTTGGTGAGATAATATTAATGATGGAATATATGGACTTCATTAAAAGTCAGGCACTATTTAAAGTGCTTTGCAAACACATCAATTTGAAGATGATAATATTAGTCAATATTTATAGCACAATTATTGGAAAAATAAGTAATGTTAAAATTATTCTGGTCAAATGCTAACAGAATAATTTAGTGAGTTTAAAAGATTGTATTTTGTGGTTAAAAGCATCACTTTGGGATGCAAAGAATGAATGAAGAATTTATCTGATGAAGAAAAAATTTCTTAGAGTAACTTTCCATTATATAAAACTAAATGCAGAAACTCCTTTACTATGAATAAATGTATTTGTAGCTAGAGTTGAGGCTTTGCATCAAGAATGTATCTATTTTTTTAAAAAAAGAATGTATCTATTTAAAGGAGTAAAATCTACACCCTTCTGGCGATATAAATGATTAAGGCTATATGAATTTGCCGGTATATTCTCTTCAGACTGACCCAAATGGTTATTTTTCCTTTTTTTAAGCATAAGACAAATCAATTTTGACAGATCTGGCAATTATCTGATGTCTACTAACTTATTTTGTTAAAAACTATCCAATAGCTGACCGGGCAATGGCGCAGTGGATACAGCGTTGAACTGGGATGCGGAGGACCCAGGTTCGAGACTCTGAGGTCGCCAGTTTGAGCGCAGGCTCATCTGTTTTGAGCAAAGCTCACCAGCTTGGACCCAAGGTCGCTGGCTCGAGCAAGGGGTTACTCGGTCTGCTGTAGCCTCACGGTCAAGGCACATATGAGAAAGCACTCCATGAACAACTAAGGTGTCACAACAAAAAACTGATGATTGATGCTTCTCATCTCTCTTTATTCCTGCCTGTCTGTCTCTATCTGTCCCTCTCTCTAACTCTCTCTCTGTCTCTGTAAAACAAAAAACAAGAAAACAACAACAATCAAACCAAAAAACCCCACAACTATCCAATAGCAAGAAATTTTGATTGTCAGAAATCTTGTCTGAAAAAAAAAAAAAGCCTAATTCCAAGCACTAAAGGAACTGTGATGATAATCTGGGAACCAAATTTTACTCCAAGAATAAAAGAACAATGAATAAATGTCTGAAGAAATTTAGGGCTAAATTGAAAATAAAATATCCCAAGAAAGATAGGGTGAACTGGTAAAGCATATGGAAGAAAAAAAATGACAATGAGAACAGAGGTTTTTTTCCCCCTAGGTCCTTGTGTGTAAGACTGATTACTATTGTCATTTGCACAATACTTTCATATTTCCTAGGTACATACAACATAACAATGAATTTTAAAGTGGAACTAGGAGGGAAGAGGTAAGGGAAGAAACCCAGTGGCATTTCGGTGTCTTAACTCTTACTAATGCCAGGCTCAAGATTTCTCCAATTCCCACAGTACTGCTAAATACTCTCAAAAGAAAATTGGACCATGGCTTTCTCCTATTTCTCTTATTCTGTGCCCTTGACAGTCACATACCCCTCACACCTCCTCTCCCCCCAAATGGCTTACTGAGGTCAGTATGAATAATAATGTGATAGTAATAGAAAATGCCAATGGTATGCCTGAACACTGGTCTCATTAACTAAAAAGCCTGAAAATGTGAACAAAGTTTTCAATAATATACAGTATTAATATTTATGCATGAGTGAAGAGCCTATATCAAGAGTTGTCAACATGCCATATAAAGCAGTTCTTATATGGGGGCTTATTTATTCATTGGTAAAACAATTCTCTTTGGTGGTGAAACTGGACAGCTAATAAAAAGTTATCCTATTTTAAGGAGTCTTAAAAGTGCTCTAGGTATTATAGAATTTCAGTGGAAAATGAAGTTTTTGGGTTTTCAAAAGTGATTGTATCTGGAACCAATGCTAGTTGTTGGGAGGCTAGTTGTAAAATGCATCCAAGAATCATGAACTGGAAGTTGTAGATGAAATCAACCCAGCGACACAGAGTCTGAGCTTTGATGGAATGTTTTAAGACGCTTAGCCACTTGTATAGAAAACGCCATTTTCTTTTTTCCGGCCTTTGCTTCAGTGAAGAAAACATACAAGAGTCTTAGGAGACTGAGTTCCTACAGCTGTGATAAAGGTAGTCACACTTAGGAAAAATGAGTTTCAGCAATACCTAAATTGGTTGGTTTCATAATGTTCCTTGAGACTGTCTTATCTGGTGAAGGTTTAGAAAATGGTCTGTATTCTAATGCAGCTCATAGTTGGTCAGCAAGGGCACCTCTTGAGCCCTGGCTTCTATGTTCCTGAAACTTTGCCTGAGTCCTGACCCCACCCTAATGCCTACCCTAGGAATACAACAGGTCTAGAAGAACACTGGAAGCAGCTAAATTTACATAGTTCCTTTTTTCTTACTTTAACCACAGCTCATTGCTTATGACATTTTCATATCAGGTACCTTTGTTGCTTTTTATAGTAATGTTTCATATGCCACTTGTTACCTATTTTTTCTCTATTGAAGAGACAACCTAACAGATAGCCTAAAAGTATTTACCTTACCTGAGGACAACTACCCTAAAAGAAAAAAGTTAATGAAGGGCCAAGTATTTCATTTCCCCAAAATCACGATATCACGAAGTGCTGATAATGAGAAGGGTCTCATGACAATGAGGTCCCGAATTGAAAGAGGGGAAGGAAGCTACCACTCTGATTGCCACCGGGAATCCCGGTGTGCCACTACAGCGAGGGAGGCGGAGCATAAAGAAGCCTGTCACACTGCCAAATATTTCTAATGGTTTGAGAATTTTCGAAATCAGATAAATTACCCACCATTTAAGCTAACAAAATTGCATCTAAGCCAACGTGTTGTTTTGACACACTTTTATAGTTAGAATGGCTATGTTTAAGTTTCTGCTGCCTTTACTAGCTGTGTGACATTTGGCAAGTTATTTAATTGCTCTATGTCTCAGTCTCTTTATCTGTAAAATAAAGACCATAATGAAATCAACCAAATAAGGTAGATTATATTAATCAATAGATCAACAGCAGTAAGAAAAGTGCCTAGTGCCTCAAATTGGTAAATATTAGGTAAACATTAGCTTTATTGTGTTGACTAGTTATTTAAGACTAGATCTTAAGTCCTACTAGGTCAGTTTTCACCTGAAAATTACTAACTTGTCTGTCCATCTAAGGCCAGCCTTCTGTAAAATATGAGAAAAATAAGGCCTAAAACGTTGGCTTAGTGTGAAAGGGATACATATAAATAAAATCCAAATAGGTATTTGTTGGTTCTATTTTTGTCATTATTTTGCTACAATCTCAAAGCATGATACCTACTGTTTTTTTCCTTTTAGAAATACAAAAAGAGTCACTATTTTAATTCTTCAGTATCATTTAAAGAATTCACACATTTTCTTAATATGGAAAGTGTGTGTGTTTACTAAAACATATGGATGTTTACTGTCAATGCTTCATTCCTAGGTTCCGCTTTCACATGTGCATATCAGGCAAATGGTAGTATTTTATCCCTGGTAAAGTAATGCATGCTGTATAAATGTGTATAATGTTCTTCACAAGATCATCCTCATGTAAATTATTTGACTAAATTGCAAATATTTAATTGAATGTAAAAATTAATCATATATATATAATATATATGCTCCCTCTTCAGTGTAAATGCAGTATGATAACTATGAGCATAGTTTCAATGACTTCTCTGAAGAAGACTTCACAGTCACCTAAAGTAATAGCCAGCAGCCATAATTATGGAAAACCACCTAAAGGAGCTTGTGAAATCTTGGGAGGATTTCTTAAATCTTACGAAGAAAAGAAAGAAGGAAAGTAAAAGATTTCTTTTTGAAAAGGAAACTGAAAATATAGTGATAGAAACCAAGGAGTTCTTAATCTATTGATATCTGGAACTCTCACTATCATGATTTCTCTTTTCATTGTTCATTTTACATTATTATGTGTCTCACTTCAGCACTACTTAAAAATTGCTGCATATTAGTAAGTCATGAAAACAGGTGCAAATTGAGATGGAAAATTTTTTCACTTTAAAAGTAATTGCAAATTGTTTCATTAAAGGTATCCTACACTATCAAGGGATAAAATAAATGCTTTAAATGGGCTACAATTTGGTGTGGTTCACTATTGGAAAATATAAGAAAGTTTACTTGATTTTATTTTTATCAAATTGAGTCTTGAAAACTTCACTGATTCTATATCTCTTCTTTTCATATTATTGTTTAGAGGATAGAAGACAGAAGTACTGATGAAAAATAAATGGACAAGGACAGGTTTTGTGAACCCTCCCAGAATTTGCTGTTAGTATTTTTATAAACAATGCGTGAATGTTACAATCTGCCAATTGTTTTTTTGCCCTCTTTAGGATAACATAAGCCAAAGTATTTTACATAAGTGCACTTTTTTCCCACTTGCCTTGTTTTTCTGTTTTGTTATCTTCAAGTTATACTGTGTTTTTGACATTATAGAAACTTGGAGTTTACATCACTAAATTTGACTCTATAAAAACCGTCTCTGATAGAGTAGTTTGTTACATTTATGTTTTTAAAATATAAAAGCAATATGCCCTTGAGGATAAACAAAAACTCAGAATAGCACAATATCAACTCATTTGCAATGTGACTTGTTCAACATTACACATAGTGCATTTAGATCACTGATAAAAAAGAATATTTACATTATTTTTTATTACCCCTAAAATCCCAAAAATAATTAACATATTTTTCATTGCATCTTAAGAAAATATGTAGTTTTAATGGCCACCTAACCTAATCTGAGATTTTTGTTTTAATTTTTAAACTTCTGGACAAAAACAAGAGAACAAAGATGACTTAAAGAGAAGTTATTTACATGTGACTCCATTATTTTTTATTTTTCATTTTTTTAGGAGTAGCCTATAAAAACATATATCTATGAGAATGATCAGAAAACATGATATTTATAAACTTTCCTACAATAACTTTTATTAGCAATTTTCACTAAAAAGATCTCTTTTAATTTTTTTTCTTATATCCTATTTTGAACTCCTTCAATGAGTTTAGTTATTCCTGTATCTAATATTAAATTATACATACAGCCCCACAAACACACACTTTCACAAACAAAGCAAACTGAGAAACATGATAAAATTAATGAGTTGCAGTATGTTTTGAAAAATGTCCGAAAGGTAAAGGAAACTAGAAAAAGAGTATTAACACAACTGTAAATGACCTCTCCATATTTGCCATGGACTCTACTTCCATCAATATTTAGCAAAAGCTAAAAACAGTTATTCCATAAAATCTGCTTAATATCCCATGAAACAATTTTCTGATTGTCTCATGTGAATCTCAATAGTACTTTCTCTCCCTCTCCTTTTTTGGTGTTCAGAAAGTGAGTTCTACTTGTATTGTTGCCTAACTTGATGTGTAATTTTATGCAAGCCACTTAATTTCTCTGAACTGTTGTTTCTTAAAGTGAAAATTTGGATAAAAATATTGGAATATATCTCAAAGGGTTGTTTTAAGTAATGAAGTTTATATAAACTATAAACCTGCATATATAGTTTATATCAGCAATATTTAACTAGACACATAGTATTTGACCTAAATAACCCAGGGCTCTTCAGCTTTTATATAATAGATACTTACTTTTATTTTATTTACTTATTCTGCAAGCCCTTATTGAACAGGGACCCAATACAGAGTGATGAAAGTATGGTTGAGGTATTCACAGGCAATGTTTTAGGTGAAATTTCTGGAAAAATGAGGTATCTGGGTCTCACTGTCTGTATTAGCCCTCACTGTTGAACTGCTTAGGACCTAATCAAGGACCTAATTATGTAGGAGTGCAAGGGGTGTTGATGGCACCTGAATGACAGTGGGATAAAATCCAGCCTCCGCTCTGCTCCTCAGGCCATCCGCTCTGGCAAGAAAGGTGCTGTGTTTGCTTTTACTGGGGGATCCTTTTTCCAGTTTCCAAAAGCCTGAGTGTGGGATGACCCTCAGTCTCTTCTTTGGTATCACCACTCTCATCCTTTCAGGTGGAATCGGATCACTCTTAGCCTTCTAAGAAATGCCAGAATCTAAGACACATTTTAGATAGTTTTTCTCAAGATCTTAACCATTTATCAGACAATAATTTAGAAAATTTTACTGATCATATTTTTATAACACCCCCACAAATTCCACACACCTTTGAATTGTACTGGAGATAGAACTTTATCAACAAGACAGCATCGTACCTGTAGAAGATCTATGTCATTCATCTTTTTGTAGGCACTGACCTTAAGCTCAAAAGATTACACACATCTAAAAATTTTCTGCCCTCATTGGTTTAGTTCCATTATATAATACTTGAGTTGAAAGTTTCAGCTATCTTTACTACCTTCAACATAATTAGTCTTCTGAAAATGAGTTGTTGATATGGTTCAGAAAATTTTAAATCTTGGCTTGTATACAGAGAAAAAAATTTAAATCCAAATGTTCAATTAATCTATGAAGGGATCTTAAATATTTTCATATAATCTGTCCTTGAAAATTTTTATTTTCTATTCATGTAAAAGTTATTACATAATCCAAGAATATAGACTTATTAAAGCATATAAAGACTCAAACTTTTGTCTTGTTTCTGGAAATAATTATATTTGATTGAGGCACTGTGAATTTGAAGTATGTTTTTGAGTTGCTGCAGGGGAAAACTATTAGGCTCCTTAAATCTAAATTGAGTGACTGAGGGGAAAAAAAAGTCTATAAGGCTATGAATACCTATTCTACTAAAGGATGCAAAAATTTCAATAAAGAAATAATTGGTAATCTTGAATTCAGTGACAGAAAATTATAAATCTGTCTCTTATGAAGTCTCTTATGTGAAATATGGATGAGTTGAGGTCATAAAAAAGGATGTTTACCAGCAGGAGCCTAAATCAACAGCTTTGAACATGATAGTTCAGAAAGAAACAGGGAGCCATGGTTCCTGACATAGACCACACTGACATTATTTAATTTTTTTACTTTCCCACTGCATCCATTTCTTCTCCTGCCTTGCCTCTCTCTACCTTTGTCCTTGGTTAAAATAAACCATCATAGCATTAAATCTGTCTACTACAGTTAATTACTTCAGCTATGTGCTAAAGTATTTAGTTGTACCACCTGCTCTCTATGGTTTAATATTAGTTCGTATGGTGGTTGCTATACATCTCCAAACCATAAAGGCCATGTCAAGTGCTCCAAGGGATCATGAAATATTAATTTCGAGACAAAAAATTAAGTGGCTTAGAAAAGAAGCTGTTGTCTATTCCATGAGTGGCTTTTAAGACACTGATATCTATGCTTTGAACATATCTAGTCTTAGCCATTCAAACCACATGTAATGAGCACTAAGTAACCGTCTGCCTTCAAGTGTGTAGCACAGAGATCGAAACCGCCAATTCCTTTCTCTGTCAGAGCACAGCAATGGAAGAAAAAGCTCCCATTTTCATCCACAGGTTTGTGTGTGTGTGTGTGTGTGTGTGTGTGTGTGGCAACATTATGTCAATATAAGTCTTGTTACTGTCTTGTAAACACTGGAGAAAATAAATCTAATATGTAAAGAAATAGTAGCACCCAAGTACTTTATGGTATGTATACATATGGATTTGGTTATGCTTTTCCACACTTATTTTATTTAAAACTTTATTTGTACAAAGAAAATTCCAGATTCGAAGTGGAAATCTTTTCCTCATTTAGTTATATAATAAATATTTTGAGTATATTTTTGTGTGTTAGGGTTGATATATGTGACATTATTTATCCAAAAGTTAAAAATGATTAAGATAAAAATGATAGAAATAAGTTAGTGCTAAAAATGAATTAAATACCACTGACAATAAATACTGAGTGATGATAAAGTAGTATCAGGACATAAAATAGAAATAACAGCTTATTTTTGACTCTATATTGTTCACCTTAAAATTGAAAGCTCCATTCATGTGTTTTAATCAGTTGTTGATGGCATCAGCTTTTCTACTTCATTGCCTATTTTTCTGCAAAGCAGGAGTCCTGTGAATGCTTAAGTGATTCTAAAATAATGTTTTTTAGTAAAAGGTTTGTGGGACTAAGGTATGGTGAAAAGGGGTGCAGAGGCAAAGTATCGGGAAATCTCATTAAGGACCAACTGCAGCTTTAGGACAGTTCTTCAAGCGAGAAGATGCTGCTGTAAAAACTAAGTGGATACATGAACTAGCAACCACTTAGCAAAGCCTCAAAACAACTAGCTAAGAGGATGGTGGAGAAATATCATTTAAAGACTAAAGGCTTAAGGGATCCTTTTTCTTGTCGATAATTTTATAAAATATACATGGCCCATGTGGATTATATGCACACATTATGTTGACTGACATGATATCATGAGAATCTCTTTTCTGTTAATGTTCCCAGAACTCCATGAAAGAATCAATACTCACAGTCCTGATTCATTAAAAAATACATCTGTCTCCAATATAATAAAAGCTTATGGAACCCAGGTTTTTAAGGCTTTTCTATTTAATATTCAAGACCTGGGTGACCAAACAGGATAGACATCCTACTGACTCATGGGCTTTGCAAGCAACTACAGCCTATATTTAATGTTCAGAGTAGGTATTCATACTGTACTTGCCATTAGAAAGCTCCACCATTTGACTTCACAGACAAAGCATGTTTAGAATCTTATAACAGCCTGAAAAAACTCAGGCTATCCAAGAATGTATTATTTCTAATTACCATCAGGTTCAGATGACTGTCTGCTCCTAAGTCTCCGCTCTTTATTTTTTTGTTCTTGTATACTGGGATTTGTTTTGTTTAAAAACGAGTTTATTTCTTCTTAAGATGATATGACAACTTCTTTTTTAATTTCTCTGTAGAGCTTCAATTTTCATAGTCCCGCTAGGAAGTGGGTTGAGGAAGCAGGGCTTGAGTGTTGAATAATTACATCTGGAATTTTGTCCACCCACAGGTAGAAGCAACTGCCAATAGCAGAAAAATGAGAAGTCTCAGTGATGGCTGCACAACATCCCCAGTGTAATCTCTAGTGAGGAATTTGCCAATTTACATCTACAAACCAAACAGGGCTTCTATTGACACCTTTTCTGAGTTGTTACTTTTAGCATCCCTTCTGTGCCATGCCTTGAACACAATGTGGCCTCAGTAACTCATTTAGCTTCATGAATTTAGCAGCACTCAGAGTATCATTTATCTTCTGGAATAATGGAACTCAGCGAGGCTGGAAACTGAGCTAAAAATGGGATGTTTTTTACACAGTGTGTCAACGGATTCCACACCTGAGAGTTGTCCCTTTTCACTAACAAATAGAAAAGTAAATTGAAAGAAATGTACCACTCTGGTGTGTGATGTTAATAGTGGGGGAGGCTGTGCATTTGTGGGGGTAGAAAGCATATGTGAATTCTCCATATTTTCTGCTCAATTTTGTTATGAACCTAACACTGCTCTGAAAAATAAAGTCTATACAAAAATGGTTGGGGGAACATACTCCATTTATACAAATGGAAATTCACATTGATTTTGTATTTGCTATCACTCACTGTTTACTGTGTAGCGTATTTATTAGTCAATTTAAAAATCGTAAGCCACATATTCTATTGTTTTCTGAATGCAGCTTTTTCCTCAGTTGTAACCTCATGTAAGAAATTGGAAGAACATTACACATTGTTATTTTCACCTATGCCAGGAAATACATGATGACAATTGGCAAAATTTTGAATTATGAAAGTGTCAACGTAGAAATATAAGATTCTTGCTTTTGATGTTTTTATACATGTACTATGATATGGAAAGAAAATGCATGGAAGAGAAAAGTATATAAGAAAAGACATTGAAATAAGTGAGAGATGAACCTTATTGAAAAACAAAACATTGAAGACTGTTGATTATTTTTCTTTTTCTTATGTGTTCATTTTTTCATCCCTGTATTTTATTCACCATTTTGTTAATTAACACATTGTCTTTTTTGGACATACCTTGATCAAGAAGACATCAACTAAATCAGAAACTAAAGGTAGTAGCATTAGGGTAGGTATAATATTGGATATATATTATATAACATGTAAATAAAACAATTTAACTCGCTCATCATAAAAAATAATGACTGTGGATATATTTGAGTAGCATTCACTAAGTAAAGTACATGCTTTAGAAGGAGTCAGAACAGATACAGACAGAATCCTTTTAATCTCTGTCCCACATGTATATTGCATGCAACCACTCAGGATTTAGAAACCAGAAAAACAGAATTCACGATGTGAGACTTGCTGTTCCGAATGTTGAACAAAGAATCTGACACTGTTCTTTGCCTCACAAACAGAATTTCAGAATCCCAGACAGCCAAAGTCTCGTACTCTGCACAGAATGATATGCTTGGAGTTGAGAGAAGAAATTCAACAGCACTAACACAGTCTATCTGGATGTGATAGAGTCCCACACTCTATAAAAAAAAAAATCCATAATTTTTTTCCCAAAAGAAAGTTTAATTCATTTTTTCAAACTCTGACTTCTTTTGTCCACACTTGAAATAGACAGTTTATTTTATCTTACTTTTTTTGTATCTGGTTTGTATTTTAGGGTAAGTGATTCAACTATTCATGGACTTTTTGTCAGCCAGAGCTGTTTGATGGTATCAAAATGCTGGGAGGTACTAACTAGACCCTGTGCAGTCCAAGATTCACAGAGAAAATTAGATTTCCCCCAATTAGGGCAAATTACACAACTAAAGTATGGAGCACTCCCCCTTTCTCTTTTCTCCCCAGCTCCTTTTGAAATAAGTTAGTAGCAGAGTTGCACAGAAAAGAAAAAGACTAAATTGACAGCTAATGCAGACTGTGCTGGGATATTCAGAACACTGGTAGAGACCACCTGATTTCCTTCATATTTTCAATAAAAGAGAAATGTTAAAAATAATTTGAAATATAAAAGAAAAAAAAAGGTCTTCTATAGATTTGAAACTGGCTGCCCATTACTGCAGAAGAGAACAAAGCATGAGGATGCTTAGACACACACAAATGGACACAGATGACTCTAGTCGAAGACAGCAAACTAAACCACAAAGAAGCAGAAAAGGGGATAAAGCAAGAATCAATATTTAGCAGTGCAAAAAGAAAAGTTTGGATCTTAATCTCAGCTGCTAAATACTGGATGAGCAGTTTCATTGTTCACTTGAAAAAAAATGCTACTTCAGCATTTAAAGTGAGAATAGGCTTTGACTATTTTCACACTATTCCATTAAAACGTACGGTTGCATACTAATGAAAGTAAACATGAAGGAGGGGGAAAAGGCAGTGAATGGAGAACTTGGGGGGATTCAGAAAGAGAAACAAAGAGGTAGGGAGAAGTATGAAAAGGAACAAATCTCTGGATTACTAAATACATGTTTCCCTTTTCCAAAAACAGTTTAGGATTTAGAGCATCTGAAAAGCAGGGTCCTCAAACCACTAAAGAAGCCACTGTTATTGTCTTACAATTTTAATAGCAGTAGTAGTCCTACAAGAAATCTATTGACAGTTTAACTGGGAACTAAGATAGAGAAAAAAAGAAAGAAAAAACAACTGTAAAACAAAGCCAAAATAAATATGCTAAATTGGCCAATCAAGGTGAGTTTGTCTGAATTATCTCAACCTCTTTACAAAGTTTCTCACTACAGCTAGTTTGCTCAACTGCCCGTGTCATTAACTTTTAAAACTTTAATTTTCCAGTCAGATGGCAAGCTTACCTGGGATCACATATGATGGGCATAATTAGCTGTGCTTGTTAGGCATCATAACCACGGGGTCTTCATTGCAATGAGAAATTAAACTTTAAAAAGTCATTATAATTTACAACTATATAAATTCTCACAACGTAGTAATAAAGAGTCTAACATGATGAAACCTGACAGGATGTTAAGCTTTTTGCACAAGTGTGGACAGCTGAAGAGGCAAGAAATAATACAGTTGTCACTGGGCTGTGTCACCTCAACACAGAGCAAACAAAAAGAGCGTTGTTAATCAGTTCAACTTTTCAGCTGGATAATCCTAAACTAGTAACCGACAAATGGGAAAACCATACGGTCTCAACTCTGTAATTCATAAAACACATGAATATTCATACCATCTTGTTTGGTCAAGAGCCCCTTCTACATGCTTCTAAGGCTGGGGCAGGCTTGAAAAGAGGAATACAAATAGTTTCTTGCTCAGCAGTAAAATACTGCTTCCCTCTTACGGCCTATTTTCTCCTATTAAAAGTGAAGTTTAGCAATACACAGAGGACAGTAAACACAGTAAATGTAGGTAAATGACAAATGGTTCCGCAGGAAGTGCTGTACTTCAGCTTTTTTGTACAGCAGCATTTGGAAAAATATTAAATCTTTAAAGAAATACTTATACTACCAGGGAAAGTGTTTTCATCTTGGAAATACTTACTCAATCTCTGCATTTATAAGAATAATTTATTTTTGAATGCCTTAACATCTGTGTTTCTGATATGCTTGATACAAATAGTCTAGCTATTTTGATATAGACTACAGAAGCTATTCCTTAATAAAATCAGTAAAAGTTTACAGTATTTGTATCAATTAATTTTACCTTTAAATATATATATATATAAATTATAGGAAAATAAACTCATTATACAGATTAACAGAAATTTATGCACTAAGATAGCATTTAAAATGCTATAAATACAAGCATACTTTAAACACACCTGTAGTCAGTGACTTTATGGGAAACCATTCATTTAAAATGAAGAATTTGTTCAGTTATACCTCTTGTAGAAATTGATTTTCATATGTGGCTTTTTCTTAAATCAAGCACCTGTTGCTATACCTCATTTATAATGTAAATATCATCTATTTTCCATGATCTCAAAAATAAAGCCAAGAAAAAATGAAAAATTGAAAAAAAGTGTTTTTATACTATATAAAAATATCAAAATATTCATTATAAGAATATTCTTCAACATCACTGAAAATATAAATTAAATTTTGACCAAACATGACCATCTACAAAATAAGGAATGATGAAATAAAATAAAATGTACATATACTGAAACTCCAAGCAGCAGTTATAAGTAATAGCTTGAAGAATAATTAATGATATGTCAAGTTTTCATGTTATATTTATAAAAATGGATTAAAGTTGTTTATACAGTATGATCCATATATATATATATATATATATATATATATATATATATATATATATATTCTAAATGTATTGGTGGATTGTTCAAACCCCAGACTCTCCCCTCTATTTTTTCTCAAATATATTAATTCTACTTGATTACTTAAGTCCCAGTCTTTGAATTTCTTTTTAATGAGAGGTTGGTTTTAAATTGTCTTTTCTTTCATTATGTTAGTTTTGTCTCTCTAAGTAAATCATGTGTAATTTGAAGATAGGAGGAGATTTAATATATAACATATCTTTTTCTATGCTTCCAACACTGTATTTCACATAATAGAGTATCAACATACTCCATTTTGATTGTTCTTTGACTTCTCTTATTTACAACCCAACAAAATTTAAGAATTTCTCTAGCACAATGCACGGGGAAAAGGACCTCTCCAATGAGTGACATAGTCCTTTCACTCTTCATCAAAAAGATACAGAATTTTAAAGTAGTCCTGTGATCAATTTTCTGTTTTGTTGATCATTTTTTCTGTAAGTCTTATTTTACAGCTCAAATGAAGTAACATTTCCTAACAGATAACAAAAGCTTTTGCATAAAATGTGTATAAACAATTCAGAAGAACTGAAAGTTTCTTATTCATTCCTAGCCTTCACAGCAACAATCACTGTTAGTAGTTTGATGTATAATTTTAAGACTGTACATGTATTAAAAGGTCCTACCAATCAACATTTTATTATAAAAAATTTCAAACACATAGAAAAGTTGAAAATATTGTTATAAGGAAAACACATATACCCACTAAATTCTATAATTAAATTTTAGTAAATTATATCTTAAGTTTTTTACATGTAAAAACATCATGCTTTTTATTTCTTAATCATTAAATTTCTTTTATTTTACAGATACATAAAAATATGTGATGAAAAGAAATCCTTCCACAAGAACAGTGTCATGAATATTTCTTCCTGGTATTCTGAGGATGTTAAACTTAGAATGAAAAAGAGGCTTGGAGTGAAACAATGAAAGCTTGACAGGAAGTGAAATATGTGTCCTGTCCACTGAAAAATACCCAAACCCAAAGAAACAGATGTTAGTTGATTACTGACTGCCTTCATTTCCATAAATGTTGCCAACATGTACTTTTAGCTTCTAAATTCAGCATTGAAATATGGGCTTGTGAGTGCTGCAAACTTTATATCCAGTTTGATCACATTCAGGGTCCAAAAGAAGAAGTGGTTTTACAATGCTTATTTATGTATTTGCTGCTCTAGTTGTGTCTTCAAGTTATGTAATAAATCTCCGAAACTCCAGGTCAAATATTCTAGAATTGTTGGAGAAAAGACTTAAAAGCTCTTAATTCAGCCAATGATAGTTTGTTAAAAAAGTGAGAAGAGAAATGGCAAATAAAAAAAAAGTTTGTGTTTCTAGAGCAGCCTAATTTAAGTCAAAAATAGCCATTAACGTTCAGTTTTTTTGTTTTAAATCTACAAAATGAGGTTAATACAGTATCCATTCCAAATATATTTTCAGGTCAAAATGAGATAACATTTAAAGACTGTAATATAGTGACTGATGACTGTTTTAATAAATTATCAATACAAATTAGTATCATCTTCCAAAAGTAGTTCTTATTTATATTATATTTATTATAGCAAGTTAAAGTGATAATTTTCTATCATTATAATGTTTTTATAAAATAAAAAAGCTAACTCATTGGTTACTATATACATCTACAAATGTATATTTAAATTATTTCATTAAATATATAAATATAATGTCCAGTGAGCCTATAACTATTACAAGAAATCTATACAGTGGTTAGAAGTAGCATATATAATGAGGATGCAAGGTCATAAATTGGTTGTATTCTTTTGAGACAGAGAAAGGAAGGAAGACTCGTGTACATAAAAAAATATGTATTATCCCTTCAGAAAGCAAGAAGAAAAGATGCTCCATTTCTATCTCCTAAGGCACTATGTGTGGCAGGTTTATGAACAGGGTAAGATGCCACAAATGTGAGAATTTGTTATGTATCATCAGAGTTGTAGTCTACCTTTCAGAGTTGTCAGGACTTAGTGAAGTTAGGACAAGATCTTCAGAGGAAATGTTATATATATAGGCTTACTTAAAAACATGAGTTTTAGTACTATTTCACATTTTGGTTCAAATATTATTGCCTTTCAGTGTGTAACACCAATTTTTCTTTAAATAACTTTCCCCTTAACAATCACGTTAACTGTCCATTTTAAATTAAAGCAATAACATATAGTAAGAGACAACTTAAGTTTTTTTGGTTTTAATCCTTGAATATTTAAGTTTGAAATATGCTTATTCTTCTTAATTTAATCGGTTTAGGAGTGAACATGACCCCCTGATGTTTAAGAAAATTACAAAGACTCTTCCAACAATGCTTATGAATCCATTGAGACAATGCTTAACTTTTAGTAATGAGGATTTAAATAAGTCTGGAAAAAGATTTAGCTACATAACTTGGAGAAGGCTATAATGTGAACTTTCAGACATTTACTTACTAACATTATAACAGACATAATTAACTGACATTTAATGTGAATAACTCTGGGCAGATCCAGACTCAACTATTTTTGTCCGTCAACACTTTGCTGACAAGTTGAATGGACACCTCTGTAAATTATTTTAACGGGTATTAAAAATACCGATCCTTAAGCCTCCTCAAGCTTTATCCCACAGATTGACTCTTAATAGATTAACTGAGTTCAGCAGACAAGAGCTGCCAAATCATTAGCATTTCTTTACATTTCAGTTCTGGCTTTATACTCAGATATCAATGTTTACTTTAAAACTAAATCCAATCTCTAACAAATATTTATAGTCCATGTGCCAGTGATGTCTCACACTATGGCACAGGGAATTATAACTAATGTAAATCGGCAGTGATAAACTTGCTTTATAATAATTTCAGAGATGCTAGCAGTACACGGAACACATGCTTTTTCAATCGTTATTAAAAACATCTGATACATCGGTGAGACCTGGAGTCCCCCCTCCCTCCCTCCCCCCGCCCCACCAACACCCCCAGTATTCTGAATACTGGGATTAGTTACAACTACAACATTTTAAGAGGCTGATTTTTTTTTTAAATCTTCACACACACAAAACCATGAAAGAAGCTTTTACAGGAAGTAACAAATACTCCTAAATGACATTTCATTAAAAATGTGCTCCTTTGGAAAGCGGACAGAACTAAAAGCCATGCTTTTACTTGGCAGAAAAATGTGGTACAGAAGGCAATGTGAAGCTAAGGAGCACCAGCATCTACTTTGCCATGAATGTGATCAGCATTCTGACCTAGAAAATAAAAAGCCAAAAGAAAGCCATGCACTTTGATATCTTCTAACTAAAATTTTTGTAGAATTCTCTTTAAAATCAAACAACAAACAGAAAATGCAGGCAATTGTATAAAATATGTTAGTACAAATCTACTAGATATATTTTTGGTTTCATTTTTTAAATTGTACATTGTGATAATAAAAACTAAGTGTTTTTTTCTTTTTTTTTTTAAAGAAAAACTTGTTTGGTTAGGCATCTACACTACATATGTCAATTGTCAACTCGATAGATCAATATTATGTGAGACTTTTCCTTATATATACTTTCTTCTTCTTCATTTAAATTTTTATTTAATTTTATTTCTGGGGTCAAATCAGATTTGTTAAAGCTCCAGATCATATTAAATGGTTCTATGATTCATTGGAAAATAATAAGAAAAAATGTAAATTTCTAAGCACAATGGCCAAAATAATACTTTACAGCAGTCATTCTTGCTTAAGACATCTACTTTTAGCGATTTTAACCCCCAGGACAAATGATTAATCTGAGTTACTGTTTTCTCTTCCAGATAGAAGAGCACACCCAAGTTTTCTTCCTCTTTCCTCTTCTAAGTCCTATAAAAGGAGATTAAAATTGTCATTGAAAAACCTTTTGTCTGTGACAAGCTATAACATACTCAGTAAAAGCGTTTGCAAAGCAAAGTTAAAACCCTACTGGGAGTATCATTGCCAAATTGTTTTTCAAGGTTACTTTTCTCTTCATTCAAAAACTTTGTAAAATAATAATAAAGAAGAAACTGCTTCCCATTAAGACAAGAATAAGATAACTCGTTTTCAACTGCTCCCCCACTCGAACTTCCTCTTGGTTCTAGAGCAATGCCATGGATGCTTTATCTGTAAGAATTCGTTGCTGTAAACAGAATTCACTGTAAACAGAAAAGAACCATAGTTATGCTACATTTGAAATATATCAAAACTACTGATCCATGTGTCGATTTACATAAAATAAAGCACATAAAACAATTTTGCTTTTCACTCTTACTCCACTACTTTCTAAGGAAAGTTTCATTTTGCATACTTCATTTGAATACAAAACCCTCCTGTTGAAATTTGTGATGTTAAACAAACCATACCAGTCATTCAACTTTTTAATTAAGGATTCAGTGTTCCATCCCTTTTCAGACATTAAAATTCAGGTGCAGTCATTAATCTTTCTAAACGAATTCACCTGTGGCTAATACTGATGTATTTTCTATGAGGCTTGTCATGGGCTGCATGCTGCATGCATAACCACTCTACAGTTAATTACACAGGGGATTATCGTTAGTGTCATAAAGATAAAGCCTTGCTAGCAGCATTGGAGAGAAGGTTCTTTTTCTTTCTCCATCCTCCCCTTATTTGGAGCAATGCCCTATTTCATTTTAACATCCACATAAGTATTTGACAATAATACATCGTGTTTATCTCAGTGGTAGGCTGAAGTCTGGGAAAAATGTTAGACAGTAGGCATGGAAGGATACCTATTTTAAAGTTTTGCTATAATGAGCAATTTGCAAGATATGGCCCAAATCCTAAAGAGCTGAGAATAATATAAATAAAATGTATCTTTTCAGTTTCAGGCACCTTAATTACCTATATGAGGCAGATTTTTTTCTGATTTTGAGAGTTGAATGATTTGTTACATGGCCTGTATTCACAAACCCAAAAGGAAAAACTTTGCCAGTTTTAGTAACAGACTCCTTTGAGTTATATAATGAGCAAAATTGACAGAAAAAAATATTTTTAACATAAAGTCGTTTTATAGGCTAAGTTAACAACAATAACAACAAATAAAAAAGAGAAACAAAAAATAGCACAGCAATTTAAATGAACATATTTTACTTTAACCATTTAGACCATATATAACAAGCTGATATAGTATCAATAAAATGTAAAAATCAGAATGTTTTTATAATCACCTATTAAACTTTAAATATATGATATATACTCTAATTGCAACTAACTGATAATTTTCTTTAAATTTGTTATTCACAGTGTAGTACATTCTCAGAAAATAGAGAAAACATGTAAATATAAAACACAGAGGAGATTAAATAAAAATATAAGAGATACATACATCATTTAAGGACAGTTTGTAATTACCTTAATCAACAAGAAGTTAAAGAGTCTGAAATGCCACTCAGTACATTAAAATAAGGGAAAAGTAAAAAAAAGAAACTTAAAAATCAAGTTTCTATTTAAAGAATAGAAATGTAGTTTTTAAAAATTTGTTTAAATGTGGAAAACGCAATCTTTAATATATCTTTTTATGATACCATTATATTTAGAAATAAAAACTAATTATTCCTGTCAGAAATGTAGGTATGTCCAAAATGTAGGCAGTTGCCTGATTATTTGTTTTTATAATTGGCAGCAAGTAGGTAAAGCCACCTTGTTTCTTTAGTTTTGAATAATGAAATAAAACATCTATTTTTTAATCACCTAGGAGATGATCAATTGACTATTTTTTCAGCAAATAGTGTCTTTTGTTTCAAATAGATATCAACTGACTGCAAAAATTAAAAAGATCAATTTATAATATTTTCCTATTCCTTCAAATTAAAAATTTAAAGTGCTAAAGGGATGATTTTGATTTTTCAAATTGATACCTAATCACCTGATCACTAGCTGTCAAGACATTTCTATAACAAATTGTAGATCACTAGATTGATGCATTTCATATAGTTTAAATGGATTATAACAATAATGGAGTAATGCTATGGCAGACACTGAGCCTAGCAGTGGACTATCTTTTACTAACATCATTCACAGCCTTTGTCATAAATGATCTGAAATGAAAACAAATTCTTCATAGGCCATATACGTCTCATCTAAGGGTTTGGTTACAAAAGAACATCAGTGCCCTGTGCTGTTCTCTTCTCTACGTAGATGTGATTGTGAACCACCAGGCCCTCTAGGATATGATTGTGGTTCCTCGTTCTTTTGATTAGAGACATAGTGGTAAGTGAATTCTATTCTATGACTTCCCTAATGTTTTATATTCCTATGTTCTGAACAATGTTGGGTGTTTTCATTCTTAGTGCATAAAACAGAAACGAAATTAATAATATACAAGCCACTATGCATATATAAAATCTTTGGTATAAACAAAATTATGTTTACTCACTCAACTTTTAAAGAGCTTTCAAACTTAAAAATTATGGGAACTGTTTTTTTAAAATTTCTATCCAAGTTATGAAAGTATATTCCTAAAGCTCTGATATAACTTTTAAAATTATTCTTAACCTGGTAGGTATTTGATAACTTTGAAATGTTAATTAACTTTATGCCAGTTGCTGTCATCATTTTTCTTTTTATAAGAAATAGTTTTCCTTGAAGCAATCTTTACAAAAGAGAAGGTTTTGCTTTTCATCCTGAAACTTTTATATAAGAGTTACTACTCTGAATGGACATTAAATTTAAATTAATCTGTTGAGGGAAATAGAGTGAGTATAAGACAATAAGTGTGTTTTAAGAGTGAGGCTTCAGATTTTGTGATATTTTATTGTTTTCTTACCCCTATTAGATTTAATACTGATTGCAGCCATATGGTTAAAACATTGATTTTCTTTTTGCTTTAATTGTTGTGCTTTTAAAATATTGAAACTTTATAATACCATGCTTCATTTACAAAATTGTTTTGAATTTTTATGCTGCCTATCCTCATTCTGTCCGCTTAAGCCTGTTTTTTGTGAGTCTTTATATATCATTATTTCTCTCCTTCAAAACTGTTAAGGATATAACAAACTACTAACAAACAAGTAAATTAGAATGTATAGCTGAGAATGTTTTATTTTCAACACACTATTCTGTATAAGATACACTGCAGTTCAACTAGTGTGACTATTATCTAGGAATGCATTCTGAGGTTTCTGGAATTCTTAGGTAAAGCAGAGTTAATAGCTGGGTTAATCAGGATTAATCATATACTGACTTTCTTTAGGTGTGTTATAATATTTGGGGCTTAAAATGATGCCAAATTATATGTGTTAAGTGCAATAGTAAATATATTTTGGGAATTTTGAAAACTGCTTTTGTGGTCTTTGTAAGTTTGACAGATGAAGGGAAAATGCTAAGTTCATGGACAATTAAAATGATATTTTTTGTTGAACATCTAGGTCAATATATGTCATATTCAACTACAATACTGCACAACATTGGAAAGTTTTGAATACTTTCTTATGCATAAGATGGCCAACTTGGACCTACAATGATTTCTTTGGAAATGTTGACAAATACCTGCTATTTGTCAATTAAGTTAACACTTTTAGACATGTTAGGAAATAATATTTATTCAATTTTTGTTTGGATTTATTAACCACAATTTTTACATAAAGAATCATAACATTAATATATATGTGTATGTATACATGTATATAATAGAGTGTAGAAATGTGACTTCAAAACAAAGGCAAATGTAATGAGGTAAAATCAGTGGAAATAACACTTAAAGAACATTCTACAAATTGATTTCAAAATTATTAGAAAGTAAACTACTGACTTAAGCTCTCTTCCTTTTTAGTAAAAAATATCTTATTTCTCAGTACTTTTGATTAAATGAATAATAGCTAAATTAAACAGCACTGTGTTAAAAAATACATTCTGTATACATGCATTTTTTTCATGTAAATCTCACCCAATTACCTTCATTAAAGAATCAGAAAAGAGTCTTATTTTAAAAAATATCATTCATTAGGTTAGAATCCCTAATTATAATAAAAGGTATAAATTCCAGGAAGTTATTTTCAAGCAATATTTTAAGATAATTTTCTGGCCATGAACATCTTTTTCTTAAATACCAGATACTGGATTAATCTCTGCTTGGAATTGGCTTCCAGTTATTATTTTTAAAACCATTTAATAGAAACTTAGACCTGTATTCTGAAAACAATATCCTGAAGGACGAAGACAAAGCTCAGCATTGTGAATTGAAAAGATCGCCACTGACCTCATGGCGTTCTCCTTAATCATAGTATTCTTTTCCAGTTTTTACTTATGATGCATTCTCTTAATCTTATAATTCAGGATCTAAAATTTTCTGGTTCATCAATATCTACTCAAACTGAAAACATATTTCTTAACTTATGCAAGAAAAGAACATTCCATCCACCTTTCGTGCAGGTTACACATAGTAGACATATGCTGCACCCCTAATAGGTCCATACCATGACTACAGTTTTATGGCAGACAGCTTGCAAACCTACTGACAGGATACAATATAAACACACCAGGCTTTATGGAATTAGTTGATGCACTTGCAAGGTTAATGTAGCATCTGTGATGCAAATCTGTGACCATTCTAATAGCTCTATTGGTATACCGATGCCATTTCTCAGATCTGCTCTTGAGTTCCATTAAGCAGTTTTCTAGTCCTCATAACTTCAAGTTCATTTATGCAGTAAATATATGAACCTATGGAAAGAAATACCAGAAGTGCAGCCCATTTACACACCACAGGACGCTGTTCAATTTCAGAAGCACCAACCGCATTTAAAATGTCCTGGACTGACAGCACATTCTGAAGCTTCACTTTGCATTTTTGGACACATGCTCAATTTCTGCTCATGGGTAAGCTGGTCACTGGGCCAATGCATTTGCTATGAAAGGCTTCATGTCTCTCATTTAGAGGTTCAGCAACATGTCTTGCTTGGATATTTACAAGATGTCATATTCCAACAAGCACAGGATAGATTCAAGTCAGGAGCAAATTTCACACAGGACAAGCTTCCTCTTTTTATCTGAGAACACTGAGGCTAAGAGCCCAGCAGGATTCATCTAGTCCACAAAAGCTCTTCCAGCCTGCACACAGTGTGTGCTTAGCCAGAACACCCACATGTCATGCTTTCTTACCAAATGACATTTTCTGGCTGCTCACTTCATATTTGTCACTTGTATACAAAGTGTAATGTTCTAAAGAAAGCATGATCAGCCTGTGCATCACTAATCTCATTACTGTAATAGCTCTGAAAACATGCAACAAAAAAGTAACGGGTAAGCTACTACACATACACATGCCATGCTCAGCATGCACCTCATTGAAACATGTAATTCACTGGCTGCTATGAAAGGCAGCAGTCAGCAGTGCCAATTTGACTCCTCACTCCCTGCTGCAAATGAAGAATGACTCCTCAGGCCTGAATGAAAGGAGTGCTGACAGGCCTATCTACCTTAAGGAGCTATCAAGTACAAGAGTACAGCGGAAAACCCACTAACCTTTCAAATCCTTTTTTTTTTTTTTTTTTTTTTTTGGAAACTGGAGCAGGGGAGCTCTGTCTGTCCAATTAAAGTTTTCTTATTGTCATTTATTCTTCCTTTTATTAGATTATGACTCCTTAGACTTCAATTTGAGGTCTGTTGAGACTCAGATTATATCATTACTGTTATGTGGTATGTTACACACTAATCATAGCCATTACCACTTACAAGTCTACAGCTTCATTCAATTAGCTGTCTGACATGAATTTCTCAGTTAGTTCATGATGAAGGTCAGCAGTGGTCAGACTGGCAGGTGCATTCTGCTGCCTTTTTAAATGTCAATTATCAGTCTTGGGTAATTAGAGTGACTCTGATATACAAGTTAATTAGAGATATCAAAACCTAAGATATTTGGCTTATGGAACTGTCCAATACTATTAGACATATATAAATATTTAAATAAATATTTTTATTTAAAATTAAAAAATATTTTTATGCTTATCTCCTTCATTCTTATTATGAAAGAAAATGTTTGTATTATGAATATATGAGTATATACAATATTCTTAATGTATATAATTGACTTTGATAGGCAATAATAATCATAATATGTAAGTTTTTTAATATATTGTTAATAGTAATTTCAAATATTTTCTGTATAAAGTTTGTGGCTAAATCATATTCATAGTTTGACTCCTCTACTCCTTTCAAAGTTGTCTTTCTTAAAAGCTATAAACTTTTTCTGATTATTAGAATTATCTGTTGTATGAATTTTTTTGTGTTGTGGTTACCAGAAAGTTTAGAACTAATTATTGTGCTTATTTAAAGTATCTATTTTAGCCACATTTTTAGCATATTGCTTTCTTTTCTGATTCATGAACTTCAATTATTTTGAATATCTTCCAGGGAAGCAATCCTAAAAATATATGTCATATATTTAATAGTTTAATATATTATTATATGTATTTTTTGGATAGCTTAATCCTGCCTCAAATGCATGTGTGTTTGTTCTTGATTACCCACACATACATACTTAAATAACTTTAAAAGAATAAAAACTATAAATCAGTCACTAATTAAAAACCGATTAGTCACCACAAACTGTATTGAATATTAATTATATCAACAACATATTTTGTAGGATGTTCCTACTGAAAATGTAAGGCTCTAAATTCATAAACTCGGACATTAGGCTGGCTAAGCAATAGGCATAAGTAGTGACCGAGACAGATTTGGTCCAACCTGCCATTGAGGTTAGAGTCTAGGAGTAATACAGATAATATACAGTCAGTTCAAATAGAGTGTGATACAAAGGGACAAGGAGAGGAGAAAGGGAAGAATACAGAGAATGAGGGAAAGAAAGTTGGGATCAAAATAAGTACAAACAGGGTGTCCCCTTATTACTAGAACCCCTTTCTGCATGGCTTTTAAGGCAGACCCCATGCTCATCTTCCACTGTCGGCCTACCCAACCACTCTCTAATGTGGTTTTCTCTAAAATGTTAAGCATCTCAAGTCCCTTCCTCAATGACTATTATTTAAAATGCAAAGATTCATTTACAAAAAAAGCTCAGAATATAGAAATAACCAATATGCCCTGAAAATGCCCAGAAAAAGAAAACATAAAATAAGAAAAAAACAACAATAGGGTATGATAAAGACCATGCTATAACAAATGGCAGAATGATAACTGTTTACCTAGTTGAGAGTTACATAAAGGTTTATTATACTATTCTCTCTATTTTGATATATTTGGAGGGGACTCAACCCAATTTTTTTAAAGGTCAATGTGCTTTAGTGGAGAGGGTACCTTATCAGCTTAGAGAGAGTGTGATGGAATAAGCCAAGTGAAGATGTGTGTGAGGAAATGAGTGAGGTGTGATAGGTCTGTCTGATATTGAGACTGCTGCATTCTCAAACACTGGAAGGGAGGAGGCACATGGTACCTTTTAGGCAATGAACAGAATATGTAATTCAAGATGAACTCATAAGAAATGAGCCTAAACAGAAAAGCAAAATCCTAATCACCAAGGTTTCTAAATTACATTTGGACTTAAGCCTAAAAATAACTTGTCTAAGATCAAAGTTTGTAAATAACTATATATTATAAGTGGTAGTGTATTTTAATAATAACCTTTATGTTTTCAAGAAGTTAAAGCAATACTTTGGGAACAATTGGTGTGTGTGTGTGTGTGTGTGAGAGAGAGAGAGAGAGAGAGAGAGAGCGAGAGAGAGAGAGAGAGAGAGAGAGAAATAAAGACAGAAAACATGATATAAGAACACAAAAAGTACCTGACCAACAGGTGGTGGTGCATTGCAGAGCATTGTCCTGGGACGCTGAGGACCCAGATTCAAAACCCTGAGGTCGCTGGCTTGAGCGTGGGATCATAGACATGACCCCATGGTCACTGGCTTGAATCCAAGGTTGCTGGCTTGAACCCAAGGTCACTGGCTTGAGCAAAGGGTCACTGGCTTGGCTAAATTCCACACCCCCACCCCATCAAGGCACATATGAGAAAGAAGTCAATGAACAACTAAGGTACTGCAACTATGAGTTGATGCTTTTTATCTCTCCTTTCCTGTCTCTCTGTCTCTCTTTCTCACTTTCTCTAAAAAAGAAAAAGATTACAAAAAGTTGAACACCTTATGGGAAACTTGGACTAGCATTTTAAACTGGTTTTTCTAAATAACTACTTTTAAAGCCAACGTTTTAATTCTGAATTTAGAAAAGAAAGTCATATTACAATAGAAAGTAATATCTCAGAAACATTTATTGAAATGTGGAGGTAAAAGTTTACATTCTGGAACAGTCTTTTGTAAACACAGCTATAGTGAAAGACCATCAACTACTCAATAGGTCTTATTTGCTTGAGCTCCTTCAAGACATAAAGTAAAAATGATCATGAAAGAACAAGATAAAAAGAATGTTAGTTAATAAAGGCAACCAATACTTAGTTTGTGTAGTCTTTCAACATCACAGAATTTTATTTGTTGTTCATACCAGTCGTTGCTTTTTTGTTGATTTTTACATTTCTTTTGGTTTGTATCATTATTCTATTATTCTTCAATCCCAAGTTTCCTAAAATAGTTCATCTAAACGGTAGCAATGAAAACCCAATGCCATTCATTAAAATAACTAACTCTACAATTGTTTCTTTATACCTTTATTCCAAAAAATATTGGCAAGTGGTCACCTGGAGAAGTAAATTTGCATGCTAGTCTTTTTTTTTCTTTGACATTGTTACTGTCAGCATTGACTACTTTGGAAAACTTAACAACTTAGAAAGTAACAATATCCCTAGGAAAATACTGATATTTAAATTTATAAAGAGGGTATGAAAAAAGACAAATCTAATGTCTGGATTAAGTCAAAGACTCAATATGAAAACAGGAATTTTTCCCGACTTTCATGTCTTTTGTATTAAGAAAATAACATCCTAATCATTATGGGACAGATATAAGAATGAAAATTTAGATTCATAAAAACCAGATGATTGTAGAAATATGACTCTGAAAGGATTGCCTTGATTTACTTCTTCTTTTGAAAATAATACATGTTATTTATTATGATTGGGTATCTTCTTCATTTGAAAGTATAAATCACTCATCAAATGTCAAGGACAATATGTCACTATTATATTGATAGTATCATGGGTAATTTTAAATATTGTTAGAGAACCTTTATTATTTTATTTTTATTGGGAGAAGTTGCATAGAGTTTAGTAATCATAACATTGTGAAAATTATCATTATGTTTACTTGTAAATGTATTGTTATTTTACAAAAATTTTAAAAGCTCAATGTACTGTTAATTATCAGAATTTTAAAAAACACATAAAAATTCTGAAAAATACTCTAAGACACACTGAGAAAGGACAGAAATGATATCTTTGAGAAATTGTGTAGAAAATGATCTGAAGCAAAACTAGTGATTACTTTCTATAGAATAAAAAACTTTAAATTCATTCATTAATTAGCATCTTACTTTTGAAAGATAATTTGTGGGTTTGTGATTAGAAACTTACAGGTGGAATTTGTGATTCAACTACAAAGTGCTAGATGCACATAATTTAAATAGAGATTTGTTATATAGAAAATAACTGACCCTGGCCAGTTGGCTCAGTGGTAGAACATGGGCAGGCTTGTAGATGTCTCAGGTTCGATTTCCAATCAGAACACAGGAGAAGGAACCACCTGCTTCTCCACCCCTTCCCCCATTTTCTTTTTCTCTCTCTCTTCCTCTCCTGTAGCCATGGCTTGATTCTTTCAAGTGTGAGGGCCAGATGCTGAGGATGACTCAGTGGACCCCTGCCTCAGGTGCTAAAAATAGCTCCATTGCAAGCATGGCCCCAGATGGGCAAAGCATCGACCCCAGATGGGAGTTGCCACATGGATCCCTGTTGGGGCACATGCAAGAGGAGTCTGTCTCTCTATTTCCCCTACTCTCACTTGGAAAAGAAGAAAAAAAAATCATAATTTATTCAAAGATACGTGAAGAATACATGTTCACAGGTTTTTTTTAAAAGGAGGTGGATAAATTTAGCAATACAAACCAAATTCTAGAAGTATGAACTTTCCCCAGCTCAAAACATCAGCCCCTTTTTGTTTTTTACATAATACTGTCTGTATTAAGTCAAAGACTTAATATGAAACATAGATAATTACGCCTAGCTTTATGTCTTTGGTAATAAAAAGTGACTGTCCTATTCAGCAACAAGGCTTATTATACAAGTACAGAGATTCAGGTTACAAATGTCTAAGAATTAAAAAAAATTATATGTTAAAGGATTATATAGATTCTAAATATATATTGATTTTTATTATGGAATAAAAATGAGAATTTATTAATTGACTTTTGGCATTTCTTGAGAAAATATTGTACACAATAAAGTAATAGTGAATAACATTTCATAAATTTAAGAAAGGGGAAAATGTGAGTGCTAATGGAATATAATACTCAGAATTATGTATTTAACTTTTATGAATAGTGATTACCTTGAGAATTATTCTCTGATGTCTTTCATAGAAAATAATTTAGTTTAAACTTAGCTACAAAGGCTCTGAACTTCTTGAAACATTAGTGTTGTTCCTAACTGATATGTTAATTATTTGAGAAGTTTTAAATGAGAATCTTATTAGGAAACATTAGTTACTTGCTTCACTTCTGAAATTTTGCCATTTAGTTTTCAAACTATACTTAGGCTTACACTAGAAGCAACAGTGTCATCCTACCTACAGATTTTTCTGTGCATCTAGGTTCCAATAAAATTAATACTTACATGAAATATTTATTTAATACATATTTATTATGTACTTACTATAAATGAGGCACTGTGGGAGGTGTAAGAATATAAGAATAAAAGTTTATACTTGATAAAGATTTTTTGTATCACATTTGACAATTTTCAAATAAAAATCTATTTATTTAATTTTTAAAATTTTACTTATTTTATTTTTTAATATGGCAGAAATATGTATGTACAGTGGTTAGAAATAAAAATGAAAAGCTTTACTTATGATCTATTCGATCTTTGGAACTCATGAGTGAAGGTCAGTAAATTACAAAATTTTTGAAAAGTGGAAGTCAATAGGAGCTGTAACATTTTATGATGGCTAGGTATTAACTGAACAACCTCAAGTTAATGCTGAAAACTAAACCAGTGATGTGAAGGTTACCAAAAGTAATCCCACAAAGATTACATTTGCAGTGTTACAGATAAAATCTTCTTCTTTCCTACCAAACTAAAAATAACTTTAAATGCATTTTGATTGTTTTTTAGAATATTTTTAAAATCTTTTTCTGACACTTGGAGACAACATATATTGCCAATAAGGATGCCTAATGGCCAATTGTTTATTATAATTAAAAGATTAGTGATAAAATCTATTTAATTATGACCATATGCATAACCTTCTTTGCATCATGAATGTATATGTGATATGTATCAAACATACATGTTTAATAGTTAACATATAGTTTATATAATATATAAAAATAGTTAATAGTTAATACAGTTTAATAGTTAAAATATAGAAATCAAACTATCTAGTTTTAATGCATAACTATACAAAGTATTTATACGTTTGTTTGAATCATAAATAAATAATCTGTATTACATAGGATGAAATATTACAAAGGTGTGTGTGTATATAAAATCAACAATAAGACTATAACTGAGATACTTTCATGAATTGCTTCATGCTGATTTGTATGCTGCACAACTAACTTACATTAAAAATGCAAAAAAAGAATAGGTTTCATATGATTTTTTAAGTTTTATTTAATAACCTTAAATACAAAACTTCTTCAAAATAGATACTAATGCATTAGACTTTAATATTTTTGAGCTATACACAGCATAAGTTCCCCTATAATTTATCAATGCCTGTTTTACCTCTAAGTAACAGTTTCCAACATTGTAATATATATCGTGCTTTCACTTAAATATTATGTAAGTTTGACATTTTGCCTGACTTTGTGACAAAGAGCAAATGCCAAGTTTATAGAGAAATCCTTCAATTTACTTATAACAACTTAATAATTTTGTTTACTCATATTTTTGATTTTGAAATAAGCAGAAAACAAAGAACATTAAAAATAAAATAAAAATTTATTTGTTAATCACAAAGAATTATATTCTGTAGAGGAAAGCAATATTGAGTCAAGAGGCTCAAACAATTACTAGTTGTGCCCTCTTGGACAATATTACTTCTCTTTGCCTCTTTTTTCTTCATTTGTAAAGTGAGAAAGTTATAACAGAACCCATTCTAAAAGATACAAGAAGGATAAATTCAATAATCCACAGGATATGCTGGTAAGTAGAAAGAAATTGGTAAATATGATAAATACAAGCATCATGATCTGGTGTTACTCATTTTTAGTACATGTGCATATTTTTCATCATCATAGTCTTTTACTTGATTTTTTTAGCTTGGTGATATTTTGGACAAAGAAAAGTAGATGAACAATGGATGTTCTTTAACTCACACTTTCTTTAAAAACTATTATCTTGTTTTTCGGTCCAAGTTGCCATATTTGAATATTACTAATGATTAAAAAATGGTAAGATCCCCAAAACATGCAAATTATACTAGAGAGACAAAAACAGAAGGACAAGGCAGCAAGCTTGTTTTTCTCTTCTCTTAACTAGATCCTATAAAATAAAAGGGTGTAACCAAGTAATTTTTTAATCTCCAAAAAATTATTTTATTCACTTTTTATGATATACTAAAATTATTTAACTAACATTAAATTCAATAATCAAGCATTTAATTTATACTTGGGAAATAGAAGCATAAAATGCCATCATAATTTAAAAAGACATATATTAGGTAATCTGTATTCTTGATATATTACTAAGTGTTTTTTCATTGCAAAATTAAACTATTATCTTTAAAAGCATAGAAACGCAGGCAACACTAATGATACAAATTTTAAAGGACTTAGAAACAACTGAAAAAACAAGAAACTAATACCAGGGAAATAAGGTACTTATTTGAAGTTCTTATTTGGTGGGATTAGTCCTTATTTACTCTGAGAACTATGATTGTATTACCTGCAGAATTGGGGTGGGGGATATTATTGTATGCTTTGTATACTAGCAAGGTTCAAAAGTTCACCACCCTCTTTTTCCATAGGGTTATGTCTGCCTGTTTGGATTTCCTCCAAGTTCCTTTTACCCTCATCCTGTGTGTGCTCCTGGGAACACACACACACCTTGCAGTTTCTGTGTAAACTGTTCTTTACTTATCTCCCCAGATCTGTACTTGGGTTTTACCTCTGGTAAAATAGATTAGCTGTGACCCTCCCTCAGCCCAGTTATCTAAACTTCATGATCCTCTGTTAACTGGGTTCATTCATTCATTATAATGGTAACTGATTCATATGATTTTTGTTAATGATATGCTCAATAAGTAGAAAAATATTTAAGTTAATTTTTAGGGTTACATCTGTACTTTGAAATAACTTCTATTATTCCAATGAACCTAGATATTCCTACAGAAAATGTTCAGGTTAAAGGATGTCTATGAAATCCCCCAATTGTGAGACTGTTGAAAAATTTGTTTTACAAATACATGTTTTAAAATGCCTCTACTGTTAGAAAAATACTGCTTTGAAAGAAAACTCTGAAGTCAGTAAGGATTTGATTAGAGCCAACTTCTTTGGGAAACTACCTGGTTTGCAGAGGTGACATTAATTTTCTTCCTACTCTCAGAAATTTGACAATACCACTTAAATATCTTATTTTCTTCCTATTTCTCTGAACTCTCTTGGCTCATTCTCTATATGTATTTTTTTTGTCCTGTTATCTCACTAGACAACAAAGCCCCTGTGCCTGAAAATTCTTTCCCTTTGGAACTGCCAAATCAAAGCCTTCTGCAAATTCTCTCTTTACTCCTGTTTTTCTGAAGTTTGCAATGTGCACTAGATAGAATATCAGTGGAACAACAATAGGCACCTTAGAAATAGACTGATAAATAATAGATGGGCAGACAGGGAAATGGTAAAGATATTAACTCTTTTCTTCCCTCGTTAAAAATGAGAGAAAAATGAGCAGAAAAAATGAATTGGGAATGGAATCAAAATTAGCTAAACTTTTATCTATTGGGTCTTTATTTATAATTCACAAATAATAGCCAAGAAATATATTTTATTATGTGGAATAAATATATTAACTAAGACTAACATTATTAAATGGCTTAAATTTCAACAACTGTGCATAAATAGTAACTTAATCAGATCTATGTATGAAGTAATAACTTAATTAGATGTTAATATTTATCACTTATAAAGACCAATGACGCCAGGTAAAATAGCCAATGTTTATACAGAGTGTACCATGTCCTAAACAAACTGGCAAACTCTACATTGATTAATTTATTTAATTTATACAAAAAAAAGTATGAAAAAAGATTCTATTACTGAAGTTCAAGAAGGTTAGAGAACTTTATGATAGGATAAAGCCTTTATCTGAGTTTATTCAGTTTAGAAGCAGAAGATTCCAGGAATGAATGCTGATTACTTGACACCTCTAGAGCTTCTGTGCCAAAGAACCTAACCAACAAACAGAGCTGGCATGAACAGCAGGGTATATTTTTAAAAAGACGGAAAATATTTTGATTTGAATGGCATTGTTTTATGTCAAAACATGATTAGCCAAATATAATGTTGTGTTGAATTTTCCTGAGTCAGATATATATATTTTTTTATGGTTAGAATAGGTTTTAATAGAAGCTACTTTTTTGTTGGTATGCAGATAATTTAAAACACAAATATATTTTGTATAGTCTGTTAATAAATATTTCAGCAGAACATTTTGTTTCATGTATGTCCAGCAACATTTATCTCACTTTTGAAAAGAAAGGCAAAGGTTTAAAAATATTTGACTAAGAAATCGTTTTTGAAATTTTTCTTAATCTCACTGTACTTGTATTCATATGTACTCTTCAAATATATTCCTTTCTGGATTGTCAACTCAACAGGGGAAGATTTTTTTTTTCCATATTCATCTTTGTATCTCCCTTCAGTACATTGTATTTTTTCATCATATAGGTATGAAATAATTATTTTGTGATTTTAGTGTTTTAAAATATAGAGAAAACTGATTTTATATGAACTTTATGAGAAGTAATTTTATTCTTTACATGTAGGTAATTGGGGCAAAATTAAGTAATGTTTTATTGTAGCTATAAGACATAGGAAGTCATTTTTTAAAATAAAACAGAGTCTCAATTTTTTCACCTCAAAATAGCAGATTGTGGCCTGACCTGTGGTGGTGCAGTGGATAAAGCATCGACCTAGAAATGCTGAGGTCGCCGGTTCGAAACCCTGGGTTTGCCTGGTCAAGGCACATATGGGAGTTGATGCTTCCAGCTCCTCCCCCCTTCTCTCTCTCTCTCTGTCTCTCCTCTCTCTCTGTCTCTCCCTCTCCAAAAAAAAAAAATGAATAAATTAAAAAAAATAGCAGATTGTGTTTTGCAAACTGATATTTTAATAACATGTAGTATTATTTTTTTCTATATATTTAGGAAAAATCATTCTTTTTGTTTTGTGACAGAAACAGAGAGAGAGAGACAGAGAGAGGGACAGATAGGGACAGAAGAAGGGAAAGAGATGAGAAGCATCAATTCTTTGTTGTGGCATCTTAGTTGTTCATTGATTGCTTTCTCATATGTGCCTTGATGGGGGGGCTACAGCAGAGTGAGTGACCCCTTGCTTAAGCCACCCACCATGGGGTCATGTCTATGATCCCATGCTCAAGCCAGCGACCCCGCAGACCCTGCTCTTGTGTAGGTGAGCCTGCAGTCAACCGGATGAGCCCACACTCAAGCCAGAGGCCTCAGAGTTTTGAACCTGGGTCCTCTGTCTCCCAGTCCGATGTTTTATCCACTAGGCCACCACTTGGTCAGGCAGAAATATCATTCTTAACAAACTTAAGATTGCTATTGCATATAGGTATACATATATTATATGTAAGATTTTTTTTCAGTTCTTGGTTTCATTGATATTTTGTACTGTTTAAAACTATTGTTGCCTGACCAGGCAGTGGCACAGTGAATAGAACATCATACTGGGATGCCGAGGACCCAGATTAGAAACCCTGAGGTTGCTGACTTGAGTGTGGGCTCATCCAGCTTGAGTGTGGGGTTGCTGGCTGGTCATCATAGAAATGACCCCATGGTCGCTAGCTTGAGCCCAAGGTCTCTGGCTTGAACAAGTGGTCACTTCCCCAGTCAAGGCACAGATGAGAAAGCAGTCAATGAACTAAGCAGCCGCTACAAAGAGTTGATGCTTCTCATCTCTCTTTTTTGCTATCTGTCTGTCTCTATCTGTCCCTCTTTCTGTCTCTCTCTCTCTGTCTCTTCACACATACATAAAATAAAATACTCTATTGTTTATTTTCACACTAATCTTTATTATTTTCTCTCTTCTACTTACTTTAGATTATGTTTATTGCTCTTTTCCTAGTTCACTTAAAAGCATGTTTAGATTGTTTATGTGATCTTTTTCTTGTTTCTTTTGGTAGACTTATATTGCTATGAATTTACATCTTAGGACTGCATAAAATTTTAATACTATTATAAGTCTAAACTAAGATGAATTCCAGTAGATATTGAGTGTTAAGATGGAAAAGATCTGAGTTTAAGTTTCCTGTTCAGGTGGAAGGAAATTATGATGCTCAAAAAAGTATATTCAAAGAGAAAATTTTGGAAGTTTATTCTGAGGAGAAAGATGTTTCATTTATGTGACATATACTCCAATATTATTAGTACTACCGTGTAGATATAAGAATATTTTTATTACATCAAGGAATTAGAAAAGAAAGAAGAAACTGAACTCAAAGTTAGCAGAAGGAGATAACAAGATCAGAGCATAAATAACTAAAAGACCAGAGAGACAATACAAAAGGTGAGCAAAACTAAGAGTTGGCTTTTTGAAAAAAAAAGCAAAATTGGGAAAAATTTAGCTTGACTAAGAAATAAAGAAAGATCACACAGTCATAAAATTGTAAACAAAAGAGGAGATATTACAACTTATCTCACAGAAATACAAAGGCTCATAAGGGTCTACTATAACCAATTACTCCAACAAATTAGATAACTTAGAAGAAATGAATAAATTCCTAGAAACACACAATGGAATCATGAAGTAATTGAAAGTCTGAACAGTGCAATAATGAACAAGGAAATTGAATCAGTAATTAAACTTCTCCCAGCAAATAAAAGTTCAGGACCAAATGGCTTCATAGGTGAATTTTACCAAAATTAAATTCTTCTAAAAGATAAAAAAGAAACACTTTAAAACTCATTTAAGAGGCCAGCACTACTTTGATATTAATACCAGACAAGGATATCACAAGAGAAAAAAAATTTTCAGGCCAATATCCCTGATGAACATAGACAAAATAATTCTTTTTCTTTTCTTTTTTCCAGAGTCTGTATAGAGTTTATTTCGAACCTGTCAAGTATAAACTCCTTTAAATTGACTTGGTTAAATGTGATCAGGCCAAACTTGAAAGTAAGGTATACAAGGCCTCTTCCACCACCTTTTTAAAATTTAATTAATTGTGTTTACATAGATTCTAGGGTCACCCCAAATGCCTTCCCCCTCCCCCCTATTCCCCTCAACATCTCCCTTGCCAACCTCCCTACAGCACCCTCCCTCCTTCCCTTCAGGTTTATAATTCTTAACCAAATACTTGCAAACTAAATTCAAGAGCATCTTAATAGGATCACATATCACGAACAAGTGGAATTCACTTCTGGGATAAAAGGAGGGTTCAACATCATAAAATCAATAATGAGATCAATCACATTAACAAAATGTGTTTGACAAAGTTCAACATTGATAAAAAATCTTAACTAATTAGGTTTAGACAGAATATTCCTCAACATAGTAAAGGGTATATTTTGTAAATTTATCACTAATATCATACTGAAATATGAAAAGTTAGAGCTTTTTCTTAAGACCAATAAAGAACCAGACAAAGATACCCACATTTTACCATTTCTATTCAACATAATTCTAAAAGTCTTGGCCAGAGCAATTATAAATACATAAATGAACATTCAAATTGGAAACATTCAAGTTATGTCTGTTTGAGGATGGCATAGTTTTACATACTGAAAATCCTGAACACTTACCCCAAAATCTGTTAGAACTAATTAGTAAATTCAGACAAGTTGCAATATACAAAAATCCACATACAGAAATCAGTTGCATTTTATACACTAATAATCAATTTACAAAAGATAAATTAAGACAGCAATATTGTTTACAATAATATCAATAATAATAAAATACTTATGAATAAATTTAATGAAGGAGGTAAAAGACCTGTACACTGGAAACTATGAGACACTGATGAAAGAGATTAAAGAAGACACAAATAAGTGCAAAGATATTGCATGTTCTCAGATTGGAAGAATTTACATGGTTAATTCTATACTATTGAAAGCAATCTACAAATTCAATGCAATTCTTATCAAAATTTCCATGGCATATATCACAGAAATAGGAAAATCTCTCTTAAAATTCATTTGAAACCAGAAAAAAATGCCGAATAGCAACAACAGTTCAGAAAGAGAAGAATGAGCCTGGAGGCAACACACTCCTGGGTTCCAAGCTGTATCCCAAAGCTTCAGTCATCGAAGCAGTACAGAGCTAACATAAAACAGGCACACAGACCACTGGAACAGAATGCAGAACCCAGACATAAACAGACATAGACCCACACATAAATGATCAACTAATTTTTTTTTGACAGAGACAGAGAGAGTCAGAGAGAGGGACAGATAGGGACAGACTGACAGGAAAGGATCAATTTTTTCATTGCAGCACCTTAGATGTTCACTGATTGCTTTCTCATATGTGCCTTAACCAAGGGGCTAGAGCAGAGCAAGTGACCCCCTTGCTCAAGCCAGCCACCTTGGGCTCAAGGCAGAGACCTTGGGCTTCAAGCGAATGACCATGGTTTATATCTATAATCTCATGCTCAAGTCAGTGACTCCTCGCTCAAGCTGGATGAGCCCACGCTCAAGCTGAAAACCTTGAGATTTCGAACCTGGGTCCTCCGCGTGCCAATCTGATGCTCTATCCACTGTGCCACTGCCTGGTCAGACAAATGCAACTAATTTTTGACAAAGGTTTCAAGAGTGCACACTAGGGAAAGGATCATCTTCTCAATAATTGAATTGGAAAACTGGATATCTATATGCAAATTGTACCCCAGTCTTACATGAGCACAAAATTTATCTCAAAATGGACCAAACAATTGAATGTAAGACTAGAAACTATACTGCTCACAAACATTAAGGGAGATTTCAAAATGAACATGGAGCAATTAAATATCCCCTAATTTTTGTGAGCAGAATATAAAAGTCCTCAATCAAAACAAAAGGGAAAATCCTTGACATTGGTTTTGGCAAAGATTTCTTGGGTTAGACACCAAAAGCTTAGACAAAAAATGCCAGTCAACAAACAAAACAAAACAAAACAAAAAACAGTTTATAAAGTTCTTTTGCACTTCAAAAGATAATCAATAAATTGAAAAGGCAACCTCAGAATGGAAGAAAATATTTGCAAACCATATAACTAATAAGTGGTTATTATCCAAAACATACAAAGAACTCATACAACTCAATTAGAAAAAAGGAAATAATCCAATTAAAAAGTGAGCAATGAACTTAAATAGATTCCCCCCCCCCCAAAGACATACAAATGGCCAACAGGTACATAAAAAGGTGATTAATATCACCTCTCATCAGGGAAATGAAAGTAGAATCACAGTGAGATTTTACTTCACACCTGTCAAGAGATAAACGTTGGCAAATAGATGAAAAATAAGGAATACTTCTACACTGTTGGTGGAAATATAACCATAATGGTACAGCCATTATGGAAAACAACATGGCAGTTTCTCAAAAAATTAAAAATTGAATTACCATAGTATCCAGCAATTTCAATCTTGGGAATACTACTGGGAGAATCTAAATCAATATCTTGAAGATATATCTATATATCCATGTTCATTGCAGCATTATTCATGAAGCAAGGAATGGACACAATCTAATTGTTCTTCAAGGAATGAATAGATGTAGAAAGTAAGAAAATCCTGCTTTTGTGAAATGAATGAAACTGGAGGATATTAAACTAAGTGAATTAAGTCATAGAAAGAAAGGTACAATATGATATCACTTATATGTGAAATGTAAGAAAAAATATCTATTTTATAGGAGCAGAGTGAAATGGTGTTTGGCAGGGGTATGGGGTGGTGTTAGTCAGAGGGTACTAAGTTTCTGTTATATTAAGAAAAAGTTCTGAAGATCTAAATGTGTAGCACAATGACTATATTTAATAGCATTGTACTATATACTGGAAAGTTGCTGAGAGTATATTTTAAGCATTCTCAGCACATACACAGCAAAGCTATATGAGGTGATGATATGTTAATTATCTTGATTTTGGAAATCACTGTGTATGTACATCAAATCATCACACTATACAATTTATTTATTTTTAAACTATTTTTAATTAATTTTTAAAATTTATTATTTTAACATGGTTTGAAGTGTCCTAATCAATATAACATACTCACCCCCCAACAATGTGTCTGCCATTACACCTCCTTTGCCACCTTCGCCTGACTTCCTCACCCCCTTCTCTCTGGGATTTGCTGTCCTGTTATCTGTATCTGTGAGTTGTGTGTATATAATTTCACTAATTCCTTCACCTTCTCGGATCCCATCTTTTCATCTACCTTCTCTCTGACAGCTGTCCCTCTGCTTTCTGTGCCCCTGCTTCTGCCTCTATTGCATTCCTCAGTTCACTTTGTTCATTTGATTCCTCGTATAAGTGATATCATATGGGATTTGTTTTTCTCTGCCTGCCTTATTTCACTTAGCATAATAAACTCCAGATCCCATTCATGCCACTGAAAAAGTAAGATTTCCTTCTTTTTCATGGCCATGTAATATTCCATTGTGTATATGTAGCAAACTTTTTTATTCATTTGTCCACTGATGGACACTTGGGCTGATTTCATAACTTGGTTATTGAAAAAAATACTACAATAAACATGAGGGTGCATATCTTCTTTTGAATCATGTTTCGGGATTCTTAGGCTATATTCCTAAAATTGGGAAAGGCAGTTCTATTATTTAATTTTTTGAGGAAATGCCATACTGTTTTCCACAGTGGCTGCACCAGTCTGTATTCCCACCAGCAGTGCAGGAGGATTCCCTTTTCTCCACATCCTTACCAGAACTTATTGTGTGTTCGTTTGTTAATGAGCACCATTTTGACAAGTGTGAGGTGGTATCTCATAATGGTTTTAATTTGCATTTTACTAATTAGTGACATTGAACTGTTTTTCATATGCCTATTGACCATCTGTATGTCCTCTTTAGAGAAGTATTTATTCAGTCCTTTTGCCTATTTTTAAATTGGATTGTTTTGTCTGACCTGTGGTGGCACATTGGGATAAAGCGTAGACCTGGAACACTGAGGTCGCCAGTTCGAAACCTTGGGCTTGCCTGGTCAAGGCACATATGGGAGTTGATGCTTCCTGCTCCTCCCCCCCCACCCCTCTCTCTCTCTCCTCTCTCTCTAAAAATCAATAAATAAAAATATTAAAAAAAAATAAATTGGATTGTTTATCTTCCTGGTATTGAGTTTTAGAAGTTCTTTAACAATTATGTTCTCCCACTGTGTGGGTTGTCTTTTTATATTGTTAATGGTGTCTTTTGCTGTGCAGAAGCTTTTTATTTTGATATAGTCCCATTTGTTTATTTTGTCCTTTATTTCACTTGCCCATGGATATATATCAGTAAAAATATTGCTATGAGATACTAGAGAGTTTACTGCCTATGATTTCTTCCAAGATTTTTATAGGTTTGAGACTTACATTTAAGTCTTTTACCCATTTTGAGTTTATTTCTGTGAATGGTGTAAGTTGGTGGTCTAGTTTAATTTATTTTTGCATGTACTAGTCTAATTTTCCCAACACCATTTATTAAAGAGACTGTCTTTACTCCATTGTATACTCTTACCTCCTTTGTCAAATATCAGTTGACCAGAAATATGTGGGTTTATTTCAGGGATCTCTGTTCTGTTTCATTGTTCTGTATGCCTGCTCATATGCCAATACAAAGCTGTTTTGATTAAAATGGCCTTGTGGCATAACTTGATATCAGGAAGTATGATAAATTCCATGTTGTTCTTCATTTTCAAGATTGCTGAAGCTAGTAGGGTTTTTTTAAATTTGGTTCTATATATCAATTTTTGAAATATTGTTTCTAGATCTGTGAAATATGCTATTGGTATTTTAATAGGAATTGCATTGAATCTATAGATTGCTTTAGGTAGTACATTTTGATGATGTTGATTCTTCCTACCCATGAAAGCAGTATATACTTCCACTTGTTTGTATTTTTCTTGATTTCTTTTTTCAGTGTCTTAAAATTTTCTGAGTACATGTCTTTTACCGCCTTGGTTAAATTTACTCCTAGATACTTTATATATATATTTTTGCAACAGTGAAGGGGATTATTTCCTTAATTTCTTTTTCAGACAGTTTTTTTTGTGTGTGTAAATTTGAGGATATCTTATTTTTGTGTAATTATAAGAGGATTTCGAAGGCCCATTCTTTCAGACAATATATTGTTGGTGTATAAAAATACACTTGATTTTCGACTTGATTTTATATCCTGCCAACTTGCCAAATTCATTTATCAGGTCTAATAGTTTTTTGATTGAGACTTTAGGGTTTTCTATGTACAGTATCATGTTATCAGGAAATAATGACAGTTTTACTTCTTTTCCAATTTGGATGCCTTTTATTTATTTTTATCTAATTCCTGTGACTAGGACTTCCAGTACAATGTTGAATAATAGTGGTGAAATGGGGCATCCCTGTCTTGGGTGATCTGAAGGGTATTTCTTTTAATTTTTGCCCATTCAGTATGATGTTGGCTGCTGGTTTGTCATAGATGACCTTTATTAAGTTCAGATGTGTTCCCTGTATTTCCACTTTGCTCAGAGTTTTCATCATAAATCGGTGCTAGATTTTATTAAATCCTTTTGTGCATCTATTGATATAATCATATGACTTTTATTCTTCATTTTGTTTATGTGATGAACCATATTTATTGATTTGTGAATATTTTGCCAACCTTGCCTCCCAGGAATAAATCCCACTTGAGTATAATGTATGATCTTTTAATGTATTCCTGGATTCAGTTTGCTAATATTTTGTTGAGAATTTAGCACTCCTGTTCATCAAGGATACTGGCCTATAGTTTTCATTCTTTGTAATGTCTTTACCTGATTTTGGAATGAGGATAATGCTTGCCTCATAAAATGAGTTTGGAAGTCTTCCCTCCTCTTAAATTTTTTGGAATAGCTTAAAAATGGTAGGTGGTTGTTCTTCAAATGTTTGGTAAAATTAGCCTGTGAAGCCATCTGGTCCAGGACTTTTGTTTGCTGGAAGTTTTTTTGTAACTTTCAATTTCATTTGTTGTAATAGTTCTAATTCTTCCAGATTGAGCTTTGGAAGATTGTATGTTTCTAGGAATTTTCCATTTCACCTCGGTTGTCCAATTTTTTGGCATACAGATCTTCATAGTATTTTCTTACAATCCTTTGTATTTCTGTGGTGTCAGTTGTTACTTCTCCACTTTCATTTCTAATTTTATTTGAGTCCTCTCTCTCTCTCTTTTTGATGAATCTGATTAAAGGTTCATCGATCTTGTTTACCTTTTCAAAGAACCACCTCTTGGTTTCTTTGATCTTTTGTATTGCTCTTTTAGCCTCTATGTCATTTATTTCCACTTTGGTCTTCATTATTTCCTTTCTTCAACCTTTCTGGGCTTTATTTATTATTCTTTTTCTAGTTCTTTTATGGTATAGGGTTAGGTTGTTTATTTGAGCTTTTTTTTTTTTTTTTTTTTTTTTTTTTTTTTTTGCTTCTTATGGTATGCCTGTAATGCTCTTAGGACTGCTTTTTCTGTGTTCCATAGATTCGGGGTTGTTTTATGTTCATTTTCATTTGTTTCTAGAAAACTTTTTATTTTTTCTTGATCTCATTGTTAACCCGTTCATTACTTAATAACATGTTATTTAGCCTCCAAGTATGTGAATGGTTTTCAGTTTTTCTATTGTAGTTGATTTCTAGTTTCATGCCATTGTGATTAGAAAATATGCTTGGTATGATTTCAATCCTCTTAAATTCATTGAGACTTATTTTATGTCCTAACATGTGGTCTATCCTAGAGAATGTACAATGAACACTTGAAAATAATTTAAATTCTGCTGCTTTGGGGTGAAAAGTTCTGAAGATATCAATTAAATTCAGTTGATCTAGTGTGTTATTTAAGGTCATTGTTTTTTTGTTAAATTTCTGTCTGGAGGATCTATTTATTGATGTTAATGAGGTATTAAAACCCCCTACTATTATAGTATTGTTGTCAATCTTATCCTTTATGGTCATCAAAATTTTCTTTATATGATTAGGTGTCTCTATATTAGATACATAAATATTTACAATGGTGCCTGACCTGCGGTGATGCAGTCGATAAAGCATGGACCTGGAACGCTGAGGTTGCCGGTTTAAAACCCTGCACTTGTCTGGTTAAGGCACATGTGGGAGTTGATGCTTCCTGCTACTCCCTCTCTCTCTCTCTCTCTTTCTCTTTCACTCTCTCTCCTCTCTAAAATGAATAAATAAAAAATATTAAAAAAATATTTACAATGGTTATATCCTCTGCTGGATTATACCCTTATCATTAGGTTGTGACTTTCTTTATCCCTTACTACAGCTTTTGTTTTAAAGGCTATTTTGTCAGATAATAGTATTGTTACCCCAGCTTTTTTTTTTTTTACTTTCATTACATGAAATAGTTTTTCCATCTCTTCACTTTCAGTCTGTATGTATCTTTCACTCTGAATTGGGTCTCTTGTAGACAGCATATATACAGGTCCTGTTTTCTTATCCATGCAGCTACCCTATGTCTGTTGATTGGAGCATTTAATCCACTTACAGTTAAGGTTACTATTGATATGTACTTATGTATTTCCATTTTAGTTTTTAATCCTACATTCCTTTTTCTCTCAATTTCTTTTTTCCTTTGCTCTTTTTAAAGCAGGCTTCTTAACATTTCTTGTAGTACTTGTGTGGTTATAATGAGTTCCTTAACTATTTTTTTTGGTCTGGGACTTTTTATTTTTCTTTCAATTTTAAATGATAGCCTTGCTGGCCCTGGCCGGTTGGCTCAGCAGTGGAGCGTTGGCCTGGCGTGCGGGGGACCCGGGTTTGATTCCCGGCCAGGGCACATAGGAGAAGCGCCCATTTGCTTCTCCACCCCCACTCCTTCCTCTCTGTCTCTCTCTTCCCCTCCCGCAGCCAAGGCTCCATTGGAGCAAAGATGGCCTGGGCGCTGGGGATGGCTCCTTGGCCTCTGACCCAGGCGCTAGAGTGGCTCTGGTCGTGGCAGAGCGACGCCCCGGAGAGGGCAGAGCATCACCCCCTGGTGGGCAGAGCGTTGCCCCTGGTGGGCGTGCCGGGTGGATCCCGGTCGGGCGCATGCGGGAGTCTGTCTGACTGTCTCTCCCGTTTCCAGCTTCAGAAAAAAAAAAAAAAAAAAAAAAAAAAAAGATAGCCTTGCTGGATAATCTTGGTTGTAGGTTCTTGTTTTGCATCACTTTTAATATTTCTTGCCAATCCCTTCTAGCCTCAAGTGTTTCTGCTGAGAAGTCAGATGTCATCCTTACGGGGGCTACTCTGTAGGTAATCATCATAACTGCTTTTTTCTTGAAGCTTTTAGTATTCTTTCTTTGTCTCTTAACTTTGGCATTTTAATTATGATGTATCTTGGTGCAGGTCTCCTTGAGTTCATCTTTAATGCTTCATCTTTAATGAGACTCTTCTTCTTGCACTTCTGTGACTTTTTTCTTCAATTTAGGGGAATTTTCAGTGATGATTTCTTTAAACAGGTTCTGTATCCCTTGTTTGTTCTCTTCTCCTTCAGGAATCCCTATGATGGAAATATTGTTTTTCTTCATGTTGTCACAGAGGTCTCTTAGAATTTCTTCAGTCTTTTGAGCCTCTTTTCATTTTGCTGCACTGCTTCTGTGCTTACATTTATCTTGTCCTCTAAGTTCCTGATTTGATCCTTAGCTTCATCCAGCATGCTGTTGATTCCTTCTAGTGCAGACTTCATTTCTAATATTGTATTTGTCATTTCTGACTGGTTCTTTTTTATGATTTCAATGTTCTTTTGATGCTTGCTATCTCTTTAAATATCATATGACCATCCATTGTTGTTCTAAGATAGTTGAGTATCCTAAAAATTATTATTTTAAACTCTGCAACAGGTAGTTTGGTTACTACATTTCATTTAGTTATTTTTTGGGGGGGATTTCTCTTGTTGATTCATTTGGGCCATATTTCTTTTTCTGCCTGTTTTGTCTTTACATTAGGTAGTGCTGTCTGACTTTGAAATTTGTCATGGTGTCCTTACAAGGAAGATGGGCTCAGTGGAACTGACCTCCAGGCCACCTGATTTTCTTGCTCTAAGAATGCTTCTTATTTTTTTTTCTGAAGTTGGAAACAGGAGGCAGTCAGACAGACTCCCGCATGTGCCCGACCGAGATCCACCCGGCATGCCCACCAGGGGGTGATGCTCTGCCCATCTGGGGCGTTGCTCTGTTGCAACCAGAGCCACTCTAGCGCTTGAGGCAGAGGCCATGGAGCCATTCTCAGCGCCTGGGCCAACTTTGCTCCAATGGAACCTTGGCTGCAGGAGGGGAAGAGAGAGACAGAGAGGAAGGAGAGGGGGAGGGGTGGAGAAGCAGATAGGCACCTCTCCTGTATGCCCTGGCTTGGAATTGAACCCGGGACTCCTGCACGCCAGGCTGACGCTCTACCACTGAGACAACTGGCCAGGGCAAGAATGCTTCTTTTTTTTTTTTTTTTTTTCATTTTTCTGAAGCTGGAAACAGGGAGAGACAGTCAGACAGACTCCCGCATGCGCCCGACCAGGATCCACCCGGCACGCCCACCATGGGGCGACGCTCTGCCCACCAGGGGGCGATGCTCTGCCCATCCTGGGCGTCACCATGTTGCGACCAGAGCCACTCTAGCGCCTGAGGCAGAGGCCACAGAGCCATCCCCAGCGCCCGGGCCATCTTTGCTCCAATGGAGCCTTGGCTGCAGGAGGGGAAGAGAGAGACAGAGAGGAAAGCGCAGCGGAGGGGTGGAGAAGCAAATGGGCGCTTCTCCTGTGTGCCCTGGCCGGGAATCGAACCCGGGTCCTCCGCACGCTAGGCCGATGCTCTACCGCTGAGCCAACCGGCCAGGGCAAGAATGCTTCTTTTTTTTTTTGTTTTTTGTTTTTTTTTTAATTTTTTTTATTTATTTAGTCATTTTAGAGAGGAGAGGGAGAGACAGACAGAGAGAGAGAGAGAAAGAGAGAGACAGAGAGAGAGAAGGGGAGGAGGAGCTGGAAGCATCAACTCCCATATGTGCCTTGACCAGGCAAGCCCAGGTTTCGAACCGGTGACCTCAGCATTTCCAGGTTGACGCTTTATCCACTGCGCCACCACAGGTCAGGCAAGAATGCTTCTTGAAAGTAGTATTTACCTTCCTGTTATATGTGAGTATTGAATGCAGTTGGTTCTTTAATGGTTGTGGTTATCTCATAAGGATGGCTGTCTTTAATAGTCAATCTTGAGCATGTCTATTAGACTATATGTAGTGTCTGTCTTGTTATTCTCCACAGTCTATGGTGTCTGCTGGACTCTTCTTTTGGGCGTGCTGCTTGTGTAGCTAGCTGAGTCTAACATTGGTGCTGTCTGCCATCCACTACTAGTTGTATTGGTTCTGGGTCATCTTGGGTTGGCATCAGCTGTTGTTTGTAACCTACCATTGACTACCTGTCTGGAGCTACAGCTCTGTTTTCTGTAGGTGCATTTTCTGTACCTGGGTAGTGTGGGAGGGGCCAACCTGCATATAAGAATCAGCTTCCTCCTGCTTAGAGATGATTTTATCTCTGTAAAAGTCCCAAGTTCTGTAAGATTTGCCTCTGCTATTCAGCTGCTCCACCTCTTCTTGTAGCTGTGTGGTCTTCCTATAAAGTCTTCTGTAGAAAGAATATGTTGTGGGCTCAGACTGGCTTCACCCCACTACCCCTCTACACATTGCAAGCTTGATAAGTTAAGGCAGCTAAGGTTGGGAATACAACATTCAGGGGTCTCTTGTCTGGAGGTCATTAAGGAAAAAGTGGCCCCTACTCCAGATCCTAATTCCTCAGACACTGCTGGATACTCCAATTCTATTTCTTCCCAGTGAGGAGAGCAGCAGATTTAGATTGGGTGGGGCCAACAGTCCCCTCTGCCAAACTTATTCTTAGCTAGTAAGCCTCAGTCTCAGGAAGGAAGACTGACAGAGTCCTCCCCTGGGCTGACTGTGCCCCTCCCCCAGAAATCAACTAAGTCCCTTGATCAGATGCAAAAATAAGCTTGCAGGGACCCACACTTTAAATGTCCAATCTTTAAGCCTCTCTTTTTTCCCCCTGTGAAACCTAGACCAGGGGAGAAGGATATATAACACCCAGGCTGACTCCACCCTGTCCAATGAGCATGAGCTGCCATGCTGGTGCTGATTACAGAAAACAGAACTCGCCTCATCTGGATCCAGTGTCCGATGTGTCCTCCCTTAGGATATACCTCCAGAAGGGTCGTTAGATCCTGAACCAATGTTCTCTGCATCTAGCCACTGGATGTGTCTGCCCTGGGTATCCCTGGTGGGTACCTGGTGCAGACCAGATGGGGACAATGCCCATGACTGGCCCTTAGTAACCTTCTTGGACTTATAAGCAATCCAGAGTTTGTGGCTGCCTTTGCTGGGCCCAGGTGCACATGGAAATACCAAGCTGCACACCTAGGCTGGTTGTATTCTCCCTGAGCTTGGAGGAAGGTCTGCAAAAGGCCAAGGTTTCCTGAGCTCCACTTCCTATAGACTCAGTCTGCTGATGGCTTATTGGGCTTGACCACTAAAAAAAACTGGTAGAGTCTAGAGCTTGGGACAATTCAGGGATTAAGAAGAGTGGAGGGTGTGGCTTCATCCCTTGGCCCCAAATGTCAGTCTGTCCAGACTTTTTTTATGGAACTCAGTAGGGTGTTGACCCAGGAGTCTGGTAGGTGTGACCTCTGAGACCCAGAGATGTGGTCTGCCTGCAGTCTGGACAGTTTCTTCTTAGTCTCCCATGAGGCAGAATTACCAGTCTTAGAGTCAGGAACATGTGGAAGAAAACTCCAGTCTCAATGCTATAAAACTCACTGAGATGCCCCCTGCTTCCTGACTGACTTCTCAGAAGGGCCTGTTCACCATAGAATGGGGCAAGAGAGATTCCTGAGGGTGGAGCATTTTCTTTCCCCCAGGCTGATGCTGCATGGAGGGGCCTGTTTCACCCAAGAAAGATGGCAACTGCAGTATAAGGATTCTGTTGGCCCTCCCCAACAGTGTCTCTTCCTGGGCCACCAAGTTCACAGGCTTCTTACACAGCTCCAGTCCTCTCAGTTCTTCTCTGCTGCTGCCCTGGGTAAGAGGCTGTGAATGAGATTTTCTGAGCTGTCCCTTTAAGATAGAGCCTGTGTCTCTGAGAGCTCTGTTTCTTTCTTGCAGACAGAAACCTTGGCTCTTTTCACCACCAAATGCTGTGTGGGCACTTCTTCTAGGCTCTGGGGCTCTAGGCTGGAATGCCTGGCCTGGGGCTTGGGACTTCCCCTTTCAAGGTGAACCTCCCAGCAGTGAGAGTCCTTCGGGACCCCCAACTGCCACTTGCTCCTGAGAGGGGGGTAGTCCTTTCCAAATTTTCACCCTCCCCACCAGTCTTGGTGTGGCTTCTTCTGTGATCCTTGGTTATGACCTCCTCTTTATTTAGTCCAAAGTTGGTTATCCAAGATGATTGTTCTTAAATTAAGTTGTAATCCAATTTGGTCCTGGGAGCTGGCAGTTGGAACATCAGCCTACTCCATTGTCATCTTGGAATTTCCTCTATACACTTTAAATATATACAATTATATTTGTCAATAATTTCCCAGTAAAGTAAAAAAAATTGCAATTAACTTTTAAAATCTGATTGTGGTGTCCTGGTTGGATAGCTCTGTTGTTCAGATCATTTCCCGAAGCACAGAGGTTGCCAGTTCAATTCCTTGCCAGGGAACATACAGGAACAGATCAATGTTCCTATTTGCATCTTTTTCTTTTTTTAATCCTTTTCTCTTTCCAAAATTAATAAATAAAAATGCTTTAAAAATCTGGTTTTGGGAGAAAAGAGGGTAGCTTTATTGCTTTCTCTTTTCAAAATGTTTAATTGGTAACCTAACTCCCTTTCCTGACACATACACACATTTATGCATACTTTAAAACATATTCCAGTATCAATCTGAAAATGATTGTGTATTTTAAAATAATTTATAATTTAACAAAAACCACAAGCAATTAGAGTTCTCTCATGAATGCTACCTGGTATACTTGATATGCAAAAAAAAAAAAAAAAAAAAAAAATGTCATGCTTGTCAAATTCCACTACAAAAACACAGTTTTCCAATCTCTAAAGTCTCTTTTGGAGTCCTTAACCAAAGCTGAATCTGAGATATGAAGAATATTAGTCTCTAAAGGATATGCCCTGCTGACTTCTTTTCCTGTTCACAGTATTAAATCAACTTTGAACAGAAACCCTTTATAGTTTATCATAGCCTGGCAGCCCAAAGATACAGGTTTCTTTTATTTGTGGTCATTCAGGTGGGGCACCTCAAGTCATTGATATACATCCATTCTTATAATGTAGTTTTATAAGAAAAGATTATTTGTTTCCTTTTTTAATTTTTTGGGTTGCTCTTCATGTAATATATCTACTTCCCTGCTTTCATTCCAGCCCACTCTCTCTCAACCTCCAAAATTCTCAGACAACCTGAAAACCAAAAACTAAAACCAAAAAACAACACAAAACAATAAAACAACAAAGAAACCTAAAAATTAAAACCACCAAAAACAACAACAACAAAAAACCAGGAAACATTTTTTTTTTAAATAAAAGAAGTGCAAATTAGAAGATAGCTTCAGAATGCTTTAATTTCCTTCCCACATTGCATAATCATTATCACCAAATTGTATTGTCTGTGATATAGAGATCTATTAGTGTTAGGCAGGTAGTTCCTGTAATATGCTAGACCTACAGCAACTTCTACATAAGAAGAGAATTTATATTTCATAGTCAAACTAGGGAAGTCTCACATCATACTGTTTGTTAAATCCCTTCACTGTGTACAAGAGGAGGTCAGTTCAAGTTATTTCAAGCTTCAAACTAATCTAAATCAAATATGTCAATCACTTGCATTTGTTTTTTCAAAATAGGCAAAGAATCCAGAGAAAATTGTAATTTTACAATTTTGGTGACCAACCAACTATCAGATAGCTATAAAACTGTGGGATACAATAAAAGAATACAAAACTTATACTTTCATTGGGAACATACCTTACATTAATTTAACAGTAAATAAAATTAAGTGAAATCTTTCAAAGTGTGGGAGAATTGTTCAATAATTTAAAAGTTTTCATTGGTTAAGTGTAGTTACTCATGACTTTGTTAAACAGCAAATTAAAATTTAATTTTGCTGCTGTATATACTATAGATGCATATAAACTAAGTAGCCATAAAGGAAGAGTACAAAAAATAAGAAACATTTTGTCAGTGTAATGAGAAAAAATATATCTGATATGAATTAATAAAACTAACAATTTCTAAATATAAAAATGTGGGATATTTGCTTATTCTTTTTCTGAGTTCTTTACATTTCAAAATCAATAATGAAATAAGGTAGAATATTCTTTTTGGCAAGAATAAAATAAAATTTTCAGTGTGAGAGACTTTTAATTTTTGAAACTAGTGAAGCTAAAACAATAGTGTTCCTTATTATTACTAAAAGACTCGTTACCTCTTTTGAAATTAACCAATCATCTGCACTATAATCTGAAAAGAACTAGTTTGAAATTAAATTTTCTGCCCCTATTCATATTTTATCTACAAATATATACATTGTTAATTTTTAATTTATTCATTAGAACAACTAAAAATAGAGATTTAAGTAAAATACAAATTATTTTAAGATTCTAAAAGTCATATATAAATAAACAGACTGAAGTTCAAATTTTTCTGAGCCACTTCTAGCATTGTGTGAATCTAGGCAAATTCATCAAACTCTCTGAATGTCACTTTTTACATGTTTAAAATGGAGAAACTAACCCATCTCATAAGATAGTTGTAATGATTAAATAAGACTCTTTTTATGTAAAGGCCTAATTTGGTATCTGAATCATTCATAAATAGTAACAGTGGTAGTATATGAAAAGACAAGAATGTCAAAATTACACAGATACGCAATTTGCAGCTGCAAGAAAAAAGAAACGCAGTGATATATAAAACAGTAAGATTCTTCTCTTCCTCCTCATCTTCCCAATCTCCTTCCCCTACATCATCCCTCCTGGCTCTCTTTCTCTTCTTCCTTCCCCCTCCTCCTTCCCATCTTTACATGATCTTCTCTTTTCTTTTCCTCCTTCCCCCTTTCTTCCTCCTCCATGCTTTTTTTCTTCTCTTCTTCCTATACCTCTTGACTCACTTTTTCTCCTTATTTCTCTCTCCATCTTCTTTTTCCTCTTCTTTATCTTCTTTTTCACTGTCTTCTTCACCTGCTCCTCCCTTCCAGATGCTTAATCGTATCAAACATAGTGTTTAGTTCATTCATTCTATCAAATTTGAACCTTAGCAATCTTATGAAATACCTATTATAATAGCACAGTTGTAAAAAAGTATACTTTTTTGTACAAATAGCACATTTGTAAAAAAGTGTCCAAACCCTTTTGGTGAGTTGAGTAGATTTATACTTTTTTTCTTTTAAAATTTCTCAGTTTATGTAAACAACCTTCATTCTAGGTAAACACATCACTATTTTTTCTGAAATTTTTCTTTAAATCATGCTAACAATTATATCATGTTTTTTGCTTTTTCTGATGATAAAGCAATATATAATCATTGTAAAAATAAGAAAATAGAGAAAAGCAAAATGAAATGAAATACAATTATGACAACCAGGATAACTAATGTATATAAACTTTCTTTGATCTTACAGGTACAGATGAGGGATAATAAGGATATAAGTAGTTTACCTTCAAAACAGCCTGACCAGGCAGTGGTGCAGGGGACAGTGACGGTTGGCCTGGGATGCTGAGGACCCAGGTTTAAAACCCTGAGGTCGCTGGCTTAGGCACAAGCTCATCCAGCTTGAGTACGAGGTTTCTGGCTTGAACGCAGGATCATAGGCATGACCCCATGCTCGCTGGCTTGAGCTCAAGGTTACTGACTTGAGCCCAAGGTCGGTGGCTTGTGCAAGGGGTCACTAGCTTGGCTGAAGTCCTCAGGTCAAGGCACATATGAGAAAGCAATCAATGAACAACTGAGGTGCTGCAACAAAGAATTGATGCTTCTCATCTCTCTCCCTTCCTGTCTGTCTGTCCTTGTCTGTCCCTCTCTTTCTCTAAAAAAGTATTAACATTGTCCACTTCCTATGTATATGATTAATTTTATTATTTTTTTATTCAACTTATATTTATAAGAGCACCTACACCGTACCATATACTGGCCTAGTCATTGAGGATAAAACATTGAACAAGTTAACATGGTTTCTCCATTCAAAGAAGTCTTCAATCTAGTTACAACTGCTGAATAAATGATACTTCATGGTAAATTTTTTTTAGTGGACGTATTTTAAAAAGATTTTAATCAAGACATATAAATTAGGATATAGTGAGAAATATTTATAAAATATTGTGTGTTGAATTTCTGTTTATGTGGTGTTAAGAGAGATGCTTACATGTCTCACAGGGTCAACATTTGGGAGGGAGAGAAAACACTAGAAACAGGTCATATTTATACAAATAATAATCCATCATGAAAGAACAAAACAATAACCTCATAATTATAAGCCTTTGACAAGACAAAGTTGTCATTTTTAAGATTTAAAATTTTTTATTACTATTTAATCTTTTATTATATAACCTTGTATGTAATTAATCTCATTTTTTGGGTGTCAATAGAGTAGAAATTACATACATTTAAAATCACACACAGTCTTTTGATTTATTTTTCAAGAAATAACACATGAATCTTTGATTTATTACTAATATTTAAAGGTAGAGCTTTCTATACTTTCCTCCCTTAAATTGACTTAATGAATTTCTTGCTATTTGATTCAAATTAATAAACACACCATATATTTATACTATGATTTTTATACAGTGTGTCTGTAAAGTCATGGTGCACTTTTGACCGGTCACAGGAAAGCAACAAAAGACAATAGAAATGTGAAATCTGCACCAAAGAAAGGGAAAACCCTCCCAGTTTCTGTAGGATGATGTGGCAGCATGTGCGCATGCGCAGATGATGACGTAACACTGTATACAGCGGAGCAGCCCACGGCCATGCCAGTGGAGATGTGGATGGTACAGAGGAAAGTTCAGTGTGTTTTGTGGCTCACTAAATTCGAATCCATGACCAAAGTGCAATGTGAATATCGGCGCATTTATAACAAAGCGCCACGACATTAATCACTTTAAACAGAGAATCATAGGCGTTATTCACTCTGTTACACCAGACGTCCTTACCCATGTGTGGCAAGAACTTCACTATTGTTTGGATGTGTGTAGGGCAACAAATGGAGCCCACATCGAACTGCACTGAATAGGTATGAAACTGGGAGAGTTTTCCTTTTATTTGGTGCAGATTTCACATTTCCATCGTCTTTTGTTGCTTTCCTGTGACCGGTCAAAAGTACACCATGACTTCACGGACACACTGTATAGTAGAGCCAAGAAAACAATTTTAAAAATAGTGTTAAGATTTGGGCCAGTTTGAAATTTTCCACTTATAGCCTACATCTGCAAAAATTGAAATAAAAGAGGAAACACACTTAACCGCAAGGATTATAAAGGATCACTAAAGCATGTATTTTGGTTCCGATTACATATATTTTTTTCTAATAGGATAAAAGAATTTTTTCCAAATATTTTTTTCTTTTTCTGTTTTGCAGTCATAATACAATTATCTCTCACTTGAAAGAAGAACTTAAACTACAGTCATTAGCAATAAAACTGCAATCGCAAGAAAAAAACAAAAGCATGAAACTATGTTTGCATTTCTACCGTATGTCTGATCACATCAAAACTTAAATATTCTAAGGTTTTTAGATTATGTGCAATGGTATACCTGAAGATCCTGCTATGGTCTACTGTCCCTTTTCTAATATTAACATGGTTAGGACATCCAGGGTCATTGAACATTCTGAACAATGCACCCAGAAGCCTCAGTAAGTCAGCAAGTCTCAAAGGTTGTAGCATGTAAAAGTCAAGTAATTAAACACTGATTACTTACTCTTCAGGAAAAAAAAAAAAAAAAAAGATGGCTGGGAAAAGTTGGATTCCGAGGTTTAATTTCACATGGAAGATTTCAGTGAAAATTAAGCCTTTAACTATATTCTGCTTGACTTGATTTGAAAGAAAAGGATAAGGAAAAAAAAAAGATTAGAAAAGCTATTCAGTACTGTCTTTTTGTGGCAGAGCTTTGGGAAGTGACAAACAGCCACTGGTAATTCATTTAGTCATCTTTTCCCTAAACAGCATTTAGATCCCCTTCAAAATTTGGCTGCAACTCTTTGGCTTCATTATTCTTGGAAAATACAAAGACTCCTCCCCTCTGCACTCTTGGCTCCAATTGAAATGTTTTAGCTCCCTAGAAACAGCTAATTTCTAATAAAATTTGCAAACATAGCAAAGTCCATTTCACCTGATGCTGTTTTGTTTTTCCTACATGAAAAACAAAAACAAAGCTAGTCCTATATCAGAGTTTTGAATTGGACCTAAATTTAACTCTAATTTTTCCAGTCAGGATGATTAGAATTTAAAATATACATCCCATTCACTATCATTCATCTTGTTATAAGAGGACATTATTTAACATTTAATGGATAAAATTGAGGATTATTTCACAGAAATCATTACACAGCTTGGTAAACTGACTTAATTTGTTTCTTGAAAATATCACCAACTATCTGTTCTTAAGAACATATAAAATTGTTTATTTTCTTATTGGTCTAGAATTAGCTGTGCCAAACTTATCAAGTATTTTCTTGCTCAAATTTCCACAAGAAAGAATGCCTACTTTCATCGAGAGTAAGACCAGGAACACAAATATACTAAGTATGCGAGCCTATTTGTTCCCACTATGGCATAAACATTTCAGTCGGTTAAATACTATGAATACTATTGCAGAAACTTTTTGTAGTAAGAACTAAAGAGCAAAAGAGAGTTTCAAAACATGTATTACGTACTTAATAACTAAACATCTTTGAAGATACCATTGGTGAATTCTCTTGTAAAAAGGAAAATTTATCCCTAATTAGGTTATATTAAAATGTAAAGCATTTTTCTCTCAGATACCTTCCTTGATGGTGCTGCTACTTTTTTTAAAATTGGTTTTATTTATATAAGAGAAATACTGACAATAGTATTGGAGTCAAAATGATTTTCATTGATCTTGGCAGCCGTACCAGAATTTGTGTACTAAAAATAAAATCATAAATATGTAATTATAAAGTAATATGTTAAGTGATACTTTTAATGAGAAAAATATTTTAAATGCTGTTTTATGTAACCATAAACATAAGTTAAAAGTTCACCCAGTATTTCCATTTTCTTCTTTTGTGGTAAGCTTTTCTCTTCCAGGCAAAGAAACCATTGTTCAATGGTGAACTCCCACCTAGAAGACAAACGGTTTTCCAGGAACATTTGTATAGTCAGAAGCAAAATATGTTCTTTTGTGAAGAACAAAGATGGCAAAAAAGGGATATTTAAATGGGTTTCAAGAAGTACTAATGGAAATATGCTCTGTACCAATAGGCACTTAAGTCAGGTTCTTTTTGAAGCATTTGGATCTAACATCTGATAATTTCCAGAGATCTTGGATTTTCAGCACTGCCATGGGTATTACACGACAAGGGAGAATAGAGGTTGCTTTTGTGATGGACAAACTGAAAAAAGTCAACATTAATGTCCCTTATGAAGAAAAACAACCTGTACATTTTGCCAAGAACAACAATATGGCTGTAGATTAATTCATATTAGAGAGAATTGCACTAGAAATCTTTTGCTGGAATGACCTTCAGAAAAACACTAAGGCAGGGGTCCCCAAACTTTTTACACAGGGGCCAGTTCACTGTCCCTCAGACCATTGGAGGACCAGACTATAAAAAAAAAAACTATGAACAAATCCCTATGCACACTGCACATATCTTATTTTAAAGTAAAAAAACAAAATACAATATTTAAAATGAATAACAAATAAATTTAAATCAACAAACTGACCAGTATTTCAATGGGAACTCTGGGCCTGCTTTTGGCTAATGAGATGGTCAATGTGCTCCTCTCACTGACCACCAATGAAAGAGGTGCCCCTTCCAGAAGTGTGGTGGGGGCTAGATAAATGGCCTCAGGGGGCTACATGGGCCCGCAGGCCGTAGTTTGGGGACCCCTGCACTAAGGCAATCAAAGTGGATAGGATCTTTGCCACTTTTCCTACCGAAAGAATGGAACAAGAAGTAGAATTCAGAAACACTTCATTTATTATAAGATCCTAGTCTAATCTCCATTCTGACAGCATCTCTTTTTGTTTGTTAAAATAAATATGGTTATTTTCAAATTTTATATAGTTCAAAGGGACTGTGTCAAAATGAGGACATATCCTTGCTTTGTGTTTGTAAGCTTTGATCTATCCACAAAAGCACAAAATCTCTTAATTATTGTATTCATTAGGTTAGCATAAACTAACTTGATAACAAAACCCAGTAGTAATTCATAGGACACATGTACTGTAGGAACTTTTCATTATTAATGCCAATAATAATAGTTTACTACTTACTAAAATTCCTTTTAAAAGCATGCTTGCAAAATATTTCAGACTTGAATGCTTGTTAAAGATTATTCAAAAGCTAAAAAAACTCAAATGCAAACAACTTTGTTTTGATAAGTCACAGTTGAATTTTGCCAAGCTTGTTTTTTGAATATGAAATTATGTAGTATAAAAGGGAAATATAATTGACCTGAGAGGTGTGTGCTCTTTCACCACCAACATATTTGTGAGAGCTAATTTATATCTAATTACAACACTAATTTTTCAACTTGAAAATCTTTTTTTAATTTTTTTTAACAATTAGCAAATAACATATTTGAACACAAAAGTGTTCAAATTACTCTGTAATCTAAGAATTTTGGGAGCAGTATTAAATATTTTTCATTTTTTATTAATTTGCAATAGTGAAGGGGATTGTTTCCTTACTTTTTTACAAATAGTTTATTGTTGGCGTATAAAAATGCCATTGATTTCTGAATATTAATTGGTACCCTGACACTTTGCCAAATTCCTTTATCAGGTCAAGTAGTTTTTTGACTGAGACTTTAGGGTTTTCTATGTACAGTATCATGTCATCAGCAAATAATGATAGTTTTACTTCTTCTTTTCCAATTTGGATGCCTTTTATTTCTTCTTCTTGTCTGATTGCTGTGGCTAGGACTTCCAGAACTATGTTAAATAAGAGTGGTAAAAGGGGGCACCCCTGCTGTTTTCCTGATCTTAAGGGGATTGCTTTTAAATTTTGTCCATTGAATATGATATTGGCTGTGGGTTTGCCATAGATGGCCTTTATCATGTTGAGGTATGTTCCCTGTATTCCCACTTTGCTGAGAGTTTTGATCATGAATGGGTGCTGGATTTTATCAATGCTTTTTCTGCATCTATTGAAATTATCATGTGGTTTTTCTCCTTCCTTTTGTTTATGTGATGAATCACATTGATTGATTTGCGAATATTGTACCAGTATTGCCTCCTCAGAATTAATCCTACTTGATCATGATGTATGACTGTGTGTGTGTGTGTGTGTGTGTGTGTGTGTGTGTGTGTGTGTGAGACAGAGAGAGACAGAGAGAGGGACAGATAAAGACAGACAGACAGGATGGAAGAGAGATGAGAAGCATCAATTCTTTGTTGTGGCACCTTAGTTCATTGATTGCCTTCTCATATTTGCCTTGACTTGGGGGCTACAGCAAACCAAGTAACCTCTTGCTTAAGCCAGTGACCTTGGGCTCAAGTTAGTGAGCTCTGCTCAAACCAGATGAGCCTACGCTCAAGCTGGCGACCTCAGGGTTTCAAATCTGAATCCTCTGCATCCCAGTCTGATGCTCTATCCACTGAACCACTGCCTGGTCAGGCAATGTATGACTTTTTTATTGTATTGCTGGATCCAGTTTGCCAATATTTTGTTGAGAATTTTAGCATCTATATTCATCAGGGATATTTTTCTTAGTAGTATCTTTACCTGGTTTTGGAATGAGGATTATGCTTGCCTCATAAAAGGAGCTTGGAAGTCTTCCTTCCTCACGAAGTTTTTGAAATAGCTTGAGAAAGATAGGTGTTAGTTATTTGAATATTTGTTAAAATTTGACTGTGAAGCCATCTTTTCCAGGACTATTGTTTGTTGGGAGTTTTTCATTTTTCTTTTTAAAATTAATTATAATGGGGTGACATTAATAAATCAGGGTACATATGTTCAGAGAAAACATCTCCAGGTTATTTTCACATTTAATTATGTTGCATTTCCATCACCCAAAGTCACATTGTTTTCCATCACCTTCTATCTAGTTTTCTTTCTGCCCCTTCCCCTCCGCCCTCTCCCTCCCAATCCTCCCCCCCCCCCAGTAATCACCACAATCTTGTCCATGTCTCTTAGTCTCATTTTTATGTCCCTCCTATGTATGGAATCATGTAGTTCTTAGTTTTTTCTGATTTACTTATTTCACTCTTATAATCTTATTGAGATCCATCCATGTTGTTGTAAATGATCTGATGTAATAATTTCCTATGGCTGAGTAGTATTCCATAGTATTTATGTACCACATCTTCTTTATCCAGTCATCTATTGAAGGGGTTTTTGGTTGTTTCCATGTCTTGGCCACTGTGAACCATGCTGCAATGAACATGGGGTTGCATGTGTCTTTATGTACCAATGTTTTTTAGTTTTGGGGGTATATACCCAGTAGAGGGATTGCTGTTTCAATTTCATTTGTTGTAATTTTTCTGTTTAGATTTTGTGATTCTTCCAGGTTGTGTCTTGAAAGATTGTATGTTTCTAGGAATTTATCCACTTCATTTAGGTTTTCCAATTTTTTGGTATAGAGATCTCCATAGTATTTTCTTATAATCCTTTGTATTTCTGCCATATCAGTTGTTACTTCTCCACTTTCATTTCTAATTTTATTTATTTGAGTTCTCTCTCTTTTTTTCTTGATGAATCTTGTTAAGGTTTATCAATGTTGTTTACCCTTTTAAAGAATCAGCTCTTGGTTTCATTGATCTTTTGTATTTATTTTTAGCCTCTTTTTAATTTATTATTAAATATAATGATCTTTATTATTTCCTTTTCTCTACTTACTCTGAACTTTTTTTTTGTTGTTCTTTTTCCAATTCTTTTAGATGCTGAGTTAAATTGTTTATTTGAGCTTTTTCTTGCTTCTTAAGGTATGCTTGTAATGCTATAAACTTCCCTCTCAGGACTGCTTTTGCTGTGTCCCATAGGTTTTGAGTTGTTTTATGTTCACTTTCATTTTTTTCAAGGAAATTTTTTATTTCTTCCTTGATCTCATTGCTAACCCATTTGTTGTTTAATAACATGCTTATTAGCCTCCAGTTGAGTGAATGTTTTTTAGTTTTTCTATTGTAGTTGTTCTAGTTTCAATGCCATTTTGATCAGAGAAGATGCTTGATATGATTTCAATCTTCTTAAATTTATTGAGACTAGTTTTGTGTCCTAACATGTTGTCTATCTTAGAGAATGTACCATGTGCACTTGAAAAGAATATACATTCTGCTGCTTTGTGGTGAAAGTTTCTGAAGAAATCTATTAAATCCAGTTGATCTAGTTTGTCATTGAAGGCCACTGTTTCTTTGTTAATTTTCTGTCTGGAGGATCTATCCACTGATATTAGAGGGGTATTAAAATTCCCTACTATTATAGTATTGCTGTCAATCTTATCCTTTATGTCCATCAAAATCTGCTTTATATGTTTAGTTGCCCCTATATTAGGTGGATAGATACTTACAATGGTTATATTCTTTGCTGGACTATACCCTTTATCATAAGGTATGACCTTCTTTATCTCTTATTGTAGCCTTTGTTTTAAAGACTTTTTAAAATCAGATATCAGTATTGCTGTCCCAGCTTTTTTTTACTTCCATTGCATAAAATACTTTTTTCAATCCCTTCACTTTCAGTCTGTATCTTTTGTTCTGAGGTGGGTCTCTTATAGACAGGGTATATAAAGGTCTTGTTTGCTTATCCATAAAGCTACCTTATGTCTGTTGATTAGAGCACTTAATCCATTTACATCTAATATTATTATTGTATCATTATTGAGTCTTGTTAAGGTTTATCAATCTTGTTTACCCTTTTAAAGAATCAGCTCTTGGTTTCATTAATCTTTTGTATTTTTTAAACTTCTATGTCATTTATTTCTGCACTGATCTTTATTATTTTCTTCCTTCTACTTACTCTGTCATTTTTTGTTGTTCTTTTTCCAATTCTTACTTGTTGCCATTTTATTTTTTAATACTATAATCCTCTTTCTCTTTATTTCTTTTTTTTCCCTCTTTTTGTGGCAGGCTCCTTAACATTTCTTGCAGTACTAGATTGGTTATAATGAATTCCTTAACTCTTTTTTTTGTCTGAGATGCTTTTTATTTCTTCTTCAATTTTAAATGATAGCCTTGCAGGATATAGTAATCTTGGTTGCAGGTTCTTGTTTTGCATCACTATGAATGTTTCTTGTCAATCCCTTCTAGTCTCAAGTGTTTCTGCTGAGAATTCAGATGCCATCCTTATGGAGGCTCCTCTGCAGGTAATCACCGTAACTGCTTTTCTCTTGTAGCTTTTAGTATCTTTGTCTCTTAACTTATGCATTTTAATTATGATGTGTCTTGATGTAGGCCTCTTTGGATTTATCTTTAATGGGACTCTGTACTTCTTGATTGTATGTGACTTTTTCCTTCATCAATTTAGAGGAATTTTAGCAATAATTTCTTTAAACAGGTTCTTTATTCCTCATTTGTTCTCTTCTCCTTCAGAAACCCCTACGATGCAGATGTTGTTTCTCTTCATATTGTCACAGAGGTCTCTTAGAATTTCTTTGGTCTTTTGAACCTCTTTTCTTTTTGCTGCCCTGGTTCTCTGCTTATGTTTATCTTGTCCTCTAAATTTCTGATTTAATTGTCTGCTTCATCCAGGCTTCTACTGATTTATTCTTGTGCAGTCTTTATTTTCATTATTATATTTGTCATTTCTGACTGGTTCTTTTTTATAATTTCAAAGTTTTTTTTTTAATGCTTGCTATCTTTTTATTTAGGTGCTCATTATGGCCATTCATTTTTGCTCTAATATCCTTGAGCATCTTAAAAATCATTATGTTAAACTCTGCATCTGGTAGTTTGGTTCAATCCATCACATTTAGTTCTTTTTCTGGGGATTTCTCTTGTTGATGCATTTGGGTTGCATTTCTCTGTCTGCTCAATTTCTCTGTGTATTATATCATGCTGTCTGACTTTGAAATTTCTCTGGTGTCTTTATGAAGAAGATGGGATCGGTGGTATTGACCTCCAGGCCACCTGTTTTTCTTGTTCTAGGAATGCTTCTTGAGGGTACTATTTTTTCTCTTGTTGTATGTCAGTATTGACTGCTGTTGGTCCTTTTGTGGGTACAGTTACCCCTTTAGGCAGGCTGGCTCTAAGAATCAACCTTGATCATGTGTATTACACACTGTGCAATGTCTGTCCTGTTGGGCATATTTATTCTACACTGTGTCTGTTGCTTGCTAGACTCAACCTTTGGGCATGCTGTTTGTATAGGTAGCTTAAGTCTAGGGTCAGTGCTGTCTGCCACCCACTACCAGTTGTGCTGGCTCTAGATCTTCTTGGGTTGGTGTTAGCTGTTGTTTATAACCTGTTGTGGGCTACCTGTTTGCAGCTACTGCACTATTTGCTGTTTTAGTCTGTATTTTCTGTGCCTGGGTAGTGTGGGAAGGGCCAACCTTTGTATAAGAATCAGCTTCCTCCTGCTGATGACAGCAGCTCTATAAAAGCCCCAAGCTCTGTAAGATTTGTCTTTATTTTTCAGCTTCTCCTCTTCTTGAAGCTGCTTGGTCTTCTCACAGAGTCTTCTGTAGAAAGACTCTAGTGTGGGCCCAGACTTGCCTCACCCAACCAACCCCTCTGCAGGTTGCACACTTGGTGGATTAGAGCAGCTGAGGTTGTGAATACATCATTAGTGGGAACCCATACTTCAGAAGTCTCTTTGTCAGGAGCTCAGTATGGGGAATGTGGCCCCTACTCCAGAGCTTAATCTCTCAGCCACTACTGGATTCTCAAATTTCATTTCTCCCCAACAAGGTGAGCAGCAGGTTCTGACCAAGTGTGGCTGACAGTCCCTTCTGCAGAAGTTTTTTCAGCAGGTGAGACCACAGTCTCAGGGGGGAAGACAGAGAGTTTTCTCTTAGGGCTGACTGTGCCCCCCTAAAGGTGACTGAGCCCCTCAATCAGATTCAACAATAGACTCACAGGGACCCACACATTAAATGTCCATGCTCCAAGCCTCTCTCCCTTTACAATATGGCATCTAGCCCAGCAGGGCAGGATATCCAACACCCAGGTTGCTGACTGTGAAGCTCCACCCTATCAAATACACATGAGCCACTGGGCTGGTGCTTATCACAGAGAGTGGAACTCGCCTCACCTGTACTAGGTGTGAGGAGCCTTTCCTTAGGATACCACTCTAGTAAGGGTTGTTAGGTCCTTATTTGATGCTTGCCACAACTGGCCCATGGATGTGCCAGCCCTGAGTCTCCTTGGCAGGAACCTGGTGCAGACCAGTGGGAGATACTGCCCATGACTAGTCCTTAGCAACCTTCTTGGATCTACAAGCAATCCAGAGTTTGTGGCTGCTTCTGCTGGGCCCAGGTGTACATGGAAATACCAAGTTGCATACCTAGGCTGGCTTTTACCCATACCAGTCCTGGTGGAAGGTCTGCTTAAAAGGCTGAGTTTCTCTGAGTCCTGCCTCCTGCAGCCTCTGTCTGCTGGCTGCTTGTTGGGCTTTGCCGCTGAAAAAACCTTTGCTAGAGTCTAGTGCAGGGGTCAGGAAACTTTTTGGCCGAGAGAGCCATGAACGCCACATATTTTAAAATGTAATTCCATGAGAGCCATACAACGACCCGTGTATGTTATGCATTATCCAATAAAAATTTGGTGTTGTCCCGGAGGACAGCTGTGATTGGCTCCAGCCACCTGCAACCATGAACATGAGCGGTAGGAAATGAATGGATTGTAATACATGAGAATGTTTTATATTTCAACATTATTATTTTTTTTTTATTAAAGATTTGTCTGAGAGCCAGATGCAGCCATCAAAAGAGCCACATCTGGCTTGCGATGTGGCTCTTTCCCAACCCCTGGTCTAGTGCCTGCAGCAATACAGGGATTAGGCAGGATAGTGCTTGTGGCTCCACCCCTTGGCTCCAAGTGTCAGGCAGTCCAGACTTTTTTCAGACCTCAGTAGGGAGTGGTCTCAGGAGTCTGGTGGGTGTGGCCTCTGAGACCCAGAGGTGTTGTCTGCCTACACTCCGGACAGTTTCTACTGAGTCTCCCGTGAGGTGGAAGCACCAGTTTTAGAGTCAGAGTGTGTAGGGGAAAGCTCAAGTCTCAACACCAGAAAACTGAGTCCCTGACTCGCCCCCTGCTTCCTGGCCTCTCAGAGCAACCCGTCGCCATGATAGGGTAGGAGAATCTCCTGAGAGCAGAGCAGCTGCTTTTCCCCATGCTGATCCTGCTCAGAGGGAACTGCTTTACCCTAGACAGATGGCAACTGCAGTACTGGAGAATGGCTCAGCACAGGGGTTCCAGTGGCTGTCCCCCACAGTGTCTCTCTCTGGGCCTCCAACTTTACACTCTCTTCACACAACTCCAGTCCTCTCAGTTCTCCCTCCACCTGAGCCCTGGGTAAGTGGCTATGAATGAGATTTTCTGCATGGGTCCTTTAAGATGGAGCTTGCGTCTCTTTCTCACAGACTGAAACCCAGCTCTTTTCACTGCCAAATGCTGTTTGGGCGCCTCTACTAGGCTGTGTGGCTCTAGGATGGGGCTGAGCACCTACATCTCTCAGGGTGACCCTCCCCACAGTGAAAGTCCCTTCAGACCCTCAGCTGCCCCTTGCTCCTGGGAGTGGGTAGCCCTTTCTGCATCTCCACCCTTTCTACCTTTCTCAGTGTGGCTTCTTCTGTGAACCTTGGTTATAGATCACTCTTTGTTTAGTCCAAAGTTGGTTTTTCAAGACGATTGTTCTTAAATTAGGTTGTAATCCATTTTGGTCCTGGTAGATGGCAGTTGGAACGTCCAATCACTCTGTTGTCATCTTGGAATTTCCAGTATTAAATGTCTCAATATGTTTTTCACAGCCTGATCAGGCAGTGGTGCAGTGGATAGAGCATGGCACAGGGACGCAGAGGACCCAGGTTCGAAACCCCAAGGTTGCCGGCTTGAGCGTGGGTGAGATCATAGACATGACCCCACGGTCACTGGCCTGAGCCCAAAGGTTGCTGGCTTGAAGCCCAAGATCGTTGACTTAATCCCAAAATCACTGGCTTGAGCAAGGGGTCACTCAGTCTACGGTAGCCCCTGGGTCAAGGCACATATGAGAAAGCAGTTAGTGAACAACTAAAGTGCTGCAACAAAGAATTGATGCTTCTCATCTCTCTCTCCCTTCCAGTCTGTCTGTCCCTATTTTTTCCTCTCTCTGTCTCTGTAAAATACATACATATATATATATATTTTTTCCACAAAAATAAAGAAATCATAGTAATGTTGAAATTGTACTTGATGTATTGGATCAAAGAGAAAGTATTTTGGTTAAAAGAAACAGAAAATCTGAGCAGTAGTGGCTGAAACAAATTGAGGTCTATCTACCTTTCTTCCATGTCAAGAGTTTCAAAATTGCCATTGGTGGAGTAGCTAAGTGATATTAAGACCAACGTTAGACTTTCTGTCTTGGTTTGTAAATAGAAGCTCCAGTTTTGACATGAGGTCTCTATTCAAAATTGGAAAAATAAGTGAGGGAGGAAGGAATGAAGGACTACCAATAGCCATCTATCATTTTTAGTAGGAAAGCACAAGTTTCCTCAGGAATATCCCAGGAGACATCTGCATTGTTCTCACTGTCCAGACCATTGTGTGGCCATAGCTCTCTGTTGAGAAGTTGGGAGGCAAGGTTTGTTGTGTTTGGCTCTTGCAGTCTCCAGAGTGAAGGCAAACAAGAAAGAATGAGTTGGAAATGGGTGTTAGGTTAACTTCACTTAGTGCTGTCCTCATTTGTTTTATTCTTTCCTCTTTTAAAAATATATAAAAGAAAACATTGCCAAAAGGTGGCAAATGGAATGTAAAAAAATCTTGCATTTCTGTATTTAACAAAACAATTATTATTTTATTTACCTCATTCTAAGTTTCTATATTCACATGTTTTTAAATTGAGTTATCATTATACTATTCTATAATAAGATAGTCTCCTTTTCTTTTACAATGTATCATAAAGCTTTTTAACATTTATAAATAGTCATTTTAAACAATATTTTAATGGTTATCTAGGAGATAGTTTATTCATGTTTTCCTAGAAATCCCACATAGCCAATGTAGGGTATCTTTACACTCTTCATATTCAGGTAGCTAACAATTCAGACTGTTAACAAAATTTCAATTTAAAACCTATTAGTGACTTGCTGAGCATTAGCTCATAGATGTCAGTGAGTGAAGATGGCACAGAGCCAAGGGAAGTGTAGTTAAACTAATGCAGGGTGCACCTCAGTTAAATACTGGGAAGGATTTCTGAAAAAAAGAAAAAGGGCTGTAAACCATTGAAGTATAATATTATGGGTGGTATATGTGTCATCTTTACTGAATGTTCTCTAGAAAACAGTTGTAGTAAATGATTTAGTTTTTGTTCAGATTGAATTGGAAGAATAAACTGGTCTCTCAAAGCTCCTTTAAAACCTATTGGTCTATGGTTATGTTTTACTTATTTGTGATCCTTGTTCATAAGTAATGAGTATCTTTTAGAGATAGTGATTCTCCTATATTTAAGGGTCCTTAGAAGATTATGATTTAATGTGGCTTTTATGTTAAAATAAATGTGGTTTTTCAACATCTTTAAAAATTTACTATGTGATATTGGTTAATAAAATTATATAGATTTCAGGTGTACAGTTCTGTAATACATCATCTGTATATTGTATTGTGTGTTCAGCACCTTAAATCAAGTTTCCTTTCATTACCATTTACTCTTCCTTTTCCTTCTGCAATCTTGCTACACCCCTTTTCCCTCTGGTAATTACCATACTATTGTATCTATGAGGTGTTTTTTTTTTCTCCTTTCTTTTCCCTTTTTCTTTTTGCATAATCCCTTTACATTTTTCACCAAGTCCCACCCTCCAAATTGTGTTTTTTTGTTTTTTTGGTTTTTTTTTTAAAAAGATTTCTTTTGAGTTTTAAATTATGGAAGAAAATAAACTATCATCTATGTCTACACTTATAAAGCATTCATTAAAAGAGGAGTAATGAAACATTATTAAATGATACATATTGAAATTAAACAAGGTTTTTCTAAGACTATATGCCAAAGGATTTCACTAGCTTGAGAGTAACAAAAGAGCAGTCCTGAATAGAATGTAACAACTTGATAGTATTTAAAGTAATTCCCACTTTAAATAATAGGTTAGATGAGACCTTCAAAAGGCATTGTACACTACCTAGTAGGAAGGTTTTCTGTAATTCAGTTCTAAGATTAGATATACTGTAAATTGAACTATTACCATGGTAACTATTTTTGATAATAGTAAAAGTGTAACAAATATGGACTAAAAAACACCTACAACACCCCCACTAGACAGTAATTTTTTCCTTTATCATAGAATAGCCATTGAAAAAAGTAAAAACCTGCAGACATACAGACTCCTTTGTTGTGTAGAGAACACTTGTTTTCAGCTTGTTCCTTCTTTTTTTGTGTGTGGAAAGTGAAGCTTCCTTTAGAGTAAAAAGTGAGATTTATCCTGGCGCATAAAGGGAGGAAAGGGTTTAGTGAATGTGAAATCTGTGGAATGCACATACTTTTAAAATATGGTTTCCTTCCTCACCTAAGCAAAAATTATAGTTTACAAACAAGTTGTATTGTTCCCTTCTTTCTCTTAAAGCAGACATGACTATAATGTAGTATTGGTAATTTATATTTATTTGGGAAGAAAAAGTCTTTTGTAGTTTCTTTTATTTTTTTTTCCCTGGAAGCTTCTTGGCAAAAAAATTTTATGTCTTTTTTATTTTAGGAGGTAAACTGTATTTTATTTATGATGCCCTTTAAATATTAGTGCTAATTTTTAAATACAGTTTAAAAGGAGTATGAAGCAGGATTTGCAATGGAAGGCAAATTTTATAAGTAAAAAATATTTTAATCTCAGTCCATTGGATTAATACTTCATATCTGTTTAGAAATACTACTGATTAAATATTGTTTTACAAAGTGGAATGTAATATTCTGATTAAGGCAAGAAGAATAAAGGCTAAATATAAGATAATGCATTTCTGATTCATTAATAGACCATTTCTAAAAAATTAAGCAAAGAATCCACTGAGCCATAGTAGTCTCCTTCCTTTAGTACTGCTGGTGAATTGCCAGGGTCACAGACACTAACACCTGGTTTCTTAGACATTTTCATTAGCGTCCTAGTATTTCTCTGCTTTGCTGTAAAAGTTTCTCAGCACTAAGTAGGTGGTGCTTGACTAGGCAACTCCGAGCAATATACACTATATTCAGTTTAAAACGGAGCTAGCTCTTGTGGAGTATGAATAATCACTGGGTAATCCAAGCACAGTAGGCAAAAGAAACACAAAGATCTTGATAGCACACCTTCAAGCCCTGTGGGATTGGTCCACAATACCTGGAAATTATTTCAATTAGGGCAATCTGATTTATAATAAACAAAGATATGGGATCATTAATTTTAGCCAAAAATAATGAAGTGAAGGGCCTATCTAGTGGCAGAAGCTGTGTAATAACAGAATTATGGAAAAGAAAATGAACTCAGATTGTGTGCCTTGTTTTAATATTACTTACAAAAAAATGCTAGATTGTCATCAGTGGCATCACATTCATTCACAGATACTTGTTAGCCATCCAGTATTCCGGGTACTGTGTGTGCACTGTAGTCACAGTAGTGAGTTACGAAAAGTCTCTGCCCTCACAGGGTGTACAATCTGCTGTAATTTTGTGGAAATACCTCATGCAGCCCATATGTTAGGCACTGAATAAAGAGATTACTATCTGCTGTTTCATTTAATCATAACAAACTTATGAGATTCTCTTAGTTTCCTTAGGCTGCTATAACAAAGTCCCATTGACAGTGTACCATAAACAACAGAAATTTACTTCTCACAGTATTGGAGGCTGGCAGTTCAAGATCAGGGAACCAATATGGTCAAGTTCTAGTGACAGCAAACTTCTCCTTGAATCCTCACATGGCCGAAAGCAAAGAGCAATAAGCTCTCTCCTGACTTTTATAAGGGCACTAATTCCATTTATGAGGGCTCCCCTCTCATGATCTCATCTAATCCTAATTAATTCTCAAAGGCCTCACTTCCTAATACTATCATATTGGGGGTGGGATTTTATTTTATTTATTTATTTATTTATTTTTGTATTTTTCTGAAGTTGGAAATGGGGAGGCAGTCAAACAGACTCCTGCATGTGCCTGACCGAGATCCACCTGGCATGCCCACCAGGGGGCGATGCTCTGCCCATCTGGGGCGTCGCTCTGTTGCAATCAGAGCCATTCTAGAGCCTGAGGCAGAGGCCATAGAGCCATCCTCAGTGCCCGGGCCAACTTTGCTCCAATGGAGCCTTGGCTGTGAGAGGGGAAGAATGAGACAGAGAGGAAGGAGAGGGGGAGGGGTGGAGAAGCAGATGGGCACCTCTCCTGTGTGCCCTGGCCGGGAATCGAACCTGGGACTCCTGCACACCAGGCCGATGCTCTACCACTGAGCAAACTGGCCACGGCAGGGGGTGGGATTTTAAATTCGAATCTGGGGGAGGGTTTGACACAAACATTCAGTCTATAACAAAGATAATATTGATATTTCCATTTTACAAATAAGTAAAATGAGACTCCAAGAGACTGAACCACTTAGGTAGCAACTTGTGGAAAACAGTTAGATTTTGAACTTAATTTTACACAGTTCTAGAGATTATACCATCTTTCTGTCTCTCATGTATCACTTTTTGTCAATAATTATCAATACTTCTTTAACTTTAATGCTAATTCACAAAAACAAAAGATCACCATGTAATTACTATATTAGTGACTTTAAGTATAAGTTATTATGCTTCAGATATAAGAGATTTATACAGAAAGAGTCTCCTAAGTGGGCTAGAAAAGTAAAAAATTGTTTATAAGGAGATGATTGGGAAATTTTTATTACTATTACCTCTTAGATCTTCCTCATAACATAGTATCTTCACAATAATTTTGAAATCAAAAGCAGAGAATAGACTCAATATTTCAATGGTTCTTAGATGGTCAAACAAACAAAATTTAAAGCACTGCCTTCGATTTTACATAAAAATTTTTTAATCAGGTTATTATTTTTGTGTACTTACTGTGGATAGACACTACTAGCTACTGACTTTGATTTTACATAAAAAGTTTTTATCAGATCATTATTTCTGTATTCTTACTGTGGATAGACACTAGTCTATTTGACATTGACTCCTAATAATCAAATAAGATGAGTATAATTATTTACCCCTTTTTACATATTTAGGAACATAAGCTTCATATAAATAAGGTAACTTGGCTGAGGTCACACAGATAATAAGCACAGGAGCTGAGGTATCCATCTGGATCTGTTTACCCGTAGTTTAGCCTCCCCATGCTTTACTTACCAGCTATACTGCTTCACAACCAAAACAGTTCAGCCATTTAATTCATGACATGGGAGAGAGTTACACATATTTTTGACTAAACTTATGGTTTGGGAAAAATACAGCCTTGTCCTTTTCATGTTAGACTTGCTTTCCTCACAGAGGCAAGAAAAAGTCTCCTCCCACTGGACACACTAACTACCTTTTTCCTTTATGTAGAGACTGCAAATTTCCCTCCAGCCCCCATTCCCACCCCTTCCTCCACCACAGCAATCAGCCACTGGGTCAATTAGGGAGTGGAAGTGGGGTAAAAGGACAACTTCTATATAGTATATTCTAAATATCCTGATTGGAAAGGATATAAAGTTGAAAATATTTCCCTTCTGTTAAGGGAAAAGAGATTACAAATTTTAAATACTTGGATAGACCAGAATACGGATTACATTTTCCAACAGCCTTTGAAATGAGATGTGGGCTTGTGTTTAAGTTCTGCACAGGATCATAGTACGTGTAAGGTATGCTACTCTACTACTTCTGGGTTTTGCCCTCAGAGAGAAAGAGCATGCACACCCTTGCCCCATCCTCTTTTTCCTACTTGCTAGAATGTGATTATGAGGCATTTAAAGTGACCAAATCAAGCTTAAAATAGTTGAGGAATAAATCAACAAAGAGGCTGTGATCCTGACTCTGTGATCCCAATATCCTAGGTGTGATCTGTTTTCACCTTTGCAGTTACATGAAAGAGAAATAAAATTTCATCACTTAAAAGTAACTGTTAATTGGAATTTTTTAAAATATAAAGCTTATAGATATCCAGTCCCACCGATTCAAGCACATAACTCAAGTAATCCTTCTGTTGTTGTAGCGTTAACTTTTTAGTCTCTTCTGAAGTTTTCTCATCATTATACAAACGTATTGTTATGCAGTGGTGGAATTCAAATAATTTAACAACCAGTTCTCTGCCCTAATGACAGTTTTAAGTATAAGAAAGGAGTTTATTATTTCATGCATTTAATACTTAGATAAGAATAATAAAAGAGGTAGATAAAACTAGATTATAAGAGTTTTAAAAAATTAATGAAAAAATATTAAATAATACCTGATGAAAAACAGTAAGACTGTTATTTAAGATATCTGCATATTGCTTCTTGATTGGCATCCTCACTTGCAATTTTTTTCACCTATGGCCAGAATGAACATTACGACAGGTGCTTAGAATACACTGTTGTGCAGTTGAATGTTAAAAAAGAGTAAAAAATGTAAATTTGTGATTTCCACATTGGGCAGCTGCCCAAGTGCCTGTCTTAGAGAGAACTCTGATTACAAGTGCCATTTTAACAATTGGTTCGCCAAACTCAACAAAAAATTAGGTATCGGTTTTACCAATTGGGAGCAAATCAACTGAATCCTACCAATACTGTTATTCCTACTGTCTTTAAAAAATATTTTCACGAATCGCCTGACCAGGCAGTGGTGCAGTGGATAGAGCATCAAACTGGGATGCAGAGGACCCAGGTTCGAGACCTCGAGGTCGCCAGCTTGAGCGTGGGCTCATCTGGCTTGAGCAAAAAGCTCACCAGCTTGGACCCAAGGTCACTGGCTCAAGCAAGGGGTTACTCCATCTGCTGAAGGCCCACGGTCAAGGCACATATGAGAAGGCATTCAATGAACAACTAAAGTGTCGCAACGAAAAACTGATGATTGATGCTTCTCATCTCTCTCCGTTCTTGTCTGTCTGTCCCTATCTATCTCTCCCTCTCTGTAAAAAAAATAATAATAAAAAATATTTTCACGAATCCCCGTTTTCCTCCAACTCTCATTTCTCGGCTGCCTTTTATAGATATTATCTCTACTTCATGTCTCCATTCCAGTCAGGATTACTTCTATCAATCGACTGTGATTATTCTTGTCGAGGTTACCAATGACTGCCATGTTGCTAAATCTGAGTCATTTTATGCTTCTGCTTGAAGACATTTGCTTTTGACTTTTCTTCCTGCTTGGAACAGTATAAATCACCTCCTGTCCCAATTATCATTAAGTAACTTATACTTTTCAGTCTTTTCTCCAATGTCACCTTTCTTATCAAGCTTGGCTTAACTGCCTAATTTAAAGTCCTCACCCTCACCACAAACTCTATCCTACTTATCTCTTATTTTTCTTTATAGCACTTATTACCATAAATTACATTATATATATATATATATATATATATATATATTTCATTATTTAGCTCCATTCTCAACAAGAAAATAAGCTCCACAAGCACAGTATGTTATCTGCCATGTTCTGTATTGTATGCCTATGTCCTAGACACTGCCTACCACCTAGTAGGTGTTGAACAATTGAAAGAACAAGTACTCATTGAGAATATATTAAGTGGCATTCACCATGCTAGAAACTGCAATTACAAAGTGAACAAGATAGATGGAACTTTCTCCTATGATCTAGATCAGGGGTAGTCAACCTTTGTATACCTACCGCCCACTTTTGTATCTCTGTTAGTAGTAAAATTTTCTAACCACCCACCGGTTCCACAGTAATGGTGATTTATAAAGTAGGGAAGTAACTTTACTTTATAAAATTTATAAAGCAGAGTTACAGCAAGTTAAAGCATATAATAATAATTACTTACCAAGTACTTTATGTTGGATTTTCGCTAAGTTTGGCAGAATAAATCTTTATAACACAACTTACTATAGTTAAATCTATCTTTTTATTTATACTTTGGTTGCTTCGCTACCACCCACCATAAAGGCTGGAAAGTCCACTAGTGGGCAGTATGGACCAGGTTGACTACCACTGATCTAGATTAAAAGAGAGACATTAATTCATTCAATTTCTATACAACAATAAAAATGCTATTAGAGCTGTATAATGGGAAATTGAAGAATAAATAGTGAACCCAAAATCAAGGCATGAAAGATGACAGCAGTATAAAACAAGGAAGAGAATGATATCAGTATTAGGGACTTAAACATAAGAACTTATCCCTGTGAGGTGAATGGGTGGAAAGAAGTCTAAGTTCAGAGAGAAAAAAAATGGGATAAAATGAGAATGTTATTTTGAGAGAACATTACAAAGTTCAATATCCAGTGGAGCACGGAGTGTAAAATAAAAGTGATAAGAGTTGGAGTTATATATAGTGATAAGATTGGGGGCTCAAAAGACAGACTGCTTGAATTTGAAGCTTCACTGGGCCATTTATTCATTACTGCCCTGAGGCAAGTTGCTTAATATATCTGTGCTTCAATTTACCTGTGAAATGAAGAAATGGTATCTCACGTGGTATTTTGTAAAATCAGTGAGAGTGAATTTAAGGAATGTGACACAGAATCTGATAAACAATAAGTTTTCAATAAATGCTAGTTGCTGCTGCCTTTTTGTTGCTGTTGTTGTTTGACTAGTGAGATAAAAGTGAAGGAATCACCTGGATTGCTGCAAGGCATGTCAGGGAACTAGATCCCCCATCCACTCCTGACAGCCTCTGAGACATTATGCATTATTAGTTTAACCCTTTTATAATTTATTCTTATTACTATTACAATAAATACTTTTTCTTTTTCCCAGAATCATTTCCCTGGTTTTGAGTTGAAAATTGATGCTCTGGTCTTCCGTTAGTTCAAGGAGAAGTGGGGGTGGGGATTTGTGCATGATCTTAATTAAAGTATGATTCATTTTACTCACAGAGACACCTTTTAAACATTTTAAGAGTATGTTCGTGGTAAAACATACAATAAAATAATAAATTGCAGGCAATTAAAACAATACAAATCATGGCCAGAATGATAAATAAGCATGTTTTATTATTTGTACATAAAATTTTATTGAAATATATATATTTTAAATGGTAACCTGAGTTTTGTTAAAATAAAATTCTGGGAGAGTGTTTCATGTGTCTCTCCCACTTACCCTCCTAGTAGCCTCTTCCTGTTCTAGGAAGGAGACAATCTGAGTTTTAGTGCAGATGCCTTGGAACATGGAATAATTACCTTAATTCTTTGATAAAAGAAAGCAATCTTAGGATAAATCTTTGATTGACATGGGTCTGCATTTTAGAAAAAAGCAGAGAAAGGAGATCTTTAGTGTAATTATTGACTTTCTCTGCATGACACAATATGAGGTGGGAAGGGCCCATCTCCTGGAGCTTTAGGGTACCTTATTGCAAACTCTTTTTTTTGTCATTTAGAAGGCAGTTTTCACTTACTATTAATTAAATGTCAATTGTGCAAGTATAATCAGCAGTGAAATTGAGCATCTATTTCTAAGAGGGTGAGAAGAGTTATTTTTAAGCTTCATTAAGTCCTTTGTGCTTTCTCTTGTTCATTTGTTGCATTGTCTGCTTTTGGCACAAAAGTGTCAACAGGTGTAACAAAGTTTAAATGGATGTATCATGCCAACTGCTTCTCTATCTTTGGCATGAGAAAGGACCTCCTGTAAGAAGAGCTGCCTCCTGAAGCATTTTGTTAGCTGTCATTGGCTGGAACTCATGGCATAGTACAAGAGGCCAGCCAACTTGTAAGTAGGCAATATGCCATCTAAACAGATGGGTATGGGTTTGGCAGCCAAAAGGCCAAGTATATACAACAAATGTAGGTACCAAGCTTCATTTCTGACTGAGATCACTGAGATATCTCTCCTGATATTTTTTCAGCTGCTGTGATGAGTTTAATCTGTTTTTTTAAGGCACAAATGATATTTTGTATTATTCTAATAAACATTTCAATACTTTTGATTTGACTGAATAGTAAGAACTTATTAATAAAAGTGAAGAATTAAACTGGGAAAGAAGCATTTTAGAATTACAATCTATAAAATTAGTTTATTTACTGATAAGCTATATGTTCATGCAATGAAGGTAAAACTTTTGTTTATCTTTATATCACCCTTCTTAGAGCACAACTACTCTGAGAGCAAGAAGAATTTTGAAGGTATGTTTGTGATAAACACACAATAAAATTTAATAATTTACAAGCAGTTAAAACAATACAAATAATGCATATTACTCTAATTAAAACTATGAAAGAAGATGCCTTGTAAGTCTTAATGTTGCTACTTTTCTCAGTGCTTATCAAGTGCTCAATAAATGATTGTGGAATAAATGTATAGTTAATATAATTTTCTGGTTACTATGTAACACTTGTTTTTCATGCTTCAAGTAATTTCAATTTAATATAATATTAAAACATTAGATAAGTGACTTAATTGAATCTCTGATGACTCAGAAGGTGTTTAAAAAAACTCAGTCTAAATGTACAGATACAGTAGTCCTCAGGTAATGTCGCCAATAAGTTTTATAACTTTAAGTGAAGTGACAGATAATGAAAACAATTTTACCATAGGCTAATTAACATAAATAAGTGTGAACTTTCTGAGGCATCTCATCAACATTATAACAAAATGACATTGAACCAAATGTTATTTGAGCACCTGCTGTATATGAATAAATCTATGTTGACTTAGAATATACATTTTGAAAGTTTGTCAGTGTCAAATATGTCAGATTAGATTCATGTTTATTTTACATATATACAGACAGATAGATAGAGAAATAATTATATCCACAGGTTAATATGGACACATATTAGATAGAGAAATAATTATATCCACAGTTTAGTATGGACACATATATTTCTGGGCTCTGCCTCCTGAGATGTACACGAAGCAGTGGTACCTACTAACAATAAGCACACCTAACACACAAATCTTGGTTTCTAAGTACCACTTTCCAATAAAAGGAGACAGGGTTCCTTAGAGAGAGAACTAATTTTAGGGCCAAGGGAGGAAATAAAAATGAGCCTGGAGCAGTATGAATGGGATCATATCAAAAATTCTTTATCCTATTATTACCATTATGGAATCATTTAAAGTATTTTGTTAATAACGTTTTAAAAAAAATTCAGGTATGTATCAAAAGCCAGTATATCAGTATTATATTCAGATCATGCTGTAACAATAGAAACCTGCCTACTTTATATATATATATATAAAATATATATATTATTTTTTAAGAATAATCAACTTCTCAGACTTCTGTTTTACTCACAAACTTTTAGAGATGATCACTAACAGTCACTGTTTTCTTCCCTGAATACAAATCACACAAAAATCTGAAATGGATATCAAAACTAATTTAATCTTGAAAAGTCTCTCTAATATTAACTTCAGAAATAAGTGTACAAAGTGAAATATCTTTTTACAGCTAATGAAAACTAAGTGGTTTTAAAAATGATTTTAAATAGCATAGCAAAATCCCCCTAAAATGCTCTCCAGTTTCCATGTGTGAACCTACTTGGAATAGAGCATCTGAAGACTAAATATACTGCTCACAAAAATAAGGGGATATTTTATAGCTTCATATTCATTTTTGAAATATCCTCTAATTTTTGTGAGCAGTATACATTGCTATAGATACTTAAGAACTTAAAAACCTCAGAACAAACCACTTTATAAAAGTTGAGTTTCTTATATTTGTTTAGAAATTAAAAGTTGTACTGGGTTTTTTGATTAGTGGGGGTTTGGTGATGATTACATTCAAAGTCTGGACATCATGTTAGTTTATATTCCTGTATTTGTAAGTATCTTGAGAGTTACTTACTGATTAATAAAATCCCCAAATTCAAATTGTATTCAGAAAGAGCAAAAGCATGAAAAGACTTGCTATAACTTTTTTGAATTATGTATTCTCCATTTTATTACATTTCACTAAATTAGAAATTTGGGTCAAGTTAGAGATTTAGCATATATGTTTATATTCTGAGGTATGAGTTGATTGATGGATAGAAGATAGATAAGAAGAAAATTTCACTGGTCTGATTTCAAACATCTTAGTGTAATAGCCAAACACCATTTTGTCTGACCCAAGTTTATTTTTCAAGTCATTTAGTTCAGGAAGTATTTGATTGCAAGGAAAATAGGACTGCTTAAATCAGCTCAGTGAAACAAACAAGCAAACACACAGACACTGTGAGAGGAAAGATTATTTAATTTTTAAGAACTTAAGGACCCATATGTTAAAAATATAGGCAGGACTGGAAAAGATGGTGTTTTAATAATAATGATGATAATAATTGATATTGCTTACTATGTGCCTGGTACTGTTCTAGGTACTTCCTGTATATTATTTAATTCTCACAATAGCTTAAAGATATTAATTCCTCTTTCTCCTATATTCTATTTTATAGAAAGGCTTGGTAACTTTTCTAATATCAACATGCTTGTTATCAGAAGAGCTGAGATTAACTTCTCGTGGACTAGTCCCAGAGACTATAAATTTAGACATTCTACCCTGTGTTTCTCTGTATGTTTGGCTTTGTTTCCTCTTCATTCATTTCTCTTTTGCTTCCCCATAATAACTATAGTTTGCATGTAATTGAAGTTTGCCATAGCACTTACTTCGCTTCCATGATCTTGAAGTTTTGCTTCCTAGAGCTAAATGACTAAGTTTCACAATGTTCTTGTTCAAAATTTTTGGAAAAGATAATCGATTCATCCAGCCTGTGTGAGGTCTCTCACCCTGATGCAATGAGGTGAGGGAAGGGAGGAAAAGAGTGAGAAGGGCCAGTTTGGGTCATCATAAACAAACATTCTAGTTCTAGTCTTTTAGATTCTAGATTTCCTTAGAAGGGTGTGAGAATGATGATACAATGGCTAGCCTCTTCTTTTACCTACTTTCCTATTCTTATTTTTTATATCTGCTTTTTAAATATTTTGTAGTGCTCAGCCAGATACATTCATTAGTCTCTAAACACATCTAATGCATTCCTATGTCAGTGCTTGTTCGCTCTATTTTTCTGGCCTGGAATTTATTTATCCTTATGTCTCAACCTCTCTGATTGTTACCAGTGCTTCAAGGACCAAATCATGTAGTATTTCCCAGCTCTGAACTCCTACATAGTTTGTCTTATCACAACCTTAGTGCTTTGTCAGATGCTCTCTTGCATTGTTATTTATATTTTTATTAGTATGTTTTTTCTTCCTGTGTTAGTTAATCAAAACATAAGTTTCTTGAGATCACCACCTATGTATTTAAATTTGTATTCTAACCACAACTGTAAGTAATGTTATATATACATTGATTGAAAGAAAGAAAGCAAGAAGATCCAAACAGCACAATTAAAACAGAAAGTGCAGATAGTTGGACTGAGGGGAAAAAAAGATTTTTAATTAGCGTTTTAATTTTATTTTACCTCATTTTAAAAATCCTTTATGAGAAATAGAACATAATTTAAATTCCTGGCAAAGCATGGTTTTTTTCTCACTTCTCAGGCTTCCTCTAGTTCCAAGTAAATGTTGGCTGTTGATTAATATTCCAAAGTCTAACCCATGAATAAGTTAAGTATTAAGTTCTCTTAAGTGTTCCAATGTCAATTATACACCTACTAAAATTTTAATTTTTAATTTCAGATTATAATGTAAAACACAAAATATATCAATTATACATTTTAAACTGAAATTATGTTTTTATATGTGACTCTAATATGCCAAATCTTCTTTAAAGTTATGAACACTTAAACTATATTTATTTCATTATTTTCACTTATACTTCATATACTTCATTATTTCACTGATTAATATTTTAAAACAGTTTTAAATAATTTAAATTTGTTTCCCTAACTCAATTCCTCTATTGGTCTGGTGCCTCTCTCACATGAGAATGGTGAAGACAGAGACATGGGGCTGTAGATTTCGAGGGCAATTTGTCTCACACTGCTGTTGATTAATTTGTTCTATTGGTCACTTAGAGTCAGTTCTGTGTTTCATTTGAAGCACTACAAATTGTAGGCAAAATATATTCATTCAGTTATTCAACAAAAACGTACTGATCACCTGCTTTGTGTCATCATTCTAGGTTTGGCCCAGAATAAAACTGCCACATCAGTGGTGCTTATCATTAGCCATCCCTCTTTCTCTGTCTTTACTTTGAATCTGCTCCTCATGTCTCCTGCTGTGTCCCTACAGACCTACATCCACAATATAGCACCTCTTCTTCATCTGCTCTCCCTAGGCTGTGCTTGGTAACATTCTTCTTGGTTAGGCAACGTACTTATTTTTTTGTAAGATGTTTCCAAAAATATAATACTTTATTGTAGTAAGATTTTTAAACTTGAAGCACCTCAACTAAGAGGAAGACTATATTTTATATTGTGACTTAATAAATACATGTGTGTATCTGTAATGAATGTGTTTTTGTTGGTTTTTTTTTTTTTTGTATTTTTCTGAAGTTGGAAACGGGGAGGCAGTCAAACAGACTCCCGCATGTGCCCGACAGGGATCTACCCGGCATGCCCACCAGGGGGTGAAGCTCTGCCCATCTGGGGCGTTGCTCTGTTGCAACCAGAGCTATTCTAGCGCCTGAGGCAGAGACCATAGAGCCATCCTCAGCGCCCGGGTCATCTTTGCTCCAATGGAGCCTTGGCTGCAGGAGGGGAAGAGAGAGACAGAGAGGAAGGAGAGGGGGAGGGGTCGAGAAGCAGATGGGCACCTCTCCTGTGTGCCCAGGCCGGGAATTGAACCCGGGATTCCTGCATGCCAGGCCAACGCTCTACCACTGAGCCAACCAGCCAGAGCCTGTAATGAATGTTTTATGCAACAATAGATACTCTAAAAAATGCAAAAAAAAATCAGTTAGTATGACTATAATTGTATTAATATTAGTAATGAAGTGCAACATTGTCTTTTATTTCACTTTCTTTCGTTTTTTATTTTATTTAGACAATTAAATTTAACAGGGTGATATTGGTCAACCAGAGTACATAGATTTAGAGAAAACATCTCCACATCATCTGGACAGTCGATTATGCTGCATACCCATCATCTAAAGTCAAATCACTTCTGTCACCCTATATTTTGTTTCTCTTTAAGCTTCTCCACTTCTCCCACCCCCTCCTTCTCCTCCCTTCCCCTCCGCCTGGTAACCCCTGCACTTTTATCTATGTCCATAAGTCTAAATTTTGTGTCCCACCTATGTATGGAATCATACAGTTCTTAGCTTTTTCTGATTTACTTCTTTCACTCAGTATAATGTTATCAAGGTCTATGCATGTTGTCATAAATGATACTATGTCATCACTTCTTAAGGCTGAGTAGTATTCCATAATATATATGTACCACATCTTCTTTATCCAGTCATCTATTGAAGGGCTTTTTGGTTGTTTCCATGTCTTGGCCACTGTGAAAAATGGCTGCAATGAACATGGGGCTGCATGTGTCTTTACGTACCCATGTTTTCGAGTTTTGGGGGTATATACCCTGTAGAGGGATTGCTGGGCCATATGGTATTCTACTCTTTTAAAAAAATTTTATTAATTTTAATCGAATGACAATAATAAATCAGGGTACATATGTTCAAAGAAAACATCTCCAGGTTATCTTGTCATTCAATTATGTTGCATACCCTTCACCCAAAGTCAAATTGTCTTCTGTCACCTTCTATCTGGTTTTCTTTGTGCCCCTCCCCCACCCCTCCTGCCTCTCCCTCTCTCTCCTCCCTCCCCCCCTCCAGTAACCACCACACTCTTGGCCATGTCTCTTAGTCTCGTTTTTATGTCCCACCTATGTATGGAATCATGAATTTCTTAGTTTTTTCTGATTTACTTTTTTCACTTATAATGTTATCAAGATCCATCCATTTTGTTGTAAATGATCCGATGTCATAATTTCCTATGGCTGAGTAGTATTCCATAGTGTATATGTACCACATCTTCTTTATCCAGTCATCTACTGAAGGATTTTTTTGGTTGTTTCCATGTCTTGGCCACGGTGAACAATGCTGCAATGAACATGGGGCTGCATGTGTCTTTACGTACCAATGTTTTTTTAGTTTTGGTGGTATATACCCAGTAGAGGGATTGCTGGGTCATATGGTAGTTCTATTTTTAGTTTTTTGAGGAACAACCATACTTTCTTCCATAATGGTTGTATTACTTTACATTCCTACCAACAGTGGATGAGGGTTTTTATTTCTCCACAGCCTCTCCAACACTTGCTATTACCTGTCTTGTTGATAATAGCTAATCTAACAGGTGTGAGGTGGTATCTCAGTTTTGATTTGCATTTCTCTAATAACTAATGAAGATGAGCATCTTTTCATATATTTGTTGGCCATTTGTATTTCTTCCTGGGAGAAGTGTCTGTTCATGACCTCTTCCCATTTTTTTATTGGATTGTTTGTTTGTTTGTTGTTGAGTTTTATGAGTTCTTTGTATATTTTGGATATTAGACTCTTGTCTGAGCTGTTGTTTGAAAAAATCTTCTCCCATTAAGTTGACTGTCTGTTTATTTTGTTGTCAGTTTCTCTTGCTGTGCAAAAACTTTGTAGTCTGATGTGGTCCCATTCATTTATCCTTTGCCTTCACTTCTCTTGCCTTTGGAGTCAAATTCATAAAATGCTCTTTAAAACGAAGGTCCATGAGTTTAGTACCTATGTTTTCCTCTATGTACTTTATTGTTTAAGGTCTTATATTTAGGTCTTTTACCCATTTTGAATTAATTTTAATATAAGGGGACAAACTGTAGTCGAGTTTCATTCTTTTGCATGTGGCCTTCCAGTTTTCCCAGCACCATTTGTTGAAGAGGCTTTCTTTTCTCCATTGTGTGTTGTTGGCCCCTTTATCAAAAATTATTTGACCATATATATGTGATTTTATTTCTGGGCTTTCTATTCTGTTTCATTGGTCTGAGTGTCTATTTTTCTGCCAATACCATGTTTGTCGTGGCTTTATAATATAATTTAAAGTCAGATATTGTAATGCCGCCAGCTTCATTCTTTTTCCTTAGGATTGCTTTGGCTATTCATGGCTTTTTATAGTTCCATATAAACCTGATGATTTTTTGTTCCATTTCTTTAAAAAATGTCATTGGAATTTTGATGGGAATGGCATTAAATTTGTATATTGCTTTAGGTAATATGGTCATTTTGATTATATTTATTCTTTCTATCCAAGAACAAGGAAAATTTTTTCATCTCATTATATCTTTTTTGATTTCCCTTAACAATACTTTGTAGTTTTCATTACAAAAATCCTTTACATTCTTTGTTATGTTTATTCCTAGGTATTTTATTTTTTTGTTGCAACCATAAAGGGAATAATTTTTTTGAGTTTGTTTTCTAATGTTTTCTTGTTGGCATATAGAAAGGCTATGGACTTTTGTATATTAATTTTTTATCCTGTGACCTTACTATATTGGTTTATTGTTTCTAGTAATCTTTTTGTGCAGTCTTTGGGGTTTTCAATGTATAGGATTATATCAGATGCAAAAAATGAAACCTTTACTTCTTCTTTTCCAATATGGATGCCTTTTATTTCTTTATCTTGTCTGATTGCTCGGGCTAGAACTTCTAGCAACACGTTAAATAAGAGTGGACAGAGTGGACAACCCTGTCGTTTCTGATTTAAGGAGGAAAGTCCTCAGTTTTATACCATTTAATATGATGTTAGCTGATGGTTTATCATAAATGGCCTTCATCATGTTGAGATATTTTCCTTCTATATCCATTTTGTTGAGAGTTTTAAACATAAAATTGTGTAGTATTTTATCGAATGCCTTTTCTGCATCTATTGATAGGATCATGTGGTTTTTGTTCTTCATTTTGTTGATATGGTGTATTATATTAACCGTTCTACGTATGTTGAACCATCCTTGAGATTCTGGGATGAATCCCACTTGATCACGATGTATTATTTTTTTTAAATATGTTGTTGTATTTGATCTGCTAGAATTATGTTTAGTATTTTAGCATCTGTATTCATTAGAGATATTGGTCTGTAGTTCTGTAGTTTTCTTTTTTGTGCCATCCTTGCCAGGTTTCGGTATGAGGGTTATGTTGGCCTCATAAAATGTGTTTGGAAGTATTGCTTCTTCTTCAATTTTTTGGAAGACTTTGAGTAGAATAGGAACCAAGTCTTCTTTGAATGTTTGATAGAATTCACTAGTATAGCTGTCTGGGTCTGGACTTTTATTTTTGGGGAAATTTTTAATAGTTTTTTCTATTTCCTCTCTGCTTATTGGTCTGTTTAGACTTTCTGCTTTTTCACGACTCAGTCTAGGAAGGTTGTATTGTTCTAGGAATTTATCCATGTCTTCTAGATTGTTGAATTTGGTGACATATAGTTTTTCATTGTATTCTACAATAATTCTTTGTATATCTTTGATATCTGTGGTGATTTCTCCTCTTTCATTTTGGACTTTGTTTATATGAGTCCTTTCTCTTTTTTCCTTGGTAAGTCTTGCCAAGGGTTTGTCAATTTTGTTGATCTTTTCAAAGAATCAGCTCCTTGTTTTATTTTTTCTTTTTTTTTTCTTTTTTTTTCTTTTTTATTTTTTTCATTTTTTCTGAAGCTGGAAACAGGGAGAGACAGTCAGACAGACTCCCGCATGCGTCCGACCGGGATCCACCCGGCACGCCCACCAGGGGCGACGCTCTGCCCACCAGGGGGCGATGCTCTGCCCATCCTGGGCGTCGCCATGTTGCGACCAGAGCCACTCTAGCGCCTGGGGCAGAGGCCACAGAGCCATCCCCAGCGCCCGGGCCATCTTTGCTCCAATGGAGCCTTGGCTGCGGGAGGGGAAGAGAGAGACAGAGAGGAAAGCGCGGCGGAGGGGTGGAGAAGCAAATGGCGCTTCTCCTGTGTGCCCTGGCCGGGAATCGAACCCGGGTCCTCCGCACGCTAGGCTGACGCTCTACCGCTGAGCCAACCGGCCAGGGCCTATTAATTTTTTCTATAGTTTTTCTGTTCTCTACTTCATTTATTTCTGTTCTGATTTTTATTGTTTTCTTTCTTTGGCTGGTTTTGGGTTGTCTTTTTTCTTCTTTTTCTAGTTCCTTAAGGTGTGAAGTTAAGTGGTTTACTTTGGCTCTCCCTTGTTTGTTCATATAGGCCTTAAGTGATATGAACTTCCCTATTATTACTGCTTTTGTTGCATTCCAGAGATTCTGATATGTTGTATTGTCATTCTCATTTGTCTGTATATATCTTTTGATCTCTGCACTTATTTCTTCTTTGACCCAGTCATTTTTTAAAAGTATGTTGCTTAGTTTCCACATTTTTGTGGGTTTTTTTCCTTCTTTTTTGAAGTTGAATTCTAGTTTCAAGGCTTTATGATCAGAAAATATGCTTGGTACAATTTCAATTTTTCAGAATTTGCTGATGTTATTTTTGTGGCCCAACATATGGTCAATTCTTGAGAATGTTTCATGTACACTAGAGAAAAATGTGTACTCTTGCACTTTGGGATGAAATGTCCTGTAGATGTCTATCATATCCAATTGAGATAGTGTTTCTTTTAAGGCCAATATTTCTTTATTGATTTTCTGTTTGGAAGAACCATCTAGAGCTGTCAGCAGCATATTGAGGTCTCGAAGTATGATTGTATTTTCATCAGTTTTGTTTTTAGGTCATTCAATAGCTGCCTTATATATTTTGGTGCTCCTTGGGTGGTACATATATATTAAGAAGTGTTATGTCTTTTTGATTCAGTGTCCCCTTAACCATTATGAAATGACCATTTTTGTCTCTGACACTTTTGCTGTCTTGTAGTCAGCATTGTTAGATATGAGTATTGCTACACCTGCTTTTTTTTGGATGTTATTTGCTTGGAGTATTGTTTTCCAGTCTTTCACTTTAAATATGTTTTTATCCTTGTTGCTTAGATGTGTTTCTTGTAGGCAGCATACAGTTGGGTTTTCTTTTTTAATCCATTCTGCTACTCTGTGTCTTTTTATTGGTGAGTTTAATACATTTACATTTAGTGTAATTATTGACAAATTATTATGGGTTCCTTATTTCCTTTTTATATATTGCTTTCTGTTAGTTTTGTATTTTGTTTGATTCTTCTCTTTTGTTTTTCTATCCTTTGTTTTTGTTTGGTTGTAATCCATAGTTCTTTCCTCTGTTACTACCTCTTTTAAGTCATATGCTTCTGTGGTGGTTTTTTCAGGGGTGGTTACCATTAAGTAATGAAAAGGGTACCTACCATGTTCATTGTAGTACATTATCTTATGAGTGCTTCTGCACTCCATCGTCCTTTGCTACTGTTAATCTTCATCCTCTCCCCTTTTTTGTTTTTGTTGTCACATTTTAATTTTGGTTTTATTGTGTTCTTGGTGGAGCCTTTACTTGTGGTTTTGTTTTGTATTGTTCTTTGTATCTGGATGGAAAACCCCCTTTACTATTTCCTGAATTGGGGGTTTTCTGATGATAAATTCCCTCATCTTTTCTGTATCTGTGAATGTTTTTATTTCTCCTTCATATTTGAAGTATAGCTTTGATGGGAATAGTATTCTTGGCTGAAAGTTCCTCTCTTTCAGGGCTTTAAATATTGGGGTCCACTCTCTTCTAGCTTGTAGAGTTTCGGCTGAGAAATTCGATGATAATCTAATAGGCCTTCCTTTATATGTTATATTCTTCTTTTCTCTGGCTGCCTTGAGAATTTTTTCTTTGTCATTGGTTTGTGCCAATTTCATTATGATGTGCCTTGGAGTAGGTTTGTTGGTGTTAAGATAACTCGGTGTTCTGTTTGCTTTTTGAATTTGAGGCTTTAGTTCTTTCCACAGGCTTGGGAAGTTCTCGTCTACTATTTGTTTGAATATGTTCTCCATTCCATTTTCTCTCTCTTTTCCTTCTGATATACCTATTATTCTTATGGTACTATTTTTGATGGAGTCAGATAATTCCTGTAGGGCTTTCTCATTTTTTTTAAATTCTTGAGTCTCTCTCTTCTTTTCTCTGTTGTGCCTCAAGTTGTCTGTCTTCTATGTCACTAATCCTCTCTTCTATCTGGCCTGTTCTATTAGCTAATCTTGTTATGTCGTTTTTCAGTTCATGAATTGAGTTTTTCATTTCTGTTTGATTTGTTTTCAGAGTTTCAGTTTCTGTATTCTTTGTGTTCATTGAGTTGTTTTTTGAGCTCCCTAAATTGCCTTTCTGTGTTTTCTTGTATATCTCTGAGTATTTTTAGGATTTGTATTTTAAATTCTCTGTTATTTAACTTCAAGTTTTCCAATTTATTAAATTTCCTTTCTATAGATTTTTTCTCATCTATCTGTGCTACATCTCTGTCTTTTGTATACATGATATTCGATTCCCTTTTCCTTAATGTCATCTGAGGGTGATTTTGTTAATACCACTAATGAGAATTAATAAATAAGAAAAAGAGAAAAAAAGGACAATAAAAATAATTTTTAAAATATTATTTCTTTTTTTTCTTTTTTCTTTTCTTCTTTGAGAAAATACCATGAAAGACTGAGAATTATATTGTGCTAAATGGATCAAAAACTACCTCTAATGGAGGGCCTGAGTTGGGGAGAAGTGATAAAGTGGCAAAAAGGAGGTAGGGACCCACAAAATGCAAAGAAGAAAAAAATTTGGATCAAGAATAAAATAATTTGCTTGTAAATGATGGTTGACTGAGAGATATATTGAAAGGGATAAGAGGGAAACAAGAAAAAGAAAAAAAAATTCTATTGTATTAAGTGGAACAAAAACTACAAAGTATGGAAAGCCTGGGTTGGAGGGAATGCTAATGAGTTAAAAAGTGAAGTAAAAAGCACACAAAATGCCACAAAGAAAAAATTTGAATCCAAAATTAAATAATTTGTTTGTGAGTGAGGATCAAATGAGAGGAAAAGTAAAGGAGAAAAGAAGAAACTAAGAGATAGGGAGAAAAAAGAAAAAGAAAAAAAGAGAGAGAGAAAAAAGGAGAGAGTTAAGGGTTTTGGAGTGTAACCCCCATAGAGAGAAAGAAAAAAGAAAATAAAAAAAATGGGAAATGTAACACTTGTTGGTAATGTAGTTTAAGATAAAGAGAAAAGAATAAGATGAGCAGAGGATAGAAAGACCAAGGTGGAAGGAGAAAAAGAAATAAAGATAAGAAAGTGAAAGAAACACAAAAAAAGTGGAAAAAGTTATAAAGATTGTTAAAGACTATGGATTTTCCTTGATTTTGAGAGGTTCTCTTTTTCCTTTTTCTTTCCTCTCCCTCTTCCTGTTTGGTGTCTCTGTACCCCAGGTTCTGCCCCTGTGGCACACTTAGGTAGAGATTTACAGTAGAGTGTCTCTATGGCGATGTCGTATATTAGGCCTCAGTCTCGTTGGTAGTCGAGGCTTGTTAGCATTTGCAGGCTCCAACAATGGGAGAGTCCGTTTTCTCAGAGCCTCTCTCCTAGTCTCTCCTTTCTGAATTAGAAGCCTGATGATCCAGCTATATCCCCACTCTATTCCCACTCAGCACAGGGTTTGGGGTAAGGCTCTGTCAGTCAGAGCCACCAGTGTAATCAGGCAGGGCTGGGAGCCAAATGCTCTCAAGGTGTCTTTCTATGAGCCTCCAGGCATGTCCAGTATGCCTCAGCACTCTGTGGCACCACTCTCCCCAGACTTTTTGCACTTTGTAACCTGTGTTGGCTGGGAAGAAGATGCCTAGTTGCTGCCTGCAGCACACGAGGTCTTAAAAGCTGCCAAGTTTCTCTTTTTAGTGCAGAACCCTGAGTATGAAAGCTCTGCCAATCAGAGCCACCAGCTTAAGCAGGTAGGGGGGCGTGTTGACTTCTGTTCAGTTCCCCAGGTATCTCTAGTTAAATTTGCCTTAGCATTCCATGGTATTGCTTTCTGTAGGCTTCTTCCTTGTTAAAAAACCTACAGCCTATCCTGTCTAACTTCTGCAGTGTTCTCTGAGTTTGTTCCATGGGAATGTGTTTTTCTCCCTGTATCGGCTGACAGGAAGTTGCCCCCGCCCCTACGTGCAGAGCAAGAGCACTAAAAATGATCACTTCTCTTGTGTTAGATCACTGATCTGAGAGAAACCTTGTCAACTAGAACCGCATAAGCCATTTGGGTGGTGAGCAGACTGTGGGTTAAGCTAATTCAGCGATTGGATCCACAGATCTGCTCCAGAGACATTCTGCAAGCTGCCTGTGCACCCCTCCCCCTAGCGCTTCCGTATTTTTTTTTTCTTCCTGGGGATGTTAGCCTGAATGGCTGGGTGAGGCGCCCCGCCCGCCCAGAGAAGTCCAGGTGTAGGGATGTGCACTTTTGTGCACTCCCTGTGCGTTGGGGAGCAGGGATTACACCGAGACTCTGGTCGCAGCCTACGCAGAAGTCTCTGACCCTGCTCCTCTGTCCAGGAACACGGGCGCCTACCCTGGGGCGCTAGGAGGAACCTCTCGCACACTGTCCACGCTCACCAACCAGGATATCGGAATTAATGGTGGCTGGGTTCTTCTATTCTTAATTTTTTGAGGAACCACCATACTTTCTTCCTTAACAGTTATACTAATTTACATTCCCACCAACAGTGAATGAGGGTTTCTTTTTCTCCACAATCTCTGCAGCACTTTTTATTACCTGTCTTGTTGGTAATAGCCAATTTAACAGGAGTGAGGTGGTATCTCATTGTAATTTTGATTTACATTTCTAGAATAGTTAGTGATGATGAGCATCTTTTCATATATCTGTTGGCCATTTGTATTTCTTCTTGGAAGAAGTGTCTGTTCATGTCATCTTCCTACTTTTTTATTGGATTGTTTGTTGCTGAGTTTTGTGAGTTATTTATATATTTTGGACATTAGCCACTTATCTGAGCCGATGTTTCAAAATATCATCTCCTATTTAGTTGGATGTTTGTTTTGTTGACAGTTTCTTTAGCTGTGCAGAAGCTTCTTAGTTTGATATAATCCCATTCATTTATCTTTGCCTTTACTTCCCTTGCCTTTGGAGTCAAACTCATAAAATGTTCTTTCCAGCCAAGGTCCATAAATTTAGTACCTATGCTTTCTTCTATGTAATTTATTATTTCAGATCTTATATTCAGGTCTTTGATCCATTTTGAATTAATTTTTGTGCAAGGAGATAAAATACAATATCCTTTTATGTTTAAAACATTCAACAAAATGGGTATAATAGAAAAATACCTCAACATAATAAAGGCCATTTATGACAAACCATCAGCTAACATCATACTAAATGGTAAAAAACTGAAAACTTTTTCTCTAAAATCAGGAACCAGACAAGGCTTCCCACTCTCTCCACTCCTATTCAACATAATTCTGGAAGTTCTAGCCAGAGCAATCAGATAAGAGAAAGAAATAAAAGGCATTCATATTGGGAAAGAAGAAGTAAAAGTTTCACTTTTTTCAGATGATATGATCCTGTATATAGAAAACCCCAAAGACTCCACAGAAAAGCTATTAGAAACAATAAACCAATACAGTAAGGTCACAGGATACAAAATAAATATATAGAAGTCTATTGCTTTCTTATATGCCAATAATAGAACCTCAGAAAAAGAACTAAAAAAATAATCCCTTTTACAGTAGCAACAACAACAAAATATCTAGGAATAAACATAACAGAGAACATAAAGGACCAAAATACTGAAAACTACAAAGCATTATTAAAGGAAATTAAAAAAGACATAGTAAAAAAAAAAAAAAAGACATAGTAAAATGGAAAAATATTTCTTGTTTGTGGATAAGAAGAATAAATATAGTTAAAATGGCCATATTTCCCAAAGGAATATAGAAATTTAATGCAAGTCCCATCAAATTGCCAATGTTAATTTTTAGAGAAATTGAACAAAAAATCATCAGGTTTATATGGAATCATAAAGAACCTCAAATAACCAAAGTAATTCTAAGGAAGAAAACAAAGCTGGAGGCATTATAATACCTGATTTCAAAGTATACTACAGAGTCATGATAATCAAAACAGCATGGTATTGGCAGAAAAATAGACACACAGACAAATGGAACAGAATAGAGAGTCCAGAAATAAAACTACATATATATGATCAAATAATTTTTGATAAAGGAGCCAAAAAACACACAATAGAGAAAAGAAAGCCTCTTCAATAAATAGTGCTGGGAAAATTGGAAAGCAACATGCAAAAGAATGAAATTTGACTACAGTTTATTTCCTTGCACAAAAATTATTTCATTTTCTTAAACTACCTATCCAAACCTATTAGATTTATCTCAAGCTTTACTGAACAGTTATAAACAAGAGTTACTTTACTGGTGGGTCTTTCTGGCTTGAAAGTAGCTTTTATACACACTTATGATTATGCCAAGTGTGGGCCTGCTGTCCCATAATATTCACCCTCATTTTCCAAGCATTTCTACTTTGTTGTAAGTAAGGACCACTTTTTGTTGGGCAAAGTGAAAGAGCTAGTGGAGGTAAGCCTACATCTTTAGAGTCCTTCCAGTCTTTTCCCCCTCAATCATTTAGACTCCTCAAGATCCTTGGAGAAGTTTTCTCTGAACAACAACTGAGAAATTCATCTGTATATTCAAAATTGGAAAAGTGATGAATATTCAATTTTGCCTTTAGACATCACTCTAGTCTTCTTCCTCCAGTCAAATGCAGGTACACTTTTCGAATAAGTATTTCCCACGTGTTTTCAAGTTAGGTTTATGTAAGCATCATGACACAACAGTTATTTTTTCCATGCTCGAGAGGGTTGTATAACATTTGATGTGATCAGACTCCTCACTGAGTAATGAATATGGAAATTAGATCATTGAGCTAGAGTAAAAGGTTAAAATAAACTCCAAGAATGTAAATGAATAAAGCTGAAGGATGTGGGTAACCCTGTGTGTCTACGAGGGAGAGTGTGTGGTAATAGTTGCTGCAGAGTACGCTTTTTTGTTTGGTTTTTTAGTAATTCTAAAAATAATTGTTTCAACCTCAGAATTGAATACTACTATTAACAACTTCTAACAAAATGACCCCAAGAATAAACTGGATTTTATAAAAAATGATTCTGCATTTTACTTAGAAATCTTAAGTAGTTATATTTCTAATTTGGGAAAATGGTTTTGGAGAAATGTATGTTAAAAACCAGGGAATAAAACAGAGGGCCTGCCAAGTTATTTTATGTTCTAAGATTAAGTTATTTTAATGTTGATCCACTCAACCGCTAGGCCAAGCTAAAGGTGAATACAAATTGTCCTGCTATGAGCATTTCTCTTACCCTCTTTTCTTCTGTCCACCTTGACTCCTTATTATTTTAATTTTGTGCACATGGTCATCTTTGATTTGGTTACATAAGTGACAACAGCTGGGTCAATAGATACTTTACTTACCTTTTTCATTATATAGTAATTTCTTAAGGAACAGGATTAAATCCTCTAACTCTTTCGCAATGATCTATAGCCTCAAGTGTTCTGTTTATAAATGTACTTAATAAATACTGTTTATGTGCAGACTAGCTGCCCATAGATGGACTATGTTATAGATTCTTCTCTGAATAAGAGATCAAGATGATCAAAGCAGATCAAATCAGCTGTCCTAAAAAATCATCCTGATAAAACCCAAATTTGAATTCCAATTCAAATAAGATGCTCAGCGGTAGAAAGTGGTCTTGTTGATGTCATTATGCAAGACACCAGTCAAAGCCACCGTACTTGTATATCAAACATTTGAGGTTAGTATCTATATTTAGTTGAGTAGTACATGTGCAGAAAACTTAGTTCAGATTTTATGTTGTATTAAGGAACAGATTCAGAGTTAGTTTCAAACTGGCAGAAGGTACAGCATAAAAAATTTTATGGTCTGATAAGTCTAAGTGCATGTATAAGGATACACACACACACACACACACACACAATGAGAGAGAGAAAAAAAGATATATACCAAATAAATAGACTACTTAACATATAAGCTATGTTTATGTACTTCAATAGCTAAGTTTAATTTTTTATTTCTAAACCAGTGATTTTCAACCGGTGTGTCATGGCAGACACACTGGTGTCCCACAAGAATTTTTAAAACATGCAATACCTGACTATTTAGTTAGGGGCACTGACCTCTTTTCTGTAGAGTGTCAAATAAAAATAAATGGCAATAGTAAACACAAAATTAGCCTTCTGGTGTGAATGAATCAAAATTATAACTATTTTTTGTCATATCTACAAAGATACAATATAATTTTTGGTGTACTTCAGAATTTTAGTAATTAGTTTATATGTGCAATGCGATGAAAATGGTTGAAAATTGCTGTTCTAAAGGAACAAAAATAAAGTGAAATGCAAGCAAGCAACACACATACAATCTGTAAAATATTCTCCTCCTGAGCAGTTAAAAAAAATAAGACTTATTCCTTGGCGTTCTCTTGATAACTAGGCTAACAATCTTTCTTTATTTTCCTTTTCGTAATTGGGTAGCTCTAAAACAGATAGCCTTAACTTTTTTTAAAAAAGCAAAAAGAACACACTATTTTTTATTTTACTTGAAAACAAAGTCATTATACCAGTAATGTCCCATATTCCTCTGCAACCCACCTTCCCAAGCATCTTCCCTCGTGGGCAGTCAGTACTTCCTGAGGCCAAAGGAGAGGCTTCTGCATAAGCTCTCTTTATGTGAGCTCACTAGGGAAAATGCCTCTCATTCTTTCAGCCCCAAATGGGAGAAATAGTTGTTCAGTTTATTTGGAAAAACAATAAATAATTGAAATAAGAATAATTGAATTAGAGTAACAGAATAAAAAATGATGCTGCTATTCTGTACACTAATTCTACCTACCCATGGATTCAAACCTGGAAACTGTCCTTTATACCCACTTCTTCCTCAGCTATGATACCTCACTAAGGTCTCGTATTTTCCCTTCAGAATGAATGCCTAATCTATACTTTTCTTTCTATCTTCATTGCCAACATTTCTCCCAGGCTAAGCCATCACTATTCTTCATTTGAAATATAGCCTAATAATATAGCTTTTTACCTCTACTCTTGCTCCCTTTTAATCCATTATTGACATAACAGACAGTGATCTTTGAAGAGGCTCTGTCAAATTGTGCCAGATTGTGGGTTTCTCTTGCATTTGGAAGCAAGCAAATTAAAATGCTCACATGTCTTCGTAAGACCTTCCATGATTTCGCTCCTGTTTTCCAAATTCATCTCACTCCACTGTCTTCCTATCCATCACACTGGTGGTTTCCAATTCCCTGAACTCACCAATCCTTAGTCCTTGCATGGGCTGGACTAACTTCCTGCATTTCTGTCCTGCAATTTTTCATTTGATTGAATTCTTATATTTTAGATTTCAGGTTTATTTTCGCCCCAGCGAAATATTCCTAGATCAGCCCATCAAGGAAGTGGAACTAAGTCTTCCCTATATTCCCTCCCGCTGAGTTTTATCCTTTTTTCTTCACTTACAAAAATTTGTATTTGCACAGGTTTGCCTGCCTCATCGAACTGTTCACTCCGAGAGAAAGCAAAGATCCTGTCCCAGCATTGTATTCAATACCCAGCAGAGTGCCCAAAGCCTAATCGGCAGTTATACAGTAGCTATGGAATGAATGAACTAATTAGTTGTTATACTAATAAACAACTTAACTCATTAGATCATATTCAGAAATGATAGCATATGGTCCAGATATAAATTTTTAAGTCTTTTTACTTAATGAATTGGATAGGACCTTAAGCATGTTTATGGAATAGCTTGGCTTATTCTTCCAATTGCTAAAAAATGTCTGGTGGCCTTACTTATTAACCCTCAAATGATTTTGTGTCTTTTAAATTCTGGTGTTCTGCTTTGTCTGATATACAGTGACCAGTAGTCTTCACTTTCTCATTACTGCAGAAGGGTATTTCAATATAAAATTATTAAACAGCCACTCCTTCAGCTTCAGCAGCTCAGGACGCTAAGAATAGTCTATTTTAACTCTAACACTCTCAATGTCCTACCCAGCATCAGACCTGGCCAGAGCCTGATGCAAACAACTGCTTGGCCTCTTACTCATGTCCTGCCCTGTCAATCCTGTTTAGTACAAGAGGTACAATCCTTCAAATTGACTGAGTGATTCCTGAAGCATCTTTCCAATCCATGTAACTGGGATCATTTAACAACAAACTGGCAAATGAAGTTCCTTCTCTGGTTCTTGGAACAATCTTCTTCCCAGGGAGAGGAAATTTATGTTCTGTAGTCTAATGGCAGAAGAGTGAGCCAAAGGCAGTTTGCTGTTTGTCTGCCTTTGATATTAGATCTCCTTTCTGGATGTTGTCTTCATCCTTATGACCAATCTCCTGAATCCAGATTCACTCTCCAGGGATTTGAGAATTGCTTTATGCCTTGGAATCTCAACTGTAAATTTTTTTTTCCCTACCAGGGACTCTTTTCCTGAAACATAGTATTTCGTAGCCTTGGCTTTGGGGCCAGCCAAATCGGAGTGTATAATCTCAGTGCATTAATACTGTGAATTTTTTGCAGAAGTTATATAACTCAATTTTCTAAATCTTAATTTTCATATCTATATAGATAATGTAATAATATTTTCCTCACAGGAATGTTATGGGAATTGTGACGAGGCCCCTAGTATATTTAGGACTGCTTTGAAGGTAGTGAAACTTCTGTCGCTAGAAGTGGCTAGTGGTTCATGCTATATTAGCTTTAGACTGCAGAGACCATTCCTGTGTCAGGAGACAAAACTCTTGAAATTCCCACCTTCCTGAACCTCTCTTTCCCCTTTGTGTTCTCTATCAGTTAATGGAACTATCACCTACCAAACTGATCAGGTCCAAGTCTCAGCTATTTTTGTGTCTTCTCTTTCTCTCACTTTTTATACACAATTTGTCAACAAGACCTTTGGGCTCCATCTCAAAGCATTTCCTGAATTATAGTACTTCTCATTATTTTCACTGTTACCGCTCAACTTCAGGGACTATCATCTCTTATATAGACTGTTGTAGTAGCTTCCTGACCTTCCTTTAACCTCATGTTCCTAAAGTGTTATTTTCACATAGTAATAAATGGATATTTTAAATATATATATTCTATCATAGCACTCCTTTGTTTAAAATCATGCACAGGCTTTTGATTTTATGTTAGAATAAAATGGAATCTTCTAATCTTGGTAGGTCCACCTAATCTGGCCACCAATTGACTTTGACCTTGCTTTCTTAATACACTTTTTAAAGTAGGACTCCCTCCAACCCAATCACTTTCCATTCCAATCCTGACATCTATTTTCTCCATAGCAATGATCACTATCTAAAATAATTCCTTTTCATATCACCTTCCCATGCCCCCAAATTATATATTCTAATCTTACAAGAAGCCTCATTCTACGTTGTACATTGTATTTCAATCTCTAGAACAGTGAAGACACATGGCAGATGCTTAAGAAACATTTGGTATATCTTAATGAATAAGTATTGTGAGCTTGTGCTTTGCTCTGCTAATTGGTGCTAGAACAATGTGAAGAAAGAAAGCATAAAAAGAAAGAACCATTTTACAAGACTTGTGCTACCTTTTTAACAATTAGAGCCACAAAAAATGACAGGCTTTTAAGACCTGACCTTTTTAAGGTGCGCCTACAGCTGAAAGGTCATACTTAATTTTGTTCCTACCACATCTGCATACTTCATAAAACAATAGTTGGCAACATGAGCAGCACTTCAAAAAACAAGAGTAAAAAAAAATACCAACAAAAAAAACAAAACAAGAATAGTTCCTTTGACATTTCTTCATTTTTAGAATTGTTACCAATCTATTTTTCTTTCCTTTGAAAAACAAAATTCTCAGAGAGGATTTAATAATTAAAAAAGATAATATATATGCTAGTAGTAAATACAAGATGAGTCCCTCTGAATCTCCACTTTCTCTTTTTAAGGTTTACATTTCAAATTAATGACTTCATTTGCACAATGAAAGAAGATTTGGGGTTATTATAGTTTAGGTATTTTTCCCCCAAGACCAGGAAGCTGTTCACCAAATTGTTCTATGTTATTGTCAATAAACGTTTTGATATTCACCACAGAGAAAAATGATAGTACAGGTCAGTTAGCAACTGTGCACAATGGTGTCTAGTTAAATCTCACTTCAAGGTATATAATCCCCAAGGTCTGAAACATCCATTTTTGAATAGCTAAGGAAGTCAGACATTATTGATTACAAACAAGACTGAAGAGTGCATACAAATATGACCCTTAACTTTTGAACATACAAAATTTTAGGTTTGGGTAGATAAACAGAGCATAAAAATGACACTGACTAATGAATGCAGGCAATGTGGACACTGCAGTTTGTCTTAAAACATTTGATTTTTTCGAAAGCAAAACTTTCAAATCTCTGCCTATGTTTCTGTCATTGTGTCCAGATAATCTGACAATAGTAGGCTAATAAAAGAGATTTTATTATCTGTTTGAGAGTAAGTATATTTACATATATACATTTTTACGATCTCGAAGTAACTAAGCAAAGATAGATGATGAAAAGATTTAGAGAACAAACTTAAAACAAAACAAGAAAAAATGGAAGCAGATATCAAATTCATTTATTAATTTAGGACTGACTTTTTTTTTTATTCCACATAAAAGTGATACCTTGTAGTATTTGTTTTTTTCTTTTCTGTTTTGCTAACTGTACTTAGCATAATGTCCTCCACTTTCATTGATGATGTCACAAATGGCAGAACTTTGACAATCTTGTTTGGCAATTATACCTCAGTAAAGTTAAAAAAATAATAAGAATAAAAAGAGACCTTACATTCCCTTAAAAAAAGACTTTTAGTAAATAAATAAAACTCATGCTTAGAAACTGATTATATATATATATATGCAAATGTGTAGATTTTTTATATATGAATCAGTATATTTACATAGATACATGGTTGTCATTACAAAGAAACACAAAAATTGGAAGTATAAATTACCAACCAATACTCACTTTCTAGTGGTATGATTCTAATGCAGGGGAATGGTGAAGAGAAGTTTGTGAATTTGATTTAAATAAAATGTTTGGTATATTTAGGCCCTGGGCATGTGCTGATTTTCCCAGCTACCTAAAATATGTTTTATGATTTCCACATGCATATTCCCACTCTTTGTTTTTTGGAAAGCATATGGGGCAGGCAGTTTCTGAGATGGCGTTAGCATCAGCAATGAGGAGATAGGTGAGTGATTCCTGAAAGCTACTCTGTGTTGAGTGGGGACTCGGAAAGGTAGAATGTCCCCGAAGGCTAAAGTAGTTTTAAAGTAGCATTGTGAAGATTGAAAGTAACCAATATGCATTAAATAATCAATATATTAGAATATGACAATAAAATATGCTTGTTTAGAAGAGACTCAGTTTGTAATCTTGATATTGACAGAAGCATTGTCAAACTGAAACATCTTTAATTCTCCAAATTAGATGTAAAAGGAATCTGGACACTAAAGCTTTTTTGTCTACTATTAAAAAAAAGTCCTTTAAGTTCTGACACAGAGATTATGTAATCTTTAAACACACACACACACACACACACAAACACACAATTTGGACAATATATACTTTTTAGTTTCCATTTAATATAATATTATAGAAGATTAAAAATTGCCCTCATAGAAAGGGGTTAGAGATGAATTTAATGACCTGTGAACCATGTGACTTTGACAGTAAGGGGAAATCAGAAAGATCAGAAAGGTTTACCAAGGGACTCAAATTGCTCTTTGAGCTAAAACTTGAATTTTGGACCCATTTAGTACATGGTCATACAATGTTTCATAATTCTTTGCAAATAAATATAGGTATGTATGTATTTAAAACATCATTTCAATTCAATAAAATTTAAGTTCTTCAAGGCAAGGACTGAGTTTTCACTTATATCCCCATTTTGAGTATAGTAACTGGCACATAATAAAAGCTAAATAAAATCCTTGCTGTTTGCTGACTGAGTTTATCTTTTAAACTCTTGAGACAATATATTTTCTTTGTATATATATCTTTTATCTAATTATTGATTCCCTAATACTTAGAACACTTGAATAAAATTCTTCATGTTGATCACACAGTTGTCAGAAATAAAATATATTGTTAATAAAATTCAACATGGCTGAGCATCTAAATTGTAGGTTCAGAAAGAAGATACACCTATGGCTTGAATATACAGTAATTTGTTGTGTGACCTTGGACAATTCATTTAACCTCTCTGTGACACATATTTCCCAGCTGTGAAATGAGAATGAAACTACCTACCTCCTGCTTTCTTCACAAGGACAGTATGTCCACATCTGAGATAATGGCTGTACATTATTTTGAAAGCTTTGGAGAAAAGCACTGTTTAATTACAATTGTTACTATTTCTTAGAGTGAATGATAATGAGAAGGAGAGGTATCAACCAAGTTATGTTTAAATGCACCTTGGGTAGGGGCAAAAAAGAAAAAAAGGAAAAAGAAAGGGGAAAGAAAGAACATAACTCAATTTCCTGCCAAAGTAAAATAAACTGAATTATTTTTCCTTTGTGTTACCAAAAATTAGAATATTTTCAACTATAGTGGCAATGAAAAAATGGTAACATAAAAAAGGGAGAATAACAAATAGAATTTCGATAATTTTTATCAGAACGTGGGTAAAGAATAAAATAAAAGAAAAGTTAGTAAGAAAGAAAAGTTTTAATAAGGATTCTAGTTCACTTTTCAGAAACAAGTGCCTCTTGGTTATGTGTGTGTGGCTCATCCCTCTTGAGTGCTATCTGGGCTAAACCTGCACCCCTGGGCAGGCTTCTCCCTCAGCTGCATGTTTCTGGGTCAAGTCCCTTTTCCTGTGCCCTCTCCCCGAGGCAGTTTTCATGTCAAGGAATGCAAACCGATTTTAATATTAGGCTAAGGTAAACTTAATTAGAAGGGTAAAATTTCGCCGGACAAGGTAAATCACCATGTATTTCAAAGTCAAATGTAATTCTTGTAAAAAACAAACAAACAACAAAACAGAAACAAAAAACAAACAAAACAAAACTTGTCTTTTACATCTCGAGAGTATAATCATATCAAATAAGCCCAGGATTAGATATCATCCATAATTACCACTTTTTCAAAGAAGAGAATATTCTTGAAAATATTTTTTAAAAGTCTCTAAGCCTGTACTTTCCTTCAAATTATTCCATGAATCTCCTCTAACTTATCAACAAATTACAACAGCACAGAAAGATATATAGAAACTTATAACTATTTGCTATCTACAAAACGCATTCCGGGTAACTGAAAAATTAGAAAGTAATATAAAGGAAATACGAGAAAAGGTAAATAGAAGAAATAATATTCACTTAACAGTGGGGTGATTTCATGAATAGAAATACAAAATTGGGCATTGAAAGTATAGGGATAGCTATTGAGGACAAGAACTTGTTTGCCTTTCCCATCATTACGTGCTCCCAGCAAATAGCGGGAGGGCTTAGTAAATCACTGTAGAATGGAGGGTAGCACAGTGTAGGCAAGAAATAAAGCAAGCCTGAAATCAATTCAAAAAATAAGAAAGGTAAGGTCCTGGCAGACAAAAAAACAAATTTCATTTAACTTTTTTTAAAAGTTGATTTCTTGAGCCCTTGTAGGTAAATTTTCAGGTTATTATAATTTTCATGTTTTTTTTTTTTTAGTTCTTCTATTTTCTAGTGTTTCTAGTAAAAGTAGTTCTATCTGATGTGTTCCCCTGCAATTCACAGTCTTGTACATGTTTAAGTCTGGAAGAGATGAATAATTTAGCAACCAAAGAATCACCAACCCAGACGGCAGCTAGGTTCCTAATAACAGCCTTACCAATCAAGGACAGTTTGATTCTTAAACTCAAGGCTGAAAGGCCCTCTTTTGTACGATGCCCTGGTGTACCAGAGGAAGCTAGACTCCTGAGCCAGGAGATGATAACCCTGAAACAGAGTACATTCACCGGACGACAAGAGTGGATAAATTCTATACACGTCTTAGTATATCACTGGTTAATGCTAAAGTATTTATAGTACAAATTTTACTTGCTCTCCTTTCCCTAAATTTGACAAACTCTAATCTAACTTCCTCCACTGATTTAATTCTAAGAGCTTTCCAAGGCAACCTGAGAAGAAAGTCAATAATACAGAACAATTGTATGTTCACTTTCAGAGCTCACAATCCACTTGTCTGATGATAGACAAATTTCAGTGGTTTAGTTTTGCCCAGTGCTCTTTTTTAACAAAATGCTTTGATTAAAACAAAACAAAACAAACAAATTACCCGTTTCAGAGAAGAGCTCAGGTGTTTCAGTGACTTGAAGTAGCAAAGCAAGTAAAACAGGATGATGCGCACCTCAGAAGTCCCCTGATAGTCCCTTCTAGACCATAACCCCCTGAAAGGTGACCTCTGCCCTGATCCCTAAGGGCATCTAAATGGAATCGCAGAGCAATGGTACAGCCCAACTTTCTGAGAAGAGTCCCTTCCTGTGGAGCAGCACAGCCACACTTCAGCTCTGGAGCTGGTCTCTGGTGCTTCCCTGGGGGCACAGAGTCAATTGCAGAAGCACTTTCTGGGGGAACAAATGATGACCACAGCCAGAAAGTAAAAAAGAAAGAAAGAAACGGCAATAAAAGTATGTAGACGCTCCTGTGCGAGAATTCAGTAATGGACCCTCTGACCTCAGTCTTTTTATACGAATGGATCTGAAATGGTAATGGAAGTTTTATGGATATTAGGCATGGAAAGGAAACAGAACTGCACAGTGAATTGAGGGAATAAGTTGCACTTCTTTAGAGTCTTTGAAGACAAGCAAAATTTGTCAACAGTCTGATCTTGCCCATCTATGATTATTAATGGTGTTCAGAATTGGCAGTATACTGTTCTCAACATTTCTTATTTTCCTGTCTCTGTTTAATTCTCCCTGGTAGGTAGATACACACATTCCACTTTAAATGAGGAGCTTTTCTTAAGAGATTGCTGCAAAAGTTTCTATTTATGCACACAGACTTAAAGTAAGAGGTATCCTAAGTGTTAATTATAAATTACTACCTAAGCTTTAAGGAGTTTGAGGAGGGTAGAAAAAGCAATGAGAAGGAGGGTATCATGCTGATTTTTTTTTTCAGGTGACAAAATCTTGAGGTGGATGTAACAGGGGTTGTTTGACTTTAAAATTCGTAGGCTGAAAGCGCCTGTGAAAAAAAGATCACGCAGGTCACGCTGCCAAGGATGAACAATCATTCTTAGGTCCTTTGTTCGAGGCCACAGTGAAACTTAATCCCCAAGGTGTTTCTGTCTGTCCATGAATGCAAGTGGATCTCGACATTCCTCTCGTCTTGCTGCTTGCTTTCAAGCACAGAGCCCTGACGGGAAGGCATTTGATTTCTGGTAATTAATCAGCTCACCATACACGCTGTGTTTCTCCCCCAGGTCCAGCTCATGTGAATGATCCAAATCTGGCTTCAGGGAAAAAAAGCATTTATGCTCTGAGGGCGCAGAATGAAATGCTGATAAACAGTTCAGGGTAAAACACTGAATTTAAATGGCGTTATTTTCCTTTTCAAGCCATAAGTCATCTGAAAATATACACATAGCAGAAAACCAAAACCAAAACAAAAGCCAAACAGAAATATGTTGGATGCCCTTTAAACAGAGAGCATCCAACAGAGAGCATTTTGTTCTAATAAAAAGTGTTATCAAGATTTGCTGATGTTTGTGAGTCTGTTGCTCTAACCTTTTTTAATGTTAGCCTGGAATATTAATGTTCGTTTTTTAAACACCTAGTTTGAAAATTTATTGACAGTACTTTATCTCAGAGTTTTTTCTTATAGAATGTCTGTAATAACCAGGTTACTACTAATTTTATCACTTCTTGTGAACAATCTGAACTTGTATTAGGAATTCTTCATGTCTAGGGATTTGGCAACTTTCATTCTTTTCAATTACTTGTCTGTTCAACAGGCATTTGTAAAGTCAGGTTTTCCTATTAGAACTGAGAATACCCTCATATAGTTGTCTTGCAGGTAATTTTGAGTCCTCTTGCTACTATAAATAACATAGTCCTATAATGGGTTTCTTTTTCTTGCCAATTATCCTGCTCAAAGCTGAGATTAATCAATCAATCAGTTGTCAAAAGCATTTCTGAATTGGCTGTATTTGATTTATAGAATCTAGACATGAACATAAAGCAGTGGGAAACATGGCATATTGCAACTACAATAAACCTTCATGATTGTGAAGGCGGCATGAATTTCAAGTAATCCCAAGCCCACATCATTTTCTTCAAGTCTGATAATATGATTCATTATCATGATGTAATAATCATACCTTAACAAACTATTTCTTTTAAACATCTGACTATTCTGCGATGATAGGTTTCATCAGAGGTTTTTCAAGATTTTGTTTCCTAGGACACATTTGACAATTCTGAAGGCATTGTTGATTGTCACAACTGGTGAGGAAAAAAATACTGGAATCTAATATATAGAGGTTAGAAATTCTATACATCTTACAATGCACCAGACAAACCCTCTCCTCAAAGAATTATGAAGTCCAAAATATCAATAGTTAAGAGATCCTGTGTTACTTGTATATATTTATTTATATTTAAGTAGGGGAAACACAGAAAGTATATTATAAATACAGAACTTCAATAGATTCCATAAAATTGAATACAAACACACAATAACAAGATCAAGTAAGTTAAGATGATTAGCACCCCAGATGCCCCCTCATACTTTCTTCTATCCCATACCCTCTGAAAGGTAATCACTCTTCTAATTTCTAAGGGCATCTAAATAAAATCACAGAGTAAGTTACATATATATATATATTACATAAACTATATAGACACACCTCTTTCTTTCCGTTTGAATCCTAAAATCCACTGAATCCCACAAACTAGAAATAAGTTTTATTCTGATTCAGGGAATATTGAGGGACTTTTGAGTTTACAATGAATCTATCAAAGGTCGCTATTTATTATTACTTAAGCCCTGAAAGAGTATTTATTTCCAGTGCATATCTGTTTACACACCTTCACTCTGCCTCGTTTCATTGTTTTGGAGCCTCCTGTTTTCGGGTGATGGGAAGAACTGGTCTCTGGTCAAAGTCAGAAGCTTTAGTAACCATGATGGAGAAGGGGAAGACCTGGATTCATAAAAGAAAGCAGTCAAGCACTGGTCACTAAAATAAAATGAAGATGTGTTCTCTGAGCTTTTGTTTGTTTTACTTCAAAAGAACTCACATACAAAGAGAGAGCTCATGAGGCCACAAGTAAACGATGCAGACTCCTAGCCAAATGGGAAAAAGTGCTTTATATGTCATGTCTTGTACCCTTGTGCTGTTTCCAATTGTTTCCTACTTCTTAGTTCTAAGCATACCATCTACACAAGTAAAATAAACCCCATTGGCCTAGAGCTTAAGTTAAATATCAAAATTACTGCATACTGACCGTGAAAACTCTCTCATGCTGAACATTTGTGGGTTATCAGTATCATAGGAGACTTCGATATTTATCAAAAAATTTAACCTACCATGATTTAGCCTTCATTAACCTGGTAGGTATTTGAAGACTTCAATAGAGTCAATACAGGTCAAACCTGAACTGACTTTTTTTTAAACTTTGGCAAACAGTTATCCTATTGAAGAGATATATATCAGTTTTTAAATATTGAGAAAGGGCAGAATAACATAAGGTTGACACATGCTATTTGGTTGTCTGATGCAATGAGATCTATAGGAATGCGTTATGCTCTGTATGTGAAAAGACATAAGAAGAATTTGTCTTTTATACAGTGCTTCTAATACTGATTTGAGGTTCTATGGTAAATCATTCTGAGTCTAAACAATACTTTTTAAAAAAATTTGTATAAACTTACTTTAAAAGAGGACAATCTTAGTTGCAAAATCACCAGTTTCTACAGACATCAGAATAAGCAGAGAAACTGTCCAACAATTTGACTTACAAAGCTATTCCCCACCAAAAAAGCCTGATGGTGAGGTGATCTCTCCTGACTTGGAGACAAAGTTGTTTACCTTTAAAATAAGAGCTATTTGTTGATGGCATCATTTCTTTGCTGCATACAAAGTGGTAAGTCCATTGTTTTCTTTAAAAATTTTAATATTGGCCCTGGCCAGTTGGCTCAGCGGTGGAGCGTCGGCCTGGCTTGCAGGAGTCTCGGGTTCGATTCCCGGCCAGGGCACACAGGAGAAGTGCCCATCTGCTTCTCCACCCCTCCCCCTCTCCTTCCTCTCTGTCTCTATCTTCCCCCTCCCGCAGCCGGGGCTCCATTGGAGCAGGGATTGCCCGGGCGCTGAGGATGGCTCTGTGGCCTCTGCCTCAGGCGCTAGAATGGCTCTGGATGCAGCACAGTGACGCCCCAGAGGAGCAGAGCATCGCCCCCTGGTGGGCATGCCAGGTGGATCCCCGTCGGGCGTATGCGGGAGTCTGTCTGACTGCCTTCCTGTTTCCAGCTTCGGAAAAATGAAAAAAAAAAAATTTAATATTATAATCACTGCTGTGTTTATTCCCATTTTTTGTTTCAGTGTATTTCTTACTCTGAAGCAGGAATATTTTATTCATTGTAGCTGTTGGGGTGGTTCTGCTGATGGTGAGGGTTAGGGAGAAGGTGAAGCGGAGATCAAAAAGTAAAAATGCCATTTAAATCCAAAAGATAAATTGATTTTTCAGATAATTACCTTGTCTAAAGGAAATGCTTCAAATCAGAAAAGGATAAATAGAGACAGAAGGAGAAATTCACAAATTTAAATCAAGAATCAAAAACTTTTCCAGACAAATATTTAGCATATCACACAGATATTACATGATTTAAATGTCATCTTATTTAACATAGACGTATAACATAATAAAACATTTTTCTAAAAATGCATGCTTTAAAAATTATTTGCTTTTATAGTAGACTTTACTTCTTTTATTAAACAATCATTATTTTTACAACAAAAATAGAAAATTTTCATTTTCCCTTTAGATATAGTTATAATTCTGTGCTGCATTACTTTCAAGGTCAGTTTTCTTTTTTACACCTCTAAAAAACACAGTTTTTAGTAATAGAGTTGCTCGTGCCTAATAAGTGTACAATGCTATGGTTATTTGAGAATATCACTTACTTTTTGTGTGTATAGAATAATGATGAAATCACAATTTTAATGTCATACATACAAGTTTCCCCTCTTTTTTCTATTAGTACAGGCATTTCTTGCAAATAAAGGTATACATAGCTGCAAACATTCACAGGATTCATTTGGTGAGAAGGTCTAACCTCCATCTTAAAATTTCTGAGTGTGGTCTGGGGATTACCTGTTTAAAATTCCTTGGGAAGCAGAGGATGTTTGGTGAAACATAAAAACATCTCTGATTTGCACTGTAATTTTATTAAATCAGAATACTAGAGGGTTGTGTGTAGCAAAATGCATTTGAATATGTTTGTGAGTAAATCTCAGGCAAAGTGTGGGACTCACTGCTCTAGAAAAGACTGATGTACTTAAATAATGTTCAAAACTACAGTTTCTCCAAAGAAATGAGGTATATTTTTAAAAATTCTATTTAGAAGGCATTCAAAGAGAAACAAATACTTTGGTAAAAAATATATAGATGTGAAATCATTTCAGGCATAAAATTTTGTTTCTTTTTTATAATGTTGAAGTATTAATCTTAACACATAAACAGATATCTGAATTTTTAAAATATTTTTTATTAATATAGCTAACCTGACATCTACTATACACTTAAGTTAACCTTGAAGTAGGTTCTATCATTATTTTATAATTGAGGAAACCTAGGCTCCTCAGGAATGAGGAGATGTTGTGACTTATTCAAGGTCACATAAATAGTAAATTGTACATCTGTCATTTCTTTTTTTTTTTTTTTTTTTTTTTTATTTTTCCGAAGTGAAAAGAGGGTAGGCAGACAGACAGACTCCTGCATGCGCCCAACCAGGATCCACCTGGCATGCCCACCAGAGGGCAATACTCTTCCCATCTAGGCCATTGCTCTGTTGCAATGGGAACCATTCCAATGCCTGAGCTGGAGGCTATGGACCCATCTTCATGCCCAGGCCAACTTTGCTCCAATGAAACCTTGGCTGCAAGAGGAGAAGAGAGAGCTAAGAGAATGGAGAGGGGGAGGGGTGGAGAAGCAGATAGGCGCCTCTCCTGTGGGTCCTGACTGGGAATAGAACCAAGGACTTCTACATGCTGGGCTGACACTCCACCACTAAGCCAACCAGCCATGGGTACATATGTCATTTTTACCAACAATTTGATGTTATTTTATATAGTTTCTATTGTCTTTTTTAATTTAAATATTATAGATGTTGAATCTGATTGTTCCTTACTTAAAATCAAAGCTGAAAATAAAATAAAATGCTATGTAACACTCTATTCTAAACTCAGACTACACTACCACTCTCTGGCAAGAAAGGATACCGGTGCTTGAATGTCCTTTGAGTAGGAACATCAAGGCACGTAATTTAGCAAAGGCAGCATTGCTATTTCCCCACATAAGGCAGACCAACCCATGCAGGAAGTGGAGATCCCATTAGCTCTTGTTTAGGGGCTGAAGGGTTTAGCTGAAGCCTAAGCCCAAGCCTAAGCCTAGTATTAAAGAAGCCCCACTGGGCCAAACTCCAATCCCATAAAGGCCAGCCTTCAGACAGTGATGACACAGAGCTCTGCTAGTTGGTACCAGCCAAAGTGAAGAGCAACATTTGCCCTGTTACAAAACAAGATATTCGCCCTCTTCCCCTCATCTCTCTTCCCTAGCTCAACACCATAAATCAGGGGTCCCCAAACTACGGCCCGCGGGCCACATGCGGCCCCCTTAGGCCATTTATCCGGCCCCCGCTGCACTTCTGGAAGGGCACCTCTTTCACTGGTGGTCAGTGAGAGGAGCATAGTTCCCATTGAAATATTGGTCAGTTTGTTGATTTAAATTTACTTGTTCTTTATTTTAAATATTGTATTTGTTCCCGTTGTTTTTTTTTGTTTGTTTGTTTTTTTACTTTAAAATAAGATATGTGCAGTGTGCATAGGGATTTGTTCATAGTTTTTTTTATAGTCCGGCCCTCCAATGGTCTGAGGGACAGTGAACTGGCCCCCTGTGTAAAAAGTTTGGGGACCCCTGCCATAAATGAAGGGGGGAAGGAGGTGTGTAAAGGGCAAGGGAAGCTCTGTTTCCACTTTGCCCAGAAGCTCAGTTTCTGTTTGGAGAGGAAGAGCTTCAGATGCAAGACTGGAGTTTTAAACCAAATTGAACTGAGTTTTCATTCTCAGAAAGCATCCAGGACTTTGTGGTATCTCCTGACCTCATTAATGGTTGAGGAACTGAAATTTAATATAGTCTGACTAACAGTAATTGAGGAATGACTAACAGTGATTGAGGAAAAATCATATTTATACTACCCTCCCCCCAATTAAGACTTCTTGATAAGCTGTTTATGTAAACTATATATTTCAAGTAGAATTTTTTTCGTATCACCTCCAAACTTGCACTGAGATATTTTCTAAAGGATAGGCTCAAGTATATATGTGGGCATATTTAGGGACACACATTGGTGTAAGAATCTGAAGACACTGCTTTGACCTTAAACCTGGAACAACTATTTATAGACTTAAAAAATTAGAACATTTAGATGTCATCATCTTTGATCACGTGTGTGTGTGTGTGTGTGTGTGTGTGTGTGTGTGTGTCTGTGTCTGTGTCTGTCTGTGTGTTATATTATATAATTATTTGCTTTAGGAGATAGGTCCTAAAACCAAATCCTCTTAATGGCAGCCTTATTTATTTTAGTCTAGTAATACACTCTTTGTACCAAGCCAAGGGGGTCAAGATTATAATCTTTTTTGTTGTTGTTGTCATATAGCTAGTAATTCATATCCACTGACAAGGTTAATGTAGAACTGACCACACAGAAGAGGAACAGTGCCAAATGTTCTATTAATAACCAGAAGTGAGGGCACCATAGCTTCAGAACCATTTATTTTAGTGTTTCTCACAGAATGCTTTTATACTTTGACTATTCCTGCCTGTCTGTCTTGTAGCTTTTTCCAAAAGCATCAGGTTGTTACTGTAAGAACATGAAGATGGGTGTATACATGGTTCCACATGAGATGGCAAAGATGAAAAGTATACAGTGAATCATTCAGGCTAGGAATGAGAACACAGCACAGTTTTTCTGTGTCAATGTTGCCACTTTATTCAGTTGCTAGTGGGGTATGTTGGTACCATTCATGCCCATAGCTGACTCACATTTTAATACTCTAGGAAAAAAAGGGGGACTACCCTCTAACTCTATGAAATATGCAGAGAATAGAAATGTTTAATATAAAGCCAGTTGAAGAGTCTCTGATTTATGTCACCATAAATACTTTATACAGGTATATAGCTAAACTGCAGCTTACATATCATTCCCAGCATAGAGCAGAGTTCCGGAATGAAGAACTAGCAGGCCACCTGTCTTTATTGAAAATGACACATTGGAACGTATTTGCAGTTGTTTGAATTGGGAGAGTGAGCCAAATTATTTTAGCAGAAATCCTCTCTTTAGGATGGAATGTTTGCATGTGTATATTGTTACAGCGTTCAGGGATTGATAGAACACTTTGCTATTGTTGGGGACCTGTCTCATCATTCAAAGAATGTGTCTGGCCCACCACCTGGGACATCTCATCACTTTATGGAAGACTTATTTCAAATGAAACAACAGGTTTTAGTTAGACCTTGTTTATTCACTTCACCTCTTGTTAGCTTAGTTTCCTCTGGTATTTTTCATCTAAGAGGTCAGTAGACACAATTGTTTGCTTAGAAGTTTAGGTGGGAGTACAGTTTTGACCCGCGGGCTGTTGATCGCCTACAATGTGTTATCAAGATGTGAATGCCAGAAGATAGAACACAATGGAGTCATGTACCATCAAGACTCAGAATCATTTGTCTATTAATGGATGAGAAATGGAAATGTATTCATGGAGGTTTTTTTTGTAAGATATCCTATACTTAAATACTGTGTAATGTTGAATAATAGGGCATTGATTCAAACCACTGCATAGAGGTGCATTATTATTAATGCATTTAGTAAACTTGGTAAGAAGTTATGATACTTTGTATAACATCAAAGCCCCCAAATATCTAAATATTTTTTTCATTTACTTAAAATTCCCATTATAAATAAGTCACACCACAAATGTATTTTTTAAAAGTTTTCAAAACCATTTATATACAAGGTCTTTATCTTTTCATTTGAATGTTGGGGAACTCAAAGACATTTCTACAGCAAAGCTTCAGAATCCATCTCATATCGGACTTTTCCTTTCTTTCTTGCTTCAAGCTGGCAAGATTCCGCCTGTTTTTCTCTTTTTGATAACCACTGTCGCCCACTCTATCTTCTGGGGTTTTGTTATCCACCAAGAAGGAAGGCAGAGGCTTGTGAAGTCTGGCCAGTTTGACCCTCTATTTACCTATCTTTGACAAATTACACAGACTTCTTTTGTTTGGAGAATTTTACTGCTAATTCCTCTGGGGAAAACATTGAAGAGATAAAAATAACAAACGTGGGAAAGTGATAAAGGTTACAGACGTTTGCAAAGTTCTTAGGCTTATTCCCTTGGTGTTGGTTCTTGACTCTCTTCTGAAGGCAGGGATTAGAAATCTCCCTTTGAATTCTGTCCTGTGATTTTACTTCTAACAGTGGAACTAATTCAAATGTCACTTCTCCTCTGCCCAATCTATGGAGTAGGTAACATGTACTTAATTTTTCTCCTTTTGGGAAAAAGGCTTGAGGCAGATACAAATTTTTAGTCTTTCTTCTATTAAACTGTTTTTTTTATTCAGCCAGGTGTTACACTTTTCAGTCACTTTCTCACAATATATTATGTTCTACTGTCTAAAGTCTTGATTCCTACAACAAATAATGCATGCTTATTTTCAAACTTCAAGGTGTGTTTTCTTGTTCTAGTCTTTCATATTTCAATCAAAGCCTCACTTGGTCTTAATTATCTTCATTTTTTTCTCATATGTATACTTCTATCTTAATTTTTTATTTTCTTAGTGATTTTCTTGCAGTGTGACATCTAGACATACACATAATTACATTTTAGTACAAGGTCAGATTCCTCCATTTAGCAAATATATTTATCAGCTAATGAGTGCCACAGCTCTTATAGGCATTGGGTCACAAAGCAAAAATCTTTGCCTTCATGAAGGCTGTGTTATAGTGGGTACGGCAGTCAGTAAACCAAGAAGTTAAGCACATATTGTCTTAAAGGGCAATAAGGTCTATAGAGAAAGTAGTAAGGAGTAAATATTGTTGGCTTGTAGGGGAGTTTACTATTTTAGGTGGTATGGCAGTGAATTCTTTATAGAAAAGAAATATTTGAGTAAAAGCTTTAAAAATTTTTGGAAGAACCATGTGGATACCTAGAGGAACAAAAATTAAAATCATTATCAATCCAGCTATCTACTATGCCCAAAGGTAAGAATGTGTCTGGAATATTCTTGGAAGAGCAAAACTTTTAGTGAGGGTAGTTAAAGCAAGTGAAGGGCAGAAGACCTAAGTCAGAAAAATCAGAGAAATAATACTTTATCCCTCCTGTGATTATTGTTCTTCCTCACATAATCAATGTTTGTAAGACATTTTGGCAATTACTCATACTGTGCAATGTCTTTAAGGATATCTGAAAGGATATTAATCTAGAGATTTCTTATTACCCAGTCTTTGGTTAACAAAAGTACTATATCTAATTGAACCACCCCAACAAATTATAAAAATGGCTAGACATTTGTCCAATCTTGGATTTCTTCTTGGCAATTATACCAAAAAACATAACAACACAATAAAACAAGCATAATAAAATAAAGAGTCCCAAACTAATAACATTGGCAGATCAGCTAAGCAATAGACCTTTTGAGGCCAAGTAGTTGAGTACTAATGAGATCCAGAGAGTGTAAAATCTATGCCAAGAACATTTGGGACTGAGGGCAACTCATTCTGCTACTGCATTCTTATGGTTTTTAAAGGTAAGAACCTCAGATCACATTCACTTTAGAAACTTAGGGTAATCACAAATCTGTTATTTCTAAGAAAACAAAACCTAAATCCAACTGGCTTAAATAGTAAAAAGGAATTTATTGATTTGCCTATAACTGAAAGGACTAGAGGACTCAAATTTCAGGGGTGGCTTAGTATAGCAATTTAATGATAGCATCAAAGATTATTTATTTATTTTCCATCTGAACACTCTGGCATCTACGGGGTTGCTTTCATCCTAAGGTTAGCTGTCCTCAAGATGAAAATTTGTCTGTTAAAGGCTCTGAGGACTTCATATTCACATGTTGCCACCTAGTGTGAGAAAACAAATGTTTTTGTTTTAGGAATCACAGCAAAGTCTTGAAGTTCAATCAGATTGGTAAAATGAATTGACGTACCAATCTCGAAACAAATCATTTTAGCCAGAGGAATGTCATGTGATGGAAGCCAGGAAAAAATACTTGGTTCTACTGAAGCTTGTAAACTGAGTAAGAGGACTATTTCCCTAAACCCAACTGAGAGAATCTTGCTCCAAGATGGAAGAAGATGCCAGGAAGTAAGAAATACAAATGTTCCCGTAGTGATGCGATACAAATTGTCTTTGTATTTTCACGGCTCTGTACTCTGGTATACAGTAGGTGCTTATGTCAATCGACTTAATGAATAAATGTTTATGGAATGAATAAATATTCCTAATTAAGAATATAAATGACAAAAAAGTCATAATAATTCTTGCTTCTGTACATTTTGTAGGAGAGCTTGTATTCTAAAATCCATGTTGAAATCTGTGTATCTCAGCTATACTATTTCTAAGGAATGACCTTACCTCTGACTTTACTTTCAAAACTATCAATAGAATATTTTGGAGGATAAAACATGAATCTGGTTTGGAATAAAATTAAGATACTCTAACAGGGAAGAATAATTTCACATCTAGAGAAGTATAATAAAATTCAGGTAAATGTACTTCACATCTTAAAAAATGGAACAAATTTTCATTGCCTTTTCCTTTAAGTCAAAAATCAAATTTCGCTTTTGAGTAAACACTTTTGCAAATGTCTCAGTTCATCAGGGAATCAGAGGGTAATTAGAAGTTATGGCTTCACACGTTGCTAAATAGCTTATATATGTTATTTCATTTAATTCTTATGAAAGTCTCACAAGGCAGTGTAGAATTGAAGTGACAAATTCAGATATTGGAATCAGACTGCCTGAGATCTGATCCTGGCAACTTCACTTACTAGCTGTGTGATCTTGAGCAGCCTTTTAATTCTCATGACTCAATTTTATCATCTGTAAAATAGTGAGATAATGTTTTTCTCTCATGTTTGTTATAAGGAGCAACTGAGTTAAAATACACAAAGTACTGAAGAGCATGCATAGGACGTAGTAAGTATTCAATAAGTATTATCTATTGTGATAATGCTGCTGCTGCTTCTTTTTACATAAGGGAAACTGAGGCTCTGTGATTCTCAGTGACCCTCCTACAGTCCCAAAGTTGAAATGTCAGAGAACTTGATTTAAATTCAGGTGCATTTGACTTTGACTCCATAGCTTTTTATGCTATATGCTTGTGTTTATTCTGACATGTATATACAAATTTCTTAATATTAAGTGGTCATCTGGATGAAATCAGGACTTTGAGTATTCTTCATAAATACCACAGGATCCTCACACAGCATTTGACACACTGTGGGAGCTCAGTACATACTGCTAATGTGTTCAGAGGCATCCTGCAGAGAATCCTTGCTCCAGGTTGGCATTAGGAAAGACACCAGTGCTAGAAGGTCTCTTTGAAAATGTACATCTTTTCCTGGGAGAATGGGACCCATTAGCCTTCCTCATTAGCTTTCTCAAATATCATGGAGTTCATAAAGCAGTTTGTCAGATCAATTGTTTGTTAATTAGGCAAATTGGAAAGGCACAGAAAATCAGATTAGCAGGGTTTAAAAAATAAAGGAAATTTATTGGTTCACATATAACTGAAAAGATGAGAGGGTTCAAATTTCAGAAGAGGCTTACTACAGCAATTTAACGATAGTGTCCAGATAGCTTTTGTTGCAATTTATTTTTCCATCTGAGAACTTAACAGGGTAAGATGAAAAATGAAATGGTAGTATATGTGAACAGGGACCACAATAGCCAGTTCTGGTTAAAGATGGTTTGGAGATAAGGGGCAATCTATAGAGAAGCACCAAAACTTGTGCTGTGAGATCTGATGCTTCTTCATCTAAATTAGGATTATAACTCTTCTATCTACTATTTGCATGTTCAGAACAATTATAAATAAAGTCATAAAGAAAAACTGTTTTGGAATGTAATTGCTGGAATAAAATCCCCAAAATGTCAACAGTGATGGGGTGGAATTTTAGCTATATTTTGTTTTTTTCTCTTTTTTTCTGTATCTTTTGTAATGTAGGTATTTGTTTATACTAAAACAAAAATTTAAAAAAGAAGCATGGTACTATTGGACTTTCTATCCAACATGAATTGGCTAGACTAATGTTTAAAATTTTCAACTTAAGAATTTATATTTATCTTGGTCTATGTTGAATTAATGATAGTTTCTGAAGAGTTGCATTGGGAGAAAGTTGCCTGAAAAATGTTGTTCTATAATAAGTAGAAACAGTTTCCAAGAACTGTAAGATGCATACTCAATGGGGAGATAGAATGTACACACAAAAACATGTGCACACCACAAACACACATACTCCATAAGCACCAAAGACATCATAATCATAAAAACCAAAAATTCAATGAACTCAAATATTCAGATATTTTCCAAATAAACTAATTATATCAATTTATTGTACCTATTACAAAAAAAGATTTCCAGGGCAATTGAGTCATCTGACAGATAAATATAACATGTTATAAATATTATTATAATTTCAGTCTTAAGAGGGTATTTTTTATGAGAAGAAAAGGTTATTCTCTGTATGTGTGTACACCTTTAGGTGATTTGTGCATTATCCAAGGTACATTTAACAAAATGATACAAGACTGAGAGCTTATTACATTCAGAGAGAACATTTGATCACCCAGTCCACATGTTTTCACTCTCCAATATTTAGAAGGAAGTTTAAAGACAAAGACATGTTCAAAGATGCTACTTGTCTGTGAGTAATTGTTAGAGGAATCCTGAAATTTAGTGGGACCTAGGATGTTTTGCAGTAAATGATCTAAAAGGAGAAAACCAGAATTGTCTGATTTCTCACTGTGGTAAGAATGATCAAATTAGGCTGCATAACTAACCCGAAATAGCTAGCAAGGGAGATAAATGGACAACAGGGTAAAGAGTCAGAAAAGAATAAAAGAATCTCCACAAGAAAAAAAATGACCTTTTGTCTTTGGAAATAGAGATCCTGCCAAAAGAGGAGACTGCTTTTGAGTAGAATCTAATTCAGAGCATTGAGCCCCATAAAAATCTCTTTATCAGCATTTTAGTACTCTATATATTTTGTCTATAAACAAAAGAGAAAAAAAACAGTATAATGCTTCCCCTCTCTTCCAATGTGTAAGCATGATTTTTACTTATTTTTATTTTGGAAATAATTAATATACCGAAAAAAAAATGATTTAAAAACCTTAAGCAGAAAAATGTGGTTTAAATCTATTTTCCTTTTTCTTCTGCATTCATAGATATATAACAATTCTATTTTTCATCCTTTGGAACTTTGGTCCATGGTGCATGGCTCTTAGAATTCTCATGCTCTAGTTTTTCTTCAGTTTGTATAAATCTTTCTCTAATTCAACTGAGAACAATGAAATATATTGATATTTAGAAATGCTAGGTTTAACCAGACAATACGAACAACAGAGGCTATGAGAGAGAAGTCCCGCACGTGGAGCTGTGTATCCCAGACTTCCTTATGGCTCTTAGCATAAACTCTGGGGACTCATTCTGGTTTTTTAGCTGCTAGAGAGGCCAGGAAATGGGGGGGTTCAGAGCACACAAAAATGAAATGGGTTCCAGTCATTGTCAAAGTTAGCTCACTTTGTACTCTGAAGAAATTTTGAAAAACACAGCAATAGATCTTATTCTGAGCCAAATTTCACTTTCTATTTTGCTTCCGTGAGTGAAGTCACAACCACGAAGATACTCCAAAGAGAGTCCTTAGAACACTGGGCCACTTGAACTGCCCAAATTATGAATGTTTTCTGCTGCTGAGTACAATGAAAGAACTCAGGTCTGAACTAAGGTCTTACAAACTACCACACTCGTCTGATATTTAGAGATATGAATATCATTTTGTCTCATGTATATTGAAGTATCTAGACACTCTGTGTGTCTCTATTGCCTTGAGCCTGAGTTGCTATCACCATCTGACGAGTTTTGCTAAAATGATGTGGAGACAATTACACACTAACATGATAATGATAGTCATGACCGCCCTTTTTTTTTGAACTGGTTAAAAATGTGAAACAAACAACAAATAAGATAGGCAACCTACGTGAACTAGAATACCAAATCAATATTTAGTGCTTGCAACTCTCTTATCTATTTAGTTCTCAGTTTTGTGTTTCTTCTTTGCATTGTTATAGCTTTATTTATTTAGTGAGTTGTTCACAGATACTTTATCTTCAAAATTTTCTTATTCATGACAAATTGCATTTAAATGTACTCAGCTAATCACTAAAGGTACTTGATGGAAAAGAAAGCCCAAGCAGGCACATCTGAGGCAGTGACAGCAGAACAATCCAATCATTTATTTCAATAAATTAACCTAAATGTTTTATTCATAAAAAGTTCAATAAGTTATAAATCTCAAGAAGTTGGCCTGTATTTATCAGAATTTTAAAAGCCTTTTATCTTTTGCAAAATATTTCTATCTAAACCATGGTCATGACTTTTCATTTAAAATAAAAGGAAGGTTCTGAAAAATCCCCACAGTTTTCTTATTTATAATCAGGAATAATGATTAACATAAGTTCAGTTCTCTGTGACAGTGTAATACAATGATAAGATAAAGCTTCAATATCAAGGTTGAAATAATATGGCTTAATTCTCTGTGTTTTCTTCACCTTGAACAGTTTATTTTTAACTGGAGTATTTATGTTCCAAGTAATTAAGATGCTGCAACTCTCTTTGAAGCCCCAAGAATCTAATCACTTATACAAAAAAAGGTTTTATTTTCGTAAGTTAACTGCTGGCAATTGCACATGTTTTTGAGCAACCTGACATTCCAGAATTCTGCCATGCCTCTTGACTAAAAAAAGGGATAAATGCTGCTTCTTAGTGTCATCCACAGATTTATAAAAGAAAACTAATTCACTTTTAACTTCACCTAGATTTTAGTTTCTTTCACCAAAACACTATATAATAAAATAATTTTCATTAATATTTTTATAGAAGCCAAAGCTTTCTAAACATCAAGTTTCGTTTTCTTTTTCATCCCACGTAGATTGAACTTTCTCCATTCACACTTTTTTTCCAAATCCTTTAACAGACAAGTTGCAAGAAGTCCATAAGTATTTTTTCTATAAAATTCTGCAATATCTTTTTGATATATTTATTCAAGCAAATGTCATTTCTTTTATTTATTTTTGGCAGAAAAATACATTTTCGTTTCATAAACTTTATACAGTGGAGGCATTTTCATTTGTGATGAATGGATAGTACCAATTAACAACCAGAGTAGAGAATGAATAAAAAGCTATTTTAGTTGACACCTGAGGTGACTTGAGAGCAAGGTGGCAATAAATTTTATAATACATATGACTATATCTTTCACACATTCCAGAAATAGCTTAGAGAATACTTTGAGGTAGACCTTGAGGATCATCTGACATCATGCAGGAGAGAACTGCCCAAGTCAATAGATTGTGAAATACAATCTTATATCAAAACAGGTGTTACTCTTGTAGGCAATATAAACAGTATATTTATGGCCATATTGAGACCGTTTGATCTTTGGCCATGGCTTGACACTAGAGAGTCTGAAAAAACTTGTCCTACTACCCTTCAAAAACACATACTGGTACTTAACAGATTTGTGTTTGAGAGCAAAAGCAGATGGGAGAAAATACAAAATCAAAGTGTGGTGTGGGGGAGGAAAACTACTTTTCTCTCTGTCCTTTTAGATTCTTGGCAGAGACATCCCCTAACAAAAAGACAGATTAACAGAAGAAGATAAACAGAAGTTTAATAACATATATACCTTGTGTATACATGGGAGATATTCAAGAAAACTGAGTAACGCTCTGAAATGGCCCAAGACATCACCTCAAATACCATCTCCAGGTAAAGACAAAAGATGTTGGGGGTAGGAGTAGCCAGTATGTGTTGAAAAGTCACAGTGAACAAAGGTAAGATCGTTATGTAGATTTAGGCCTTGCCTTCTCCACGGATAAATTTCTAGAGATTTACTCAATTTTCTTGGTATAGAGAGATACTCTTACAAATGGAGATTTCCCTTAGACATGTAAATGTCCCTTACAAAAAATAATGTCTACTCTGTAGAGTTTTTTCTGTCTTCTGTTTTTTAAAAATAATCAGCCTAAAATAATCCCTCTACCAAAGAGCTATATTTGGGTGATAAATTCTCCTCCCCTTCGGTGCTCATATTTAATGTGTTATTGCAATGAATATATTACAAAATACTATCAGTAATTTGTTGACCTGAAAAACACTGAGCTCAAAAGTGAAATAGTGTGTTTTTAATAATATCCATTTGCAATAGCCCTCTGGTATGTTATTATAGTGACAAGCAAATAAAGAAAGGCAAGTCAAATTGAAAACAATTGTTATAGAAGTAAGATTTAGAATTCAAAACACCTGAAAAAATTTTAAATTTCTAAAAATTACAGTAATTTTATCAGTTAGCTCTGATTATCTACAATCTAAAGTAGCAGACAAAATAAGAAACATAAGCTTGTAATGAAAATTCAACCTCCTGATGGAACAAAAGCCTCTTCTGTTACTGTAAGAGAGGAATGTGTAATGTATTTGTTGAATGCAAATACATGTTGACTGAATGCATGAGTGACTGAATGAACAAATTTGATATCTTACTCATATTCCTATGAACATTATCTACACTATTCAATCAAGGACATTCTATTATTCTCAAGTGGGAAATCAGAACAATGTTGCCCCCAAACTTTGAGTGGCTAAGCTCTTATGAAATGACTATGTATATATTATATTATATTTATTCGATTTGAAGAACCCCCACAGAAGCCTGTGAAAGCTTTCCTAACTTCTTCATAAAAAGAGTTGAAGAATTAAATTTGAGGACTATTCTTTTTCATGTCTGTAACTATATCCAGGTGAAAGTAAACTTCCTGATTTTACCATTCCTGGAAACCACTACATTTCACTTGTTCTTTGATCTTCGTTCTTATATGCATGGCTCAATTGCCTGCATGTTCTCAAAGACAAAAGGCTTCAGTGAGTTAACAGAGCAGAAGTCAAAAAAGATAATAACTGGCAACTAGAACACTGTCTGAAAGAGTTTTAATAAATACCATCTTATAAAAGCAAAAGTGGAGCAAGTATAATTCAAGAGAGAAAATAGGGAAGGTAAGTAGGGAATTTTACTTGAAGTTATGAGTATTTCTGACACCTGAACAAAACTAAGTCCATATTTTATCAGAAGAATCTTGAGAAAACACTGAGGAAAAAAAATCTATATTTTCCATAATGATCTATGCAGTTGACTGAAAATTATATTCCAAAATTTATTAGAATTATTAATTACCACACTATTGATCATGGGCTCATGATTATGAACTTGCTAGCTGAAAGATGAGCTGGGCATGTGGGATATGATACTGCTTTCGGTGATGATCTCCATGAGAAGTCCATGTGGAAGTGAAAGTATACAATTTGAGTCTGCTAGTATGTCCGTGAATAGCTTGGCTTTGGCACTGGAAGTTTGACAAACAATCTCAGATTTCTTTTCTGCATAATTAGAAATATCTTCCAGACTTCGAACATCATGGGGCATTAAGTTGTTGAAAGAAGTTGGCCAAATGTCACCTGAGTTGGCAAAAAAAGATTCACCCAAAGTAGAGGTAAAATAAACATAAAAATTTAGCTTATAAAATTTTGTACTGATTTCCTCTCAGCTCAGGGCTCATTACAGATGTTTTGACATAAGCCCTAATACACCCCCAATATGGCTCCTGTCAAGTATTGACAGGGGAAAACCTTCTTTCCTTCATTTATTATGTTGAAATT